>NC_142392.1:23366397-23670326 GCF_059441095.1 Idiotropiscis lumnitzeri | reverse complement strand
TTTGCTGCTGTAACACCTCAAATTTCCCCATTGTGGGACTAATAAAGGACATCTTTATCTTTATCTTTATCTTTATTAAGGACTTTCTGACCAACAGACCCCAGACTGTGTTGCTCGGCCCCTACACGTCCTCCACCCACATGCTGAGCACCGGTTCCCCTCAAGGATGCGTGCTGAGCCCTCTCCTGTACGCCCTCTACACCTACGACTGCAGCCCGGCCCATGGCAACAACACCATCGTCAAGTTTGCTGACGACACGACAGTGGTCGGTCTGATCTCGGAAGGTGACGAGACAGCCTACAGAGAGGAGGTAAAGAGACTGACAGCTTGGTGCAAGGACAACAGACTGCACCTTAACACTGCAAAAACAAAGGAGATCGTCGTCGACTTCAGGAGGAACAAGACGGTGCCGCCCCCCCTCTGCATCGAAGGCGTGTGTGTGGAGAGGGTCCACACGTTCAAGTTCCTGGGAGTACAGATCTCCGACGACCTTTCTTGGACTCACAACACCACAGCATTGGTAAAGAAGGTCCACCAGCGTCTGCACTTCCTGAGAGTCCTCAGGAAATTCAACCTGGACAGGAAGCTGCTGCTGGCCTTCTACCACTCGTCCATCGAGAGCCTGCTGACGTACTGTGTCTCCACCTGGTACAGCGGCTGCACTGAGGCGGACAGAGTGAGGCTCCAGAGGACAGTCAAAACAGCGCAAAGGATTATTGGCTGCCCTCTCCCCTCACTGTGGGACATCTACACCGCCCAGTGCCTCAGAAGGGCTCTCAACATCGTCAAAGACAATACCCATCCAAACTCACACCTGTTCGACCTGTTGCCCTCTGGCAGGCGCTACAGATGCATCAAACCGAGGACCAATAGACTGAGAAACAGTTTCTTTCCGAGAGCCATCTCCATTCTGAACTCTCACACACACACGAGAACACCCTTACCTTGCAGAACAGCATTGTGATGTGTTTTTTATACCCTATCAGTATTTTGCACTTTCTTATTTATCTAATTTATATACTTGCCTGTATTATTGTTGTATTGCACTGGAGAGGGGAGCCCTCTAATCTCGTTGCACACTTGAGTACAATGACAATAAAGGGATTTCTGATTTCTGATTCCTAACCTAGAAAGAGGTTTTAGCTAGTCAGAAATTTATTCAGAAAGCGAAATATTAAATGTATGTGAGGGGATATTTGAAGAGTTTGAATTTTGTTCAATGGACCATACATATACGAGCCAGCCAAACACAGCGAGAAAACCAGCGCTGACTCCAGTCGCCATCAAGTTGCCAACTCCTGACATTCCAAAACCTTTGAGAGAAACTGAGACTATTAGCGTTTCTCTTTCTGGTTCTTTTTATAGTTCAACTTCTAGTTTAGTTTTTCACCTTTTCACACTGCGTAATGAAGGCCAGTTGAGCAAGTGGAACAAGTGATTTTATTGATGACTGTGGAAGGTACCGATTTCATAAGCAGTTTCTTCTCACACCTTTTCCATTAAGTACGATTAAAAAGACAACTGAAAAGCATAATGATAACACATGTTTTTCTTGGCAAAGGCAATTAATTTCATTTTTAATGTTTGATATAAAACCAAAAAAAAAATCATCACTCAGACATGATGGTTCTTCTGGCACGGATCACATTGGCTTTAATGTAAAAAAAAAAGCTTTGCAAAATTCAATATACAGTGGAACCTCGGTTCTCGAACGACTCTGAGGTCGAACAAATCGGAGTTGGAACAAAAAAAAAGAGAAATTCTTGCTTCGCAGTTCGAACAAACCTCGGAGTTCGAATGCCGGTATGACGCGTGAGTGCGTACGCGAGGGTGGGGGCTGAGCGGCGTACGGGTGTAGATCGCTCTCTTTCTCTCTTTCTGACCAACTGTTGTCGCGTGCGGACGTGCTGCGTTTTGCTCTCGCGTTTTATATAGGTGTACGAAGTGTTTTAGCCCCTAATCATGCCTCCAAAGAAAGTCAGTGCAAGCAGCAAAGGAATGGTTTCGGTGTTCGAACAATTCGCTTTTCGAACAGGGTTCAGGAACGGATTATGGTCGAGAACCGAGGTTCCACTGTATCATATTTTATTCAAAATCAAAATTTTCATCTTACCACAAAGAGTCAGTTCCTTCAGTTTTTTGTTGTCTTTTTTTTAAGCTTCAAGGATCGCTGCAATTCTCACCAGCACAATCGTGTCTCTTAGCACTCCGTTTAGTGGAGAATTTTTTAGCACAAACGCTGCAACTGAATGGCTTGTCTCCACTGTGCGTTCTTGTGTGGCGTCGTAAATACGACTTTTGAGAGAAACTCTTGGCACAAACTGAGCAGGAAAAAGTTTTTTCTCCAGTGTGTAATGGTGTATGTGTTTTTAAATTTGTCTTAAAAGAAAAGCTTTTGCCACAAACTGAGCAAGAAAAAGGGTTTTCTTCACTGTGCGTTCTTGTGTGATATGTTAAATATGTCTTTTTCGAGAAGCATTTTCCACAAACTGAGCAGGAAAATGGTTTTTCTCCACTGTGTATTCTTTTGTGGTATATTAAACCTGAATTTTGAGAGAAACTCTTGCCACAAACTGAGCAGGAAAAAGGTTTTTCTCCACTGTGTGTTCTTGCGTGGCTTGTTAACGTTGAGTTTTGAGAGAAGCTTTTACCACAAACTGAGCAGGAAAAACGTTTTTCTCCACTGTGCGTTCTTGTGTGCCTTACTAAATGAGACTTTCGAGAGAAGCTTTTGCCACAAACTGAACAAGAAAAAGGTTTTTCACCACTGTGTGTTTTTCTGTGCCCTTTTAAAGACAACTTTGAAGATAATGAGTCAGTGTGACATGCCCTTTCGCCTTTGGCTTGCCCATCATCATCATCATCATCATCATCGTCTGATAATGTGTCCTCATTATGTGCTTGTGATGGCCCCCAGTGGTCTTCATCACCTTCTGTTGTCACGTGATGACTTGAACTGCTGCTTGTAGGCTCCGCCCCTCTGTTGTCCTCACTCTCATCCTTGTTTTCATCTTCAGTCTTTATAGGGACAATGTTCACTGGTGACTTGTTGATCTCCTCCTCTTCCTCCTCCTTTTTGATGTGAGTCCAGTCTGGCTCCTCTTTCACAGAACGGAGATCATTTTGTCTGGCGTCTGTAGGACACAAAAAGACAAATTTGGTTTGGTCAAGTCAAACCTCATGTGGCAACTTTGTCTGATATTGTTTCTCCCGTGCTACCTTGACTTGTGCCTGCCGCACACGGAGCAATGCGTGCGACGCCAACTTGGACCGGACCATGGGGGCATTTCAATAAATTACGTCCTTCGATGTAAACCTCCCTTTGGCAGCACAGCTGTGATAAACGAGCATTTAAAAAGGAAGCACGTTGCGGCTGATGCCCGATTTCATTCCTGACATAGTCACAGACGTTTCTGGAAGCTAGCTGAAGTTAGCACACACAGGCTATTGTGTGCGTCTGATGGAACACCTGTTGTGGGACCTTAACATATTGATGCAGACCACTGGGGGCCATCCCAACATAATGACATCGATAAAATAGGAATCCTTCAAGTGAAATATGTTTACAATTATTTCATTTTGCATTTAGAGAAAGTTTCATCGTGGGTATTTTTGCTTCCATTATAATCGGGATCCCTAAAAGAATTAAAGGGGCCCTGGCATCAGAGTCGCTATTTATTGCATGATTTACGTTTGGGGTTTTTTTTTTTTTTTACCCAAAATGACATTTATCCTGCGAGTAAGTTCCGACATTACCCTTTTTATATTTATACCTTTTTATATTTATAAAATTTCTGTTTCTAAATAAATTTTAAAACAAATTTACGTTTGAAGAGTAAAGATTCCTACACATAAGCATTAAGCAACAACACTTTCACTCTGACTTTCATGTTGACATATTTGAATAATGACGGTATATTTTAAAGTTATCCAATATGTATTCAAATTTGACGAAGATACACCAAAATATTTTAAGAGTTCACTGAATTATTTCGTAACCGCAATGATGCTTAACAGCCGTAGGGTGTCAGTAATGAGTAACAAAGTAACACAACATTGTCATTTGCATAAATTACCAGGAACTATGAGTTGCGGGGGAGATGCAAACCACCTGAGCCACAGGAACTTTATTACCAGGAACTAAATATTCCTGGCCTTGTTGGTAGAAAAGGGGGTTGTGGCGTACTCCCTTTTTAAGCCCATAGTAAGCCAAAGATGCAGATGCATTCCTTGCAGCATGCGCTTGTTCACTGATGAGATCCGAGCAACCCTGAATGGATGCATTCAATGTATTTTAAATGTTTGGATGGGGTGAATCTACGCACATGTGCACAAAACAGTGCAGGGCCACCCGAGGTTCATTGACTCTCACCCGACCAAGCCAGTAAAAAGTTCATAAATAAGACCATTACGTGCTTGATTTTAAAAAAAAACTTAATATTTTGTGTTTTATCCACTAAAATTGATCAACCGCCATTGATGTTTTCGCCCCAGTGTGCAGATTTTTTAGAGTCGAGCAGAATTCCTTCCGTCAGGACTTGCTTGAACAAGATATAAAACCCAGAAAATGTAAAATGTTAAACGAGTTCAAATTTTATACTGGGAAAAACATGGAGTTCACCCCCCACTATTGGTTATTCTTTGGCATTTATTTTCTGCACTGATTTCGTTTGGCATAAACAAATGTTCAGCAAACCGACAAGTAAAAGGCAACATTTAAAAATAAAATGGCAATAACCGTGAACGATTTCCCCAAACAACTTAATGTTGTGATGCATATTTCTAACGATAGAAAGTCGTTCTATACAAAGCAAATGAGAGTTAGACGTGTACAAACCTGCTTTGTGTGGCACAACACGAAGCTGCTTGCAACCTTCGCCCAGCAGTTGAAGATGTTGCTCGTTCTCTTCTTTTATTCCACAAAGTTCCTCTTCGTACTTGGGTGTCGTTTTTGCACACATTTTCAAATGATAATTCCAAAAAATCCACACTTGATCTCTGCTTGGCGATGAGTCATGTGCCTCTTTTCGTTAGCGGCTAGCTAGCTAACAAGCTAAGCTAACTACGCCGAAAAGCATCAACGCGCGAAGATGAGGTTATCGGGACACAAAGACTTAATGTATTATGTCGTAGTCCTTTAGAGTAGCACTGGACATCCGATGAGAAAATTACAGTCAGTTCCACACTAAATCAGAAGAATTTAGCGGTGGCTGTTTTTATTTCGGTGTAGACGGGTCGGTGGATGTGGTCGAGGTCCTTCGGAAGCTGCGCGCTTGCTAATGACGTCATGCTTTAAGCACGTATTTTTCAAATATATTTCTTTGCCTCTGTGTTTGTTTTTACCCATGGCTGTTCTATTTTAATATATATATTATATAATATTTTGATTCAGTTGATAAAAAAAATCTTACAAAATAACTAAATTAACGCCACATTGGCGAGTCTGCTCTTACGTCACTTCCTGCCTTTGCCCCGAGAAGCCGCCGCTGCTCCAGCAGTGGGACGTTTACGTTTCTCCGACCGAACTTGCAACAATGCTGTGGTTCACTCGGGTTGCAAGATTGTATGAATATAATGTCTGCATATACTCGCAGTTGCTCTCAATTATTTCACGCCCGCCCCTCCCAAGAAGAAAAAGATTCGCGCCCCCCACCACCATTTTTTTCTGTCTTTGTATATTGATGTTAGATTGTCAATAAAATACCTCTGAACTAACCTAAATTGATAACAAATATAATTTTGAGAACTATTATAGTGATGATCTAGAAACTCAGTACTCTGTTGTGCAAATATTGATGAGATGACAAATATTTGTCATGTCATGTCATTATCCACACCACTTATCCTGAACAGGGTCGCGGGAGAGTGCTGGAGCCAATTCCAGCTGACTACGGGCGAAAGGCGCACAACACCCTGAACTGGTCGCCAGCCAGTCTCAGGGCAGACATAGGCACCGTCACTGAGAGGGAACTGAACCCACGTTGCTTGCACACAACTCAGGCGAGTGTACCACTACAGCATCAGTGACATGATAAATATTTACGAATACGTTAAAAAAAAAACTTTATTAACATTAACAAACATTTCTGATTTTGTTAACACATCTGCCACCATGTTGTCGGTTGGACATTATTTCTTACCGATTATCCTGGAAAGCTGGGGTGGGCAAACCACGGTCTGGGGGCCACATGCAGCCTGTTAAATGTTTTAATCCGGCCTGCCGAACTTTAAAAAAATTAAATGAATAAACCTTGTTCATGTTTTATTTTCTAAATACTGTGGTTGTTCAAAGACATATACTGTTTTAATGCTTTTTTTCCACTTTCATTTCAAATTAAATGTATTTTTTTTCTCAGATGACGTGAGGGCACCAAAACACTTTATCCATCTGCTCCTGGTCCGGCCCGTCTGTCAAATTTTAGAACTCATTGTGGCCCGCCAATCAAAAATTATTCCCGCCCCTGCTGCAAAGGATCACGGGAGCCTATCCTAGCTGTCTATGGGCGAAGGGCGCACAACTCCCTGAACTGGTCGCCAGCCAGGAACAAGGCAGACATAGACACTGTCACTGAGTGAGAACCGAACCCACGATACCCGCACACAAATCAGGCGAATGTACCACTACACCATCAGTGACAATCCCAAATCTATTTTCCCATTATTAACAGTTGATGTGATAAAGTGATACTTTGTCAAGTTTGCACCTTTGCCTTTTTACAGGCTTTTTCGACAGTGCTATGGTGCCTTGATTGTCCGAAAAAACAATAGGTTGCTCTTTATTTTTTGCATGTGATGTTTTCTTTCTCACAAGGGGACATTTCACATGGATTGAGCTGTTAAGTCACTAAAAAAGTAAAAGAAAAACAATAATGAAGATTCTTTAAGAATATGCAAGAAAGAAATCTTTCAGATCAAAATTTCACATTGTGGTTTGACAAATGTTGATACATTATATTTTCCATGAGGTGTTTGTTGTTTATTCATTTAATTGTATACTCACTTCAATATTTAAGTTTTTTTTTTCTTTCACGTTTTTTTACCTCTTTCAGTATTTAAATCGATTTTCATGTAATTATTTTAGCTTGCTTATGTATTACTCCAATATGTATTAAAAAATTTCAAAATGTAAAAATTCTATTAATATTTTTAAATACTTTTTATTTCAATCTTGAATATTTGTCAATTTAAATATGTGTGGAATTATTTTAATTATTTATTGAATTAATTCATACTTAAAAATTCATTTATTATTTTTTATCTTTCAAAATTTGGACCCTTCAATTTGTCCAATATTTAGTAAATAATTCTATTTTTATTATGAATTTAATTAACTCTGTATCCATCCATCCATTATCTATACCGCTTCTCCTCACTCGGGTCGCGGGGGGTGCTGGAGCCTTTCCCAGCTATCTTCGGGCAGTAGGCAGGGGACACCCTGAACTGGTTGCCAGCCAATTGCAGGGCACACAGACACGAACAACCATCCGCGCTCACACTCATAGGAGCAATTTAGAGTGTTCAATCGGCCTACCATGCATGTTTTTGGAATGTGGGAGGAAACCGGAGTACCCGGAGGAAACCCACGCAAGCACGAGGAGAACATGCAAACTCCACACAGGATGGCCGGAGCCGGGATCGAACCCGCGCCCGATGCTGTCTCTCACTGTGAGGCAATCGTGCTAACCAGTCGGTCTGTATATGGTTGCGAATTTTAATTTTTTCACTATTTTATTGAAATGTTAGAGTGTTAAAAATTATTTCAGTGTTTATTTAATTACTTAAATATTTCATTATTGCTTTCAGTATTCATTAAACTACGGCAATTCACCTTTCCAATTCAGACAGCCGTAGCAACGAACTGCGTGATGGGGATCATCTCCGTGGTGACAAATAAACGTTGACTCCAGTCGCCATCAGATTGCCAACTCCACACATTCCAAAACCTTTGAGAGAAACCAAGACGATTTGTGTTTCTCTTTCTGGTTCTTTTTCTAGTTCAACTTCTAGTTCAGTTTTTCACCTTTTCACACAGCGTAATGAAAGCCAGTTGAGCAAGTGGAAGAAGTGATTTTATTGATGATTGTGGAAGACACCGATTTCATAAGCACTGTTTCTTCTCACACCTTTTCCATTAGGTACAATTAAAAAGACAACTGAAAAGCATAACGCGGACAAATGTTGTTCCACACAAAGGCCATTAATTTTATTTTCATGTTTGATGTAGACACAAAAAAAATCATCACTCAGACACAATGGTTCTTCTGGCACGGATCACATTGGCTTAATGTCAATAAAAAAACTGCAAAATTCAATATATCATATTTTATTCAAAATCAAAATTTACGTTGTAGGATTGTATTACGATTACTGGCATTATTTTGAACACATACGGGACAGTATGTCGATAATTAAAGTTAGCAGGAGCATATTTACTGAATATGTATCCAATGAAACTAGAAGCACGGTGTCACGATCCGTGCTCCTTGTTGCAGCGGTGTGGGCGTGGTCGACGGCGCGTTGCCCGGAGACACGGCCACGAGCGGGGCGAGCTCACGAGACGCTCAGCTGTAACTCATCACCCCATTGATTACTGACTATATAAACCTCCGACACGCACTTCCGCGTGTCGGATTATTGCTGACCCAACTTGCTCTCGCCATTGTGCCATTGCGATAGTTTTGCCAACCTTGTTCCGTGTGTTTGTCTTGATTGCTTGTTTGTTCTACAGCTACGTTTCGGCTCGCTTTCTGTTTTTGATGTTTGGACTTAGCCTTACCCTTTTGAGGAAGGACATTTTCGTTTTCGGGTTTCTTGCATTGCAAGCTCTTTTTGTTAGTCGTTTTGGTTCCCCTGGGGGAAGATCTTTCCCCCGGCGTTTTTTCGTTCGTGTCTACCGACGCCAGTAAATATAGTTCCTCTATTTTCCCCGACAGCCCCCCATTGTGCCTGTCGCCTGTTCATTGCCTACTGTCGGTCACAATAAACTTTGTTACCAACTCATTTTCCCTTGTCCGCTATTTAAGAATCCACCAACACCGCTTTCCAGCCCCGGCTGGCCAGCCTTGGCGTGCCAGTCTACGGGACCAGACGGGAATCAACTATCCAGACGATGACTAACCTGGGGAGGACCTTCCCTCGGACGTGGACCCGTGCCGTGGGAGGGAGCGAGGACGACCGATTCAACCTACATTACCCTTGACATAAAAAACTCCTATAAAAACTGAAGCTGGGCTGAAAGATGGCGCACATTTTTCGACTGTGCTCGCCAAGTGCAGTTTCTCGTGAGATGAAGAAAAAGCCGCCCAGATATCTGTCTTTGTACTATTTCCTGAACTCCAGAAATTGAAGAAACTAAATATCGGAACTCTAATCAGTTGTGGTTGAGTCTTTATTTGACCCTTTTCTTCTTGAGTACAAAAAACGAACATGCATTGGCGTAAGTTTGGCTTTTAAAGGTTGATTTACGAAACTACTTCTCATTTCCATGGTGACTGAACTCCAACATCATCTTTCCACAAAGAGTCAGTTCCTTCAGTTTTTTTTGTCTTTTTTTTAAGCTTTAAGGATCGCTGCTATTGTCACCAGCACAATTGTGTCTCTCAGCTTGCTGTTTAGTGGCGAATTTTTTCGCACAAACGCTGCAACTAATTGGCTTGTCTCCACTGTGTGTTCTTGTGTGGCTTGTTAAATTCGCCTTTTGAGAGAAACATTTTCCACAAACTAAGCATGGAAAAGATTTTTCACTACTGTGTGTTCTCATGTGCGTTACCAAATGAGACTTTTGAGAGAAACCTTTTCCGCAAACTGAACAGGAAAAGGGGTTTTCACCACTGTGTGTTCTTGTGTGGATTGTTAAACTTGAATTTTGAGAGAAGCTTTTTCCACAAATTGAGCAGGACAAAGGTTTTTCTCCACTATGTATTCTTGTGTGACTTGTTAAATTTGCCTTTTGAGAGAAACTCTTGCCACAAACTGAGCAGGAAAAAGGTTTTTCACCACTGTGTGTTCTTTTGTGTTCTGTTAAATATGTCTTTTCCGAGAAGCATTTTCCACAAACTGAGCAAGAAAAAGGTTTTTCACCACTGTGTGTTCTTGTGTGGCTTGTTAAATGTGATTTTCGGGAGAAACTCTTGCCACAAACTGAGCAGGAAAATGTTTTTTCTCCAGTGTGTTCTTGTGTGTCTTGTTAACGTTGCGTTTTGAGAGCTTTTACCATGAACTGAGCAAGAAAAAGGGTTTTCACCACCGTGTGTTTATTTGTGCCCTTTTAAACACAAAGTTAATGAGTCAGTGTGACATGCCCTTTCACCTTTAGCTTGCCCATTATCATCATCATTATCATCATCATCATCGTCATGAGCGTCTGATAATGTGTCCTCATTTTGTGCTTGTGATGGTCCCCAGTGGTCTTCATCACCTTCTGTTGTCACGTGATGACTTGAGCTGCTGCTTGGAGGCTCCGCCCCTCTGTTGTCCTCACTGTCATCCTTGTTTTCATCTTCACTCTTTGTAGGGACAACGTTCACTGGTGACTTGTTAATCTCCTCCTCCTCCTTTTTGATGTGAGTCAAGTTTGGCTCCTCTTTCACAGAACGGAGATCGTTTGCACTGACGTCTGTAGGACACAAAAAGACAAATTTGGTTTGGTCAAAGCTCAGGCGGCGACTTTGTCTTATATTGTTTCTAGTACATTCCAACATTCCCCTTTTTAATTTTTTTAAATAAAATTTCTGTTTCTAAATAAATTTGAAAACAAAATTACGTGTGAAGAATCAAAATCCCTATGCATAAATTAAGCAACAACACTTTCACTCTGACATATATGAATAAGGTGTATTTTAAAGTTATTCAATATGTATTAAAATTAGACTAAGATACACCATAATATTATTCGAGTTCACTGAATTATTTTGTAACTGCAATGATGCTTAACAGCCATAGGGTGTCAGTAATGAGTAACAAAGGAACACAAGACCTCCCACTGATACATCATTAGACATCATCATTGTCATTTGCATAAATTATCAAGAACTTTGAGTTGTGGGGGAGATGCAAACCACCTGGGCCACAGGAACTTTATTATCAGGAACTAAATGTTCCTGGCCTTGTTGGTAGAAAAGGGGGTTGTGACGTTCTCCCTTTTTAAGCCCATAGTAAGCCAAAGATGCCGATGCATTCCTTGCAGCATGCGCTTGTTCACTGATGAGATCCGAGCAACCCTGGATGGATGCATTAAATGAATTTTAAATGTTTGGATGAGGTGAAACTACGCACACGTGCACAAAACAGTGCAGAGCCACCCGAGGTTCATTGACCGAGCCAGTAAAAATTTCATAAATACATAAGACCAATACGTACTTGATTTTTTCAAAAACTTAATCCATTGTGTTATAGCCACTAAAATTCATCAACGCCATTGATCTTTTTGCCACAGTGTGCACAGTTTTTAGAGTCAGGTTCAATCATTCCATAAGGAATTGCTTGAACAAGATATGTCAGAGTGTTTGTCAAAAACGAGACAAGCCTTGATAAATGAATCACCCAACCAAGATTGTCTTTGTCACTTGCGAGGAGCAGTCCACCAAAGAGAAAAGCTTTCCCGCTCCTGTGCGCCGTTTTATTGAAGCACAGCAAAGCAAATTGTAAATGCAAACTCATAAAGAATGGAAAAACATGAACACTTTGACATTGTCATATGTCAAATGTGAAATAATCAGTTCAAATTTTATACTGGAAAAAAACATGGAGTTTACCCCCCACTAATGGTTTTTCTTTGGCATTTATTTCCTGCACTGATTTAATTTGGCATCAACAAATGTTCAGCAGACCGGCAAGTGAAAAGCAAAAAATAAAAATAAAACGGCAATAACCTTAAACGCATTTCCCCAAATAACTTAATGTTGTGATGCATTTTTCGAACGATAGAAAGTCGTTCTTTACAAAGCAAATGAGAGTAAGACGTCTACAAACCTGCTTTGTGTGGCACAGCACGAGGCTGCTTGCAAACTTCGCCCAGCAGTTGAAGATGTTGCTCGTTCTCTTCTTTTATTCCACAAAGTTCCTCTTTGTACTTGGGTGTCGTTCTTTCACACATTTTCAAATGATAATTAAAAAAAATCCACACTTGATCTCTGCTTGGCGATGAGTCATGTGCCTCTTTTCGTTAGCGGCTAGCTAGCTAGCAAGCTAAGCTAACTACGCCGAAAAGCATCAACGCGCGAAAATGAGGTTATCGGGACACAAAGACTTAACGAATTACATCCTGTGAGAAAATTACAGTCAGTTCCACACTAAATCAGAAGAATTTAGCGATGGGTGTTTTTGTTCCGGTGTGGTCGAGGTCCTTTTTTTTTTTTTTATTTATTTATTTTTTATTTATTTATTTATTTATTTATTTATTTATTTATTTTTTATGTGGTCGAGGTCCTTCGGAAGCTGCGCGCTTGCTAATGACGTCATGCTTCAGACACGTATTTTTCAAATATATTTCTTTGCCTCTGTGTCTGTTTTTACACCTTGATGTTCTATTTTAATATATATTTTATATAATATTTGAATTCGGTTGATAAAAAAAAATAAATTAACGCCACATTGGCGAGTCAGCTCCTACGTCACTTCCGCCTTTGCCCGGAGAATCCGCTGCTGCAACTGCAGTGGGACGTTTACGTTTCTCCGAACGAACTTGCAACAATGCTGTGGTTCACTCGCAGGCTTCGAAGTTAACTTTAAAAACTGCTTGCCCTTAGGGCAAGTGCCAAAATTTGCCTTGCCCGAGTGGCCAAATTACTTGCCCAACTTGGGCAAGTGCCAATTTTTTTTTCTCCTTCCCAAAGATTAAATTACCTTGCCCTGAGTGACTTTTTGGATGACAAAGTGTGTGATTACAAATTGCATGAATTTTTTTTCGGACAGTTCCTGCCTCGAAAGAATTACAACAGAATTACAATTACACAGTCTTGTTTTCATCATCAACCATGAAACCCTGCTCACAACAGCATGTATCATCCTGTGCAGTTATTGAAAATGTTAATTGTAGTTTTAATAATTAACAAATCTGCATGTTAAATTGGGAAAATGATATTACAGCAATCCAGATATCAATTTTAAGTCCAGGGGAGCCTATTAATTGAGTAATCACATGAGTAAAATATGAGTGTGGGAAATTTGTGTATTCCTTTAAGACCAGTGCCTGTGGCGCTGCCTCCATAAGTTTCATAGCATAAACAGAACACTATGTCAGGTCACATCATGGAGCTAACGAATTAACAGCCAATAATCAAATATTACTCCCTTCCTTACTCGCAACTGAATTGTCTACTTAAAAATATTCGAGCTACTTTAGTCATGTCAGAATCCGAAATGTTCGGATTTGAACGAACTTGTCGCCACTTGTAAACATGCGCAGAAGGTAAGAAAACTTCCGACTGTCAATTTTCGGACGAAATATCGAAGGTTTTTGTTGTGTTTTTCAAACTTCAAATGAAGATGCAACTCCAGTGAGTTCCAATACTGCGGGGCAGTGCGGCGCTATGCCGAACCAACACACCAAAAAGTCGTAACTGGCGACCGTTCGAAAATCTAAAATATATTCTTGCTTTTTTTGAACCACAATGGCCGAAGGAGGGAAAAGTGTGGATTTAATTGCAGATCCACTTGCAAGGACATTTTCAAGTCGGACCTTTCAAGAGAAGCTATATCGTCCAACACTCACTCAGTGGTGCGTAAGTGTGTTTCTGGATATTATTTGTCCAGCCGTGGTGTCATAAATGATGGTATTTTCATGGGGATTTATTCAAGGAGAACAAAGTAGGACTTCACTGAAGGCTCAGGTGTGAAATGCACTGAAGTAACTTAAAAAGTAAAAGTAAAAAAAGAATGTGTTTAAGAATGTGCAAGAAAGAAAAATGTTGACAAATGTTGATAAATAATGATATTTTCCAGGAGGTATTTATTTCTTTGTTGTTTATTCATTCAATTCTATACTTATTTCAACATTTGAGTATTATTTTTCTTTCAATATATAGTATATTTTGTCTTTGAAGTGTGGGTCCTTGCTGCCTTCCGGAGAGGCAGCCGAGCAAGGCTGGATTGGTGATGGAAAAGAACGAAAGAAAGAAGAAAGATTTTATTCTCGTCACATGCTGATGTCAAAAGAAGTCTCCCCAAAAACGTGTGCGTGTGTGTGTGCTCCGCACACGTGCGAGCCCCCTTTCAGACATTCCCTTCTTATAGGGAATATCCAAATAGGACATGAATATCTCATTTTCCCTTGTTGCATATGCATTCCCATCCCGCTAGTCTTCGGGATTTCCCTCCAAAAGTCCCCCAGAGGGAGAGCAGATGCGTCTCCCCGTTTGATACGACCAGTCTACTCGTGACCACCTTAAATTACTCTCACACCCTGGAAGGTCACTGACCTGGCGAGAGAATTGCCCCCACCATAAACAATGCTCAGGCCTATTTTCTCTCAGGGCAGTATCTGGTTACATCGGAACTTCAGAACCAAGACTGGTCACTTCTGTGAGCTCCAGTCCCTTCATAGTTTCATAAAGAGATTTACTTCCCATATCTAAATTAGGCCATTTAAAAATACATGACTTTTTTAAAATTTATTTCAATGTATATTTAAGCTTGCTTATGTAATAATACAATATTTATTCAATTGTTTTAGTATGTAAAATTCTCAACAATTTAATTCTTTTTTTTTTTACACTTGAATATTTATTAACAAATTTGTTCTTTTGAATATGTGTGCAATTTAAATTATTCCATCCATCCAGCCATTTTCTGCCGCTCATCCAGGGTCGGGTTATTGAATTAATTTTTTAGTATTTTTTATAATTCAATATTTATTTCAAGATCAGGACTCTTCTCAATTAGTTCAATATTTATTAAATGTTTCTATATTTGTTAATTGAATTAAGTCTGTATGTGGTTTCCAATTTTACATTTTAATATTTTCCTATTTCACTATATAAATAATCCAATGTATAAAAAATATAATACAGCATGAAAAAAAAAATTTGGTATATTTGACAAAATGAGTTTTTCCAAAGTGAGATTCTGCTTCGCAACAAACCCCAAACCCTTGATAGAGCTCAACCTAGAAAGTGTTTTTAGCAAGTCAGAAATTTATTCAGAAAGTGAAATATTAAATGTATGTGAGGGGATATTCGAAGAGTTTGAGTTTTGTTCAATGGACCATACATATACGAGCCAGCCAAACACAACGAGAAAACCAGCGCTGACTCCAGTTGCCAACTCCCGACATTCCAAAACCTTTGAGAGAAACTGAGACTATTCGCGTTTCTCTTTCTGGTTCTTTTTATAGTTCAATTTCGAGTTCAGTTTTTCACCTTTTCACACAGCGTAATGAAGGCCAGTTGAACAAGTGGAACAAGTGATTTTATTGATGATTGTGGAAGGAACCGATTTCATAAGCACCGTTTCTTCTCACACTTTTTCCATTAGGTACGATTAAAAAGACAACTGAAAAGCATAATGTTAAAAAATGTTATTCCAGGCAAAGGCAATTAATTTATTTTACATGTTTGATGTAAACACACACAAAAAAAATCATCACTCAGACACAATGGTTCTTCTGGCACTGATCACATTGGCTTAATGTCAATAAAAAAGCTTTGCAAAATTCAATATTTCATTCAAAATCACATTTACATCTTACCACAAAGAGTCAGTTTCTTCAGTTTTTTTGTAGTCTATCTTTAAAGCTTCAAGGATCGCTGCTATTCTCACCAGCACAATTGTGACTCTCCGCATGCTGTTTAGTGGAGAATTTTTTAGCACAAACGCTGCAACTGAATGGCTTGTCTCCTCTGTGTGTTCTTGTGTGGCGTCGTAAATGCGACTTTCGAGAGAACCTCTTGGCACAAACTGAGCAGGAAAAAGGTTTTTCTCCACTGTGTGTTCTTGTGTGGCTTCGTAAATGCGACTTTTGAGAGAACCTCTTGGCACAAACTGAGCAGGAAAAAGGGTTTTCTCCACTGTGTTTTCTTGTGTGTTCTGTTAAACTTTCCTTTCTCGAGAAGCATTTTCCACAAACTGAGCATGAAAAAGGGTTTTCTCCAGTGTGTAATTGTGTATGTCTTTTTAAATTTGACTTAAAAGAAAAGCTTTTGCCACAAACTGAGCAGGAAAAAGATTTTTCACCACTGTGTGTTCTTGAGTGATTTATTAAATGAGACCTTCGAGAGAAACTCTTGCCACAAACTGAGCAGGAAAAAGGTTTTTCTCCACTGTGTGTTCTTGCGTGGCTTGTTAAATGTGCCTTTTGAGAGAAGCTTTTTCCACAAACTGAGCATGAAAAAGGTTTTTCTCCAGTGTGTAATCGTTTATGTTTTTAAATTTGGTTTAAAAGAAAAGCTTTTGCCACAAACTGAGCAAGAAAAAGGTTTTTCTCCACTGTGTGTTCTTGCGTGTTCTATTAAATTTGCCTTTTGAGAGAAGCATTTTCCACAAACTGAGCAGGAAAAAGATTTTTCAACACTGTGCGTTCCTGTGTGCCTTACTAAATGAGACTTCCGAGAGAAGCTTTTGCCACAAACCGAGCAGGAAAAAGGTTTTTCACCACTGTGTGTTTTTCTGTGCCCTTTTAAAGACAACTTTGAAGATAATGAGTCAGTGTGACATGCCCTTTCACCTTTAGTTTGCTCATTATCATCATCATCATCGTGATGAGCATCTGATAATGTGTCCTCATTTTGTGCTTGTGATGGCCCCCAGTGGTCTTCATCACCTTCTGTTGTCACGTGATGACTTGAACTGCTGCTTGGAGGCTCCGCCCCTCTTTTGTCCTCACTCTCATCCTTGTTTTCAACTTCAGTCTTTATAGGGACAACGTTCAGTGGTGACTTGTTGATCTCCTCTTCCTCCTCCTCCTTTTTGATGTGAGTCAAATCTGGCTCCCCTTTCACAGAACAGAGATCATTTTGTCTGACGTCTGCAGGACACAAAAAGACAAATTTGGTTAGGTCAAGTCAAACCTCATGCGGCGACTTTGTCTTATTTTCTACCGCGCTATCTTGACTTGTGCCTGCCGAACACCAATCAATGCGTGCGACCCCGATTTGGACCGGACCATGGGGGCATTTCACAAAATTACGTCCTACGATGTAAACCTCCCTTTAGCAGCACAACAGTGATAAACGAGCATTTAAAAAGGAAGCACGTTGCGGCTGATGCCCGATTTCATTCCTGACATAGTCACAGACGTTTCTGGAAGCGAGCTGAAGTTAGCACACACAGGCTCTTGTGTGCGTCTGATGGAACACCTGTTGTGGGACCCTAACTTATTGATGCAGACCCTGAGGCCCATTGCAACATAATGTCATTGATAGAATAGAAATCATTCAAGTGAAATATGTTTACAAGTATTTCTTTTTGCATTTAGAGATAGTTTCATCGTGGGTATTTTTTTGCTTCCATTATAATCTGGATGCCTAAAAGAATTAAAGGGGCCCTGGAATCAGAGTCGCTATTTATTGCATGATTTACGTTTGGGTTTTTTTTGCCCAAAATGACATTTAGCCTGCTAGTACATTCCAACATTCCCCTTTTTATTTTTTATAAAATTTCTGTTTTAAATAAATTTTAAAACAACATTATGTTTGAAGAGTCAAAATCCCTACACATAAGCATTAAGCAACAACACTTTCACTGTGACTTTCATGTTGACATATTTGAATAATGACTGTATATTTTCAAGTTATCCAATATGTATTCAAATTCGACTAAGATCCACCATAATATTTGAAGAGTTCACTGAATTATTTTGGAACTGCAACGATGCTTAACAGCCATAGAGTGTCAGTAATGAGTAACAAAGTAACACAACATTGTCATTTGCATAAATTACCAGGAACTATGAGTTGCGGGGGAGATGCAAACCACCTGAGCCACAGGAACTTTATGACCAGGAACTAAATGTTCCTGGACTTGTTGACAAGATGGCGGCGCGCATGGACGCAGCGGCTAACAGCTCCCCCTCACAGTGCTCCTTTTTACTTTTTATTAGTGTTTGCTTGCTCTTATTGGCATCAACTGAGGCACAACATCGATATACCCGCCAGGACATCGTGAACATTGGATATCGATGTGAAATAACCATCACAGAGGAATTTTGCTATGATCGCAAAATTCCGAACGAACTGGCGAGGCTGCCCGGCTCACCGTGGCTGGTCATCGGGGCCGGGAGGCGGCGCAGGCGACGCAGAGAGAGGAAGCAGAAGCGAGGCTGCAGGTCCGGTGTCTTGCAACGGCTGCGACGGCAGCCCCATAGGCAGCCACTACCGAGTCTGCACCTCACCAACGCCAGATCCGTGGTCCACAAAATCGACGACCTGGGATTACAAATCCTGGGAAACCGCTATGTGCGCGATAGCAGTGTGATCGTCGTCACGGAAACCTGGCTGCACGCAGACGTCCCCGACGCTAGCATCCAGCTGGCCGGGCGCTCGCTACATCGCGCGGATCGGACGAGGGACACCGGTAAGAGGAGGGGCGGGGGGCTCTGTGTTTACGTGCATGAGAACTGGTGCGGCGATAGCACGATCGTCGAGAAGCACTCTTCCCCCGACATCGAGTTCATGTCCGTTAAATGCCGGCCTTATTTTCTCCCGAGGGAGCTAACGGTCGTGATTGTCACAGCTGTTTACATCCCTCCCGACGCTAGCACTAGCACGGCGCTCTCGCTACTCGCGTGCGTCATCAATAAACATCAGCGGGCCCACCCTGATTGCGTCCACATTGTAGCGGGAGACTTTAATAAGGCCAATTTAAAGACTGTACTCCCAGAGTTTCACCAGCATGTCAAGTGCCCAACGAGGGGAGACAACACTCTCGACCATGTGTACTCGAACATCAAGCACGCATACAGAGCCCTCCCACTCGCCCCCCTCGGCCAGTCAGACCACCTGTCCTTGCAGCTCGCACCTGCGTACACCCCTCCCAGGCGCAGATTCAGGCCCACCACAAAGACTGTGAAAACCTGGCGTGACGACGCCATGAGTGAATTACAGGACTGCTTTCAAGACACAAACTGGGACCTCTTTGATCATCAGGACCTTGATGTCTACACGCAGTGTGTACTGGACTACATCAAGTTCTGCATGGAAACTGTGTCCCAACAAAAGACTATACGGACCTTCCCAAATGCGAAGCCCTGGATGTCCAGCAGGGTTCGCGCTCTCCTCAAGGCCCGTGACGCTGCCTTCAGGTCAGGCGACAAAGCCCAGTACAGGGTGGCCCGTGCTGACCTGAGCAAAGGCATCAAGCTAGCCAAGGCAATCTACAAAGGGAGGCTGGAGGCCCACCTTGCCAGCAACAGACCACAGGAGGTGTGGCAGGGTCTACGGAGCATCACCAACTTCCGTGGCAGCAGCACGACCTCTGTAGACCCGAGTGCATCGCTGGCAGAGGAGCTTAACTGCTTCTTCACTCGCTTTGACTCGCCCCAACCGTCACACCCCCGCACTTCATGCTCCAACTCCCCCCCACTCATCGTAGAGGAACACGATGTGAGGCGCGCGCTCCTGGCGTTTAACCCCAGGAAAGCTACTGGACCCGACGGAATACCAGGCAAGGTCCTCAGAGCATGTGCCCACCAACTGTCACATGCTTTCTGCAGGGTCTTCAACCGCTCCCTGGTTCAAGCAGTCATCTCCTCCTGTTTGAAAACTTCCACCATTATTCCTGTCCCCAAAAAGTCACCCGCCATCCACCTGAATGACTACCGTCCTGTTGCCCTCACACCAGTCATCATGAAGTGCTTCGAGAGGCTGGTTCTCCAGCACATCAGGGACTGCCTTCCTCCCACTCTGGACCCCTACCAGTTTGCATACCGGGCTAACAGATCCACTGAGGACGCCATCGACACTGCTCTGCATGTTGTGCTGGGCCACCTAGAACAACAGCAGAGCTATGCAAGGATGCTCTTTGTGGACTACAGCTCAGCATTCAACACAATCATCCCGGACATCCTCGTCGCCAAACTGGACATTCTCGGCCTCCCTGCCCTCACACGCATCTGGATTAAGGACTTTCTGACCAACAGACCCCAGACTGTGTTGCTCGGCCCCTACACGTCCTCCACCCGTACGCTGAGCACCGGTTCCCCCCAAGGATGCGTGCTGAGCCCTCTCCTATACGCCCTCTACACCTACGACTGCAGCCCGGCCCACGGCAACAACACCATCGTCAAGTTTGCTGACGACACGACAGTGGTCGGTCTGATCTCGGAAGGTGACGAGACAGCCGACAGAGAGGAGGTCCAGAGACTGACGGCTTGGTGCAAGGACAACAGACTGCAACTCAACATTGCAAAAACAAAGGAGATCGTCATCGATTTCAGGAGGAACAAGACGGTGCCGCCCCCCCTCTGCATCGAAGGCGTGTGTGTGGAGAGGGTCCACACGTTCAAGTTCCTGGGAGTACAGATCTCCGATGACCGTTCTTGGACACACAACACCACAGCAGTGGTCAAGAAGGTCCACCAGCGTCTGCACTTCCTGAGAGTCCTCAGAAAATTCGACCTGGACAGGAAGCTGCTGCTGGCCTTCTACCACTCGTCCATCGAGAGCCTGCTGACGTACTGTGTCTCCACCTGGTACAGCGGCTGCACTGAGGCGGACAGAGTGAGGCTCCAGAGGACAGTCAAAACAACAAAGAATTATTGGCTGCCCTCTCCCCTCGCTGTCGGACATCTACACCGCCCGGTGCCTCAGAAGGGCTCTCAACATCGTCAAAGACAATACCCACCCAAACTCACACCTGTTCGACCTG
This sequence comes from Idiotropiscis lumnitzeri, assembly GCF_059441095.1. Lineage (NCBI taxonomy): Eukaryota > Metazoa > Chordata > Actinopteri > Syngnathiformes > Syngnathidae > Idiotropiscis > Idiotropiscis lumnitzeri. The sequence goes on along the minus strand of NC_142392.1, from coordinate 23,649,526 downwards.
ATGCATCAAATCAAGGACCAATAGACTGAGAAACAGTTTCTTTCCAAGAGCCATCTCCATTCTAAACTCACACACACACACACACACACACACACACACACACACACCCCCATACACACACTTTTCGTTCTCACACACACACAGCTGCGCAGCGCCACAATTCACGCACACACGTCTCAGTCAAACAAGCAGTCTGCTTACCAAAAAATTCAAATAAAAACCACAGAAAATAATGCCCTTATTCCCTAAATTTTAATGTGAAATTGTGAGTAGACCTTGTCCAAGTGCGATCATTTCTCGATTTATCGACACCGGAGGGAACCTTCTAATTTTCGCGGAAACCTCGTTTCCCTTCTCTAGGTTGTCGTCTTTTCTCTAAAATCTGCTCAATTTCTCACCGAGTTATGGCCCAATTCGCCACCTTCAACACAGAGGAAACACTACTCAATTTGTTCACCATGCTATCCGTATCTCTAAAATTTGCTCAGTTTCAACGAGTCACAGCTCAGTTTCAACGAGTTATGGTCAATTCGCTACCGATGAGTTATGGCCTAATTCGTTACCGATTATTTTTATATAACTCCTTGGACTAGCACGATGCAGTTTTTGTTACCGTACTGACTAAACGGTCGAGGCCTGGCCTCTGCGCGCGCTGTCTCACTCCCCTCTTTCACTCCCCTTCCAATTGTTTTAACATTTTAAAATTTTAAAATGGTGGTACAAAATAATTTGAAAAACAATACCTGGTTTCCTCTGGATCAGCCTTGTCCGATCGGCAACCGGCATCCGGGCGGTGCGCCGTCGCAGGAACTTGGAGGCCTCGCTTTCTCAATGTTGAAGCGCTGACGTCAGATTCAATGGCGTCCAAGGATCCGAGACGACGCCCGTCCGAGTGCGGTTGCCCGCATTCTCCACCAAATAAATGCCGGGTTTAAATGGCCCTGACGCCTTTTGGGAGAGCTTACTGAAATAACTTACTAAATGTAAGGGCCGAAATAAAACGCTAGCTGAAAGGCCAGGAGGAAACAGACACCGTTGTTCATTTTCACCGCCGGCGGGGGAAAAGAGTGGGACAGAGAGGCCGCGAGCAGCAGCTCGCCTGCTCGCAGCCGCTCCATGCAACTCCTCTACCTGCGTGAAGTTGGCCCCCAGCACAAACGAAACAAACTATTTCCCCCTATTTTTGCAAGAAATGGGGGGCCAACTTCACACAGGTAACTCCTCTCACCGGCTCTGCTTTTATTAGCTTGACTCAAGAATCACAAGAAATTAAAATACAATGAAGGTCTGTTTAGCCTAAACTAAATCACCAGAAGACAGGAGATTACTTAACAATGGTGGTCTGTCCTAGACTAAACTAATCAGCAGAAGACAGAAAACAATAACTAATCATCAGGAGACAGCAAGCATAAAATGACAACTCACGGTGTAAAGGTTACTTTAACTAAACGCATCTTCAGGATACTGTGTCTGTGTGTAGTTAAAGCAACGTGTGTATGTGTGTTCCAGCTGTGTGCGTGTGTGCTATAACATAAATGTCAGTATGTGTGTGTGCAAATATTAATGAGTGTATATAAACATGATCATAAATACACAAAACTGATTACATAAAGTTACTTTAAGTCAATGTGATCCTCAATTTATCTTACAACAGTGCTACCTTGACTTGTGCCTGCCGCACACGGAGCAATGCGTGCGACCCCGATTTGGACCGGACCATGGGGGCATTTCACAAAATTACGTCCTACGATGTAAGCCTCCATTTTCTAGCAGCACAACAGTGATAAACGAGCATCTAAAAAGGAAGCACGTTGCGGCTGATGCCCGATTTCATTCCGAACAAAGTCACAGACGTTTCTGGAAGCGAGCTGAAGTTAGCACACACAGGCTATTGTGTGCGTCTGGTGGAACACCTGTTGTGGGACCCTAACTTATTAATGGGGGGCCATCGCAACCTAATGTCATTGATAAAATAGGAATCCTTCAAGCGAAATACGTTTACAAATATTTCTTTTTGCATTAAGAGATAGAACTAAATGTTCCTGGACTTGTTGGTAGAAAAGGGGGTTGTGATGTTCTCACTTTTTAAGCCCATAGTAAGTCTAAGATGCAGATCCATTCCTTGCAGCATGCGCTTGATCACTGATGAGATCCGTGCAACCCTGGATGGATGCATTAAATGTATTTTAAATGTTTGGATGGGGTGAAACTACGCACATGTGCACAAAACAGTGCAGGGCCACCCGAGGTTCATTGACTCTCACCCAACCAAGACAGTACAAAGTTCATAAATAAATAAGACCAATACGTTCTTGATTAAAAAAACGTATTAATTTGTGTTTTATCCACTAAAATTGATCAACAGCCATTGATGTTTTTGCCGCAGTGTGCCCATTTTTTAGAGTGAGGCAGAATTGATTCCATAAGGAATTGCTTGAACAAGATATAAAACCCAGAAAATGTAAAATGTTAAATAATCAGTTCAAATTTTAAACTGAGGAAAAAAACATGGAGTTTACCCCCCACTATTGGTTATTCTTTGGCATTTATTTTCTGCACTGATTTCATTTGGCATAAACAAATGTTCAGCAAACCCGCAAGTAAAAGGCAATATTTAAAAATAAAACGGCAATAACCTTGAACGATTTCCCCAAACAACTTAATGTTGTGATGCATATTTTTTAACGATAGAAAGTCGTTCTTTACAAAGCAAATGAGAGTTAGACGTGTACAAACCTGCTTTGTGTAGCACAACACGAGGCTGCTTGCAACCTTCGCCCAGCAGTTGAAGATGTTGCTCGTTCTCTTCTTTTATTCCGCAAAGTACCTCTTTGTACTTGGGTGTCGTTCTTTCACACATTTTCAAACGCCAATCTCAACAAATCCGCACTTGATCTCTGCTTGACGATAACTCGCGTGCTTCTCTTAGTTCGACGAGACGAATGAAAGATGGCGTCGTTTTTTTCCTTCGAGAAAATGGCAGTCTGTTCGTCACGAAAGCGGAAGAACAGGACACACCCCTCTGTGATATGATTGGCTGCTGGCTGTGTGGAGCACTGTCACCAACTCACCGACAGATGTCACCATTTGCGATGCAAATCATTGTTATCTTCTTCGAAACATAGAGAAAAACGTAAGATGCACATGAACATTTTAGTTCCCAAATATGAACTTGACAGTTTCATAGAGAATTACTTCCCATATCTATAGGCCATTTAAAAATACACGACTTTTTTTTCATTTATTTCAATTTATATTTAAGCTTGTTTATGTAATAATACAATATTTATTCAATTATTTTAATATGTAAAATTATCAACAATTTAAACCTTTTTATTTCACACTTGAATATTTCTTAACAGATTTGTTCTTTTGAATATGTGTGCAATTTAAATTATTCCATCCATCCAGCCATTTTCTGCCGCTCATCCGGGGTCAGGTTATTGAATTAATTTGTTAGTATTTTTTAAAATTCAATATTTATTTCAAGATCAGGACTCTTCTCAATTAGTTCAATATTTATAAAATGTTTCTATTTTTATTAATTGAATTAAGTCTGAATGTGGTTTCTAATTTTACATTTTAATATTTTCCTATTTCACTATATAAATAATCCAATGTATAAAAAATATAATAAAGCATGAAAAAAAATATTTGGTATAATTGACAAAATGATAGTTTCTTTCCGTAGTGAGATTCTGCTTAGCAACAAACCCCAAACACTTGATAGAGCTCAACCTAGAAAGAGAAACCGAGACTATTCGCGTTTCTCAATCTTGTACTTTTTATCGTTCAACTTCTTATGTTTTTCACCTTTTCACACAGCGTAATGAAGGCCAGTTGAGCAAGTGGAACAAGTGATTTTATTGATGATTGTCGAAGGCAACGATTTCATAAGCACAGTTTCTTCACACACCTTTTCCATTAAATACGATTAAAAAAAACAACTGAAAAGCATAATGTTAAAACAAATGTTGTTCCAGGCAAAGGCAATTAATTTTATTTACACGTTTGATGTAAACACCAAAACAAATCATCACTCAGACACAATGATCACATTGGCTTAATGTCAATGAAAAAGCTTTGCAAAATTCAATATATCATATTTTATTCAAAATCACATTCACATCTTACCACAAAGAGTCAGTTCCTTCAGTTTTTTGTTTAATTTTTTTTAAGCTTCAAGGATCGCTGCTTTTCCGTTTTTAGAAAGGAATTTTTTAGCACAAACGCTGCAACTGAATGGCTTGTCTCCAGTGTGTGTTCTTGTGTGGCTCATTAAAAGCGACTTACGATAGAAACTCTTTCCAAAAACTGAGCAGGAAAAGGGTTTTTCACCACTGTGCTTTCTTGTGTGACTTGTTAAATCTAACTTTTGGGAAAAGCTTTGACCACAAACCAAGCAGGAAAATGTTTTTTCTCCAGTGTGTGTTCTTGTGTGGCTAGTTAAATTTCCCTTATGAGAGAAGCATTTTCCACAAACTGAGCAGGAAAAAGGTTTTTCACCACTGTGTGTTCTTGTGTGAATTATTAAAACAAACCTTTGAGAGAAACTCTTGCAACAAACTGAGCAGGAAAAAGGTTTTTCTCCACTGTGTGTTTTTGTGTGTTCTGTTAAAAGAGACTTTCGAGAGAAGCTTTTTCCACAAACTGAGCATGAAAAAGGTTTTTCTCCAGTGTGTAATATTTTATGATTTTTTAAACTTGACTTAAAAGAAAAGCTTTTGCCACAAACTGAGCAAGAAAAAGGATGTTCTCCAGTGTGTGTTCTTGTGTGGCTAGTTAAATTTCCCTTATGAGAGAAGCATTTTCCACAAACTGAGCAGGAAAAAGAGTTTTCAACACTGTGTGTTCTTGTGTGGCTCGTTAAAAGCGACTTACGATAGAAACTCTTTCCACAAACTGAGCAGGAAAAAGGGTTTTCTCCAGTGTGTGTTCTTTTGTGGTATGTTAAAACTGAATTTTGAGAGAAACTCTTGCCACAAACTGAGCAGGAAAAAGGTTTTTCTCCACTGTGTGTTCTTGTGTGGATTGTTAAACTTATCTTATGAGAGAAACTCTTGCCACAAACTGAGCAGGAAAAAGGTTTTTCTCCACTGTGTGTTCTTGCATGGATTGTAAAATCAAACTTTTGAGAGAAGCTTTTGCCACAAACTGAGCAGGAAAAAGGTTTTTCTCCACTGTGCGTTCTTGTGTGCCTTACTAATTGAGACTTTCCAGAGAAGCTTTTGCCACAAACTGAGCAAGAAAAAGGTTTTTCTCCACTGTGCGTTCTTGTGTGGTATGTTAAACTTGAATTTTGAGAGAAACTCTTGCCACAAACTGAGCAGGAAAAAGGTTTTTCACCACCGTGTGTTTTTGTGTGCCTTTTTAAACTTGACTTTTGATAGAAGCTTTCGCCACAAACTGAGCAAGAAATAGGTTTTTCTCCACTGTGCGTTCTTGTGTGCCTTACTAAATGAGACTTTTGAGAGAAGCTTTTGCCACAAACTGAGCATGAAAAAGGCTTCTCTCCACTGTGTGTTCTTGCGTGACTTGTTAAATTTGCCTTTTGAGAGAAGCTTTTGCCACAAACTGAGCAAGAAATAGGTTTTTCTCCACTGTGCGTTCTTGTGTGCCTTACTAAATGAGACTTTCGAGAGAAGCTTTTGCCACAAACCGAGCAGGAAAAAGGTTTTTCACCGCTGTGTGTTTTTCTGTGCCCTTTTAAAGACAGCTTTGAAGTGAATGAGTCAGTGTGACATGCCCTTTTACCTTTAGTTTGCTCATTATCATCATCATTAGTATCATCATCATCGTCATGAGCGTCTGATAGGTCCTCATTATGTACTTGTGATGGCCCCCAGCGGTCTTCATCACCTTCTGTTGTCACGTGATAACTTGAGCTGCTGCTTGGAGGCTCCGCCCCTCTCTTGTCCTCACTCTCATCCTTGTTTTCATCTTCAGTCTTTATAGGGACAAAGTTCAGTGGCGACTTGTTGATCTCCTCCCCCTCCTCCTCCTCCTCCTTTTTGATGTGAGTCAAATCTGGCTCCCCTTTCACAGAACAGAGATCATTTTGTCTGACATCTGCAGGACACAAAAAGACAAATTTGGTTTGGTCAAGTCAAACCTCAGGCGGCGACTTTGTCTTATTTTCTACCGTGCTACCTTGACTTGTGCCTGCCGCATACGGAGCAATGCGTGGACCCCAACTTGGACCGGACCATGGGGGCATTTCACAAAATTACGTCCTACGATGTAAACCTCCCTTTCCGAGCAGCACAACAGTGATAAACGAGCATTTAAAAAGGAAGCACGTTGCGGCTGATGCCCCATTTCATTCCTGACATAGTCACAGACGTTTCTGGAAGCGAGCTGAAGTTAGCACACACAGGCTATCGTGTGCGTCTGATGGAACACCTGTTGTGGGACCCTAACATATTGATGGGGGCCACTGGGGGCCATCGCAACATGATGTCATTGATAAAATAGGAATCCAAGCGAAATACGTTTTCAAGTATTTCATTTTGCATTTATAGTTTCATCGTGGGTACTTTTTGCTTTAATGATAATCTGGATCCCTAAAACAAATTAAAGGGGCCCTGGCATCAGAGTCGCTAGTTATTGTATGATTTACGAGATGTTTTTTTTTACCCAAAATGACATTTATCCTGCGAGTAAGTTCCGACATTACCCTTTTTATTTTATAAAACTTCTGTTTTGAAATAAATTTAAATACAAAATTACGTTTGAAGAGTAAAAGTTCTTACACATAAGCATTAGGGCAACAACACTTTGACTCTGACTTTCGTGTTGACATATTTGAATAATGACTGTATATTTTAAAGTTATCCAATATGTGTTCAAATTTGACGAAGATACACCAAAATATTATGAGTTCACTGAATTATTTTGTAACCGCAATGATGTATAACAGCCATAGGGTGTCAGTAATGAGTAACAAAGTAACACAACACCTCCCATTGTTCCGTCATCATTGTCATTTGCAAAAATTACCAGGAACTATGAGTTTCGGGGGAGATGCAAACCACCTGGGCCACAGGAACTTTATTACCACAAACTAAATGTTCCTGGGCTTGTTGGTAGAAAAGGGCATTGTGACGTTCTCCCTTTTAAAGCCCATAGTAAGCCAAAGATGCAGATACATTCCTTGCAGCATGCGTTTGTTCACTGATGAGATCCGTGCAACCCCCATAGGACGCGCTGCCTTAAAGGGCGCAACACCTGTTGAGGGTGCTATTTCTGTCTTCGAAGCACATACTGGGCGTGCCGCCTTACAAGGCGCTAGCTAGGCTGCTATAAGCTCAGCTGCAGTTCGGCTATTAGCTCAGCTACAGTTCGGCTGCTAGTTAGCCAATGGCATCTCACTTAGACTCAACACCATAAGGAATTGCCCCATTTCAATGACAGATGCCATGAAACCTTTGGGAATCAATGTTATTAACAATGACTCTAACCAATAATCGGTGTCTTGGTAATAGTCTAGACTAGACAACGTCAGGGGAGGCACTTCACTGGTCACCACACTCCTTAGAGTCACGGTTTCAAATCAAAACAAAAAAAAAAACCTCAGCATACAAGCAAACAATGAAACAAAGAAATATGATTAACACAAACCATGTATCTCTCATTCCATCAATATACCCAAAAGAAATAAAAATAACACAAAATGAATATAGCAATGGCTTCTTGGGAGCCACTCAGACTCAGCCAAATCACATGGCTGTTTAGAGAGATTTGCTGTTGTGATTTGGGCTTTTTGTCTGTTGTCTAAATCTGGGACGTTTCTTGCTTGCAATAACATAAATGATAAGACAGACTACAACATTGTGGACAGCTGCCCTTTTGTCCAGCTTTCTCCTTCACCATCACCCAAACACCATGGTCACATAATGTATAGTCATGGTCAATTTAAAGATAAAGATCAAGATAAAGATGTCCTTTATTAGTCCCACAATGGGGAAATTTGAAGTGTTACAGCAGAAAAGATATAGATCACACAGAGTCGGCGGCGTAATGTAGCCGTTAATGTATAACATTAGCAGCAGACATTCATAAAAAGCATGCAAATATACACAGTATAAACGTATCTAGTGTAAGGAAACACTCCTAATGCCTGTCCATTATACAGAGGGGGAAACACTGTAATGATAAAAACTACTGAATGATTGAAAATACTGCAATGATAAAGATATTACACTGATAAATGTACTGTAATGGTGAGAGTACTGAAATGACAGGAAAGTACTGCAATGATAAAAGTACTGTAATGGTAAAAGTACTGCAATGATAAAAGTACTATTATGGTAGAAGTACTGCAACGATGGAAAAATACTGCAATGATGAAAGTATTGTAATGGTGAGAGTACTGAAATGACAGGAGAGTACTGCAATGATAGAAAATACTGCAATGATAAAAGTACTGTAATGGTAAAAGTACTGCAATGATAAAATATACTGCAATGATAAAAGTACTATAATGGTAGAAGTACTGCAACGATGGAAAAATACTGCAATGATGAAGTATTGTAATAGTAAAAGTACCGCAATGATAGGAAATACCGTAATTATAAAAGTACTGCAATGATAAAAGTACTGTAATAGTGAACATCCTGCAGTGGTAGAAATACTACAGTGATAGAAGTATTGTAATAAGAATACTGTAATGGTAAACAAAATACATCATTGGTCGATGTTAAAGTTAAAGTACACCCTTGGCTGAAAGTACAGTTGTAGTGTATATTGCATTCTAGGACTGCACAATTTCACTAATGCCCTCCTGTTTGTAGGCCTGACCCAATGTTCTTGTTAAAAAGTCTGACAGCAGTCGGCAGGAAGGAGCGGCGAAATCTCTCTTTGGTACAGCGAGGGTGTAAAAGTCTATCACTGAAGGAGCTGTAAAGTGTTCTCAGAGTGTCATTGAGTGGGTGGGCTGGTTTGTCCAGCATTGATGACAGTTTTGCTGTCATCCTCCTGCCCCCCACTGACTCCACAGAGTCCAGGGAGCAGCCCAGGACAGAGCTGGCCCTCCTCACCAGTTTGTCCAGTCTCTTTTTGTCTCGGCCCTGTCTGGAGCCTGTGGAGAGAGAGAGGGGCGAGAGAGGGGGAGAGAGGGTCTTGTTCGCAGTGGCAGGAGGGGTGGGTGGGGGCTGCATCAGGGAAGCCTGAGCGGGGTCAGACATTTGATCAAACCTATTGAAAAATAGGTTCAACTCTTTTGCCCACTTAATGTCCTCACCGTGAGCTTCGCTGAATACCTCCCACACAGTTGTGTTGAAACAGTCCTTCAAGGCCTCCTCGGCTTCTCCGGACCATCGCTGAACTGTGCGTGTCACAGCTGGCTGCCTGCGGACGAGAGGTTTGTACACAGGCAGGAGAGCAACCAAGTTGTGGTCAGCTTTGCCCAGCGGGGGGAGGGGCAGTGACGTGTACGCCTCCTTGGTGTTGGCATAGAAGAGGTCCAATATTTTATTGTCTCTGGTTTGGCATGTTACATATTGTGTGAATGAAGGCAGAGAGGAGGAAGGAGAAGCATGATTGAAGTCACCAGAGATAAGGAGCAAGGCATTTGGGTGCTGTGTTTGTAGCCTGCTCACAGCTGCATTCAGTACATCACAGGCTGTCTCACCGTTAGCAGAGGGAGGCACGTACGCCGCCACCGCGATCACATGACTGAACTCTCGCGGTAAATAGACCGGACGCATGCTAACAGCTATCATCTCAATGTCCCGACTGCAAAGTTGAACCTTAACAGTTATATGCCCAGGGTTACACCATCTATCATTAACAAACACAGCCAGCCCTCCCCCTTTTCTCTTACCGCTCTCCAGTGTCCTGTCCGCGCGTAGTATTTGGAAGCCGTCCAATTCCACGACGGCGTCCGGCGTTAGCTCTGTTAGCCACGACTCCGTGAACACCAGCAAGCTAGCCTCCCGGACAATCCTCTCGTGCCGGGTTAGCGCTGTTAGCTCGTCCATTTTGTTGGAGAGGGATCGAACATTCCCCATAATAACGGACGGGAGGACGGGGTGATATCGTCTCCTCCTTGCCTGGCGTTTAGCCCCCGCACGACATCCCCGTCTCTTCCTCCTCAGCTCGCGGGGAATATCGGGTCTCGCTCCGGGAGCCCACGCGGGGTTAGCACGGAGTGCTAACAGCTGATCTCTTGTGTACACGATCGATCCGTAGCTCCGAGTTTCGTCTCCGGACACGATCGTGCAAAAAACAGCCCCCAACAGTAGTAAAACCACCGCAAGTTGGATGTCCATTGCTGAGGTGAGGTAAAAATAAAATAAAAAAGGGTAAAGGGAAAAAACACACGAAAAAGGCTCAATAGTGAGCCACGCTGCTGTAAACAGGCAGCCACTCGCGCGGCGCCGGAACCGGCATAAGAAGAGCAAGACATTTAAGGCTGCGAAGGTTACATTTTAGTAGCCTTCCCTCAGGGCCCGTCGCCATGGAAACTCCATGGAAACAAGGCCAGATTTGAAGGCTAGTTCTAGGAGGCTGCGTGAATTTGGACACCTGCGTAAGCAGTCTCGTTGCACCGGAAGTGACGTATTCTGGTCACCATATTGGACATCAAAGGACGGAGCATATTAATTTGTAGCTATTGAGCCTGTCCAAATTCACCACGAGTTATGCGGTCCATTCAGGCTACATGAGGAGGAGCCTTGTTTGGCTTCAGAGGGCCCAGCCTGCAAACTGGCCTTCTGAGGTCGCGGACTGTTAATTTGGACACGGCCTGTGTTTTTGAGTCTACCCGGACGTCATACTGTTATAAAATGCGATTTGCCAGTAAACAGCCAATCAGAATCAGCCCTCGCGTCCGACTCCTGATTGGTTAACAATTGTGGCACAGTTTGCATTGTAAGCGTAAAACTGTGTTTTGTACCGAAGAGAGAGAAACCGGAAGAGTTGCTCTTTTTGTGGAACCCACGCTAAGACAGTTCAACACCCGTTTTGGATCGGCTCATACTCAAGGACATTTTGGAAGGACTTCAATAAATTTGTCAGTTTATTTCTTTATAAAAACTTTTCTTTAAAGTGGGAAAATGTTGTTTTCTGTTTCTTTAAGAAGTGTGGTGCTGTAGATGCTTTTTTCATAATTTATTTGCTAATAACTTTTTTATTCATAAATGTAAGTTTTGCAATTAGAAACCGACCTTTTCACACTGACACTGTTTTCTATATTAGACTTTTAAATGACTCTACTAAACACAAAGGCTCAGGAAAAAGGCCAGTTGAGCAAGTGGAACAAGTGATTTTATTGATGATTGTGGAAGGCACCGATTTCATAAGCGCCGTTTCTTCTCACACCTTTTCCATTAGGTACAATCAAAAACACAACGGAAAAGAATAATGTTAACAAATGTTGTTCCACGCAAAGGCAATTAATTTTATTTACATGTTTGATGTAAACACAAAAAAAATCATCACTCAGACACGTTGGTTCTTCTGGCAATGATCACATTGGCTTTGTGTCAATAAAAGAGCTTTGCAAAATTCAATTTATCATATTTCATCCAAAATCACATTTACATCTTACCACAAAGAGTCAGTTCCTTCAGTTTTTTTTGTCTTTTTTTAAGATTCAAGGATTGCTGCAATTCTCACTAGCACAATCGTTTCTCTCAGCACTCTGCTTAGTGGAGAATTCTTGAGCACAAACGCTGCAACTGAATGGCTTCTCTCCACTGTGTGTTCTTGTGTGCGCTGTTAAATGTGACTTTCGAGAGAAGCATTTTCCACAAACCAAGCAGGAAAAAGGCTCCCCTCCACTGTGTATTCCTGTGTGGGTTTGTAAATTTGACTTTCTAGAGAAGTATCTGCCACAAACTGAGTAGGAAAAAGGATTTTCTCCACTATGTGTTGTGTGTTTTGTTAAACTTGACTATCAGAGAAGCTTTTGCCACAAACTGAGCAAGAAAAAGGGTTTTCTCCACTGTGTATTCTTGTGTGATAAACTTGCCTTTATAGAAAAGCTTTCACCACAAACCAAGCAGGAAAAAGGTTTTTCTCCTCTATGTGTTGTGTGGCTTGTTAAAGTTGACTTATCAAAGAAGCTTCTGCCACAAACTGAGCAGGAAAAAGGTTTTTCTCCACTGTGTGGTCTTGTGTGGCTTGTTACATTTGCCCTTTTAAACTTGACTCCCCGTGACATCACTTTCGGCGCGACATCTGTTCCTCCGCTTTTATCCACCGGGCGAGTAAACGCAACTATGGTTTCGTGCACCACCACATGCAACACTTGCACCATTCTCATGTTCTCATGGAAAGACTCTCCCTGCTAGAGGGACGTGTCCGCCAGCTGGAGCAGAATAATGTGATAAGCGGAAATGTGGCGGACACGACTGTTAGCACGGGTTGTAGCCAACCTGCTAGTCTGGTTAGCATTGGCCGTAAATGGCTTGCTACTTGTTAAGACACATAGCAGTTCCATTCCACCTCGGTCTCATGGCTCCCGCACTTTAGTGAGACGTGACTCCATTACCCGCAACATTAAGCTTGAAAATCCAGCCACAGTAATGTGTATTCCTGGGGCCAGAGCACCCGACATAGAAGCTAATCTTATGGAGCTAGCGCGCAAGACACCTAGACACCAGCGCAGTGCAAACAACGCTAGCTATTCAGATATAGTAATACACATCGGCTCCAATGACACTGGGATGAAGCAATCAGAGATCACAAAGAAAAACATAGCAAGGACTTGTGATCTCGCCAGAAAGATGAGTCGGCATCGAGTAATTGTCTCTGGCCCCTTGCCTGCGAGAGGCAATGATGAGAGGTTTAGTAGATTATTCTCGCTAAATAAGTGGCTGGCTAGTTTTTGTAGTGAGCAGGGACTGCAGTTTATAGATAACTGGCCTTCTTTCTGGGGCCGACCCGACCTGCTGAGGATGGACGGCCTTCACCCTAACTGGGAAGGCGCCATCACTCTTTCTAGAAACATAGATTATTGTTTGAGCCTTCCATGACTATTCATATTAGAGCAGGTCGGGTTGCAGGCGAATAGTGAGCCTGTAAGGGAGGGTATGGAGTCTGTAAGGCTAGAGCTAACTAGCGCTATGCTAGACTTAGACAACACACATAGCTTTTCTTCTAGATTTGAGCGCTACACACCATACGCTGTTGCATCACATACTGATATAATTTCTACTGAGGTGGCAATACATGATGGGTTTAAGCATTCCTCATTGGTCGGTTTTATCGACGACGAGCCGTTCTCTCACAATAATAGCACTCGAAAGCTCTTAAATAACTATCGGATTCCGACCGTCGGAAATTCCCGCCGCGTTTATAGTTGCTCGAGGTACAATTTGGGACCTTGGCAAGGCAATCTCCTTAATATTATGACCAGGAGTCCTGTTGCGCGGAATAACTTAAATAGACCTATTTTACTGAAACTCGTTTTTTTAAATATTAGATCGCTTTCATCGAAAGCCTTGTTAGTTAATGACCTTATTAGAGACCATAATCTTAACATGATTGGTCTTTGCGAGACCTGGTTAAAACCGAATCAGTTTTTACCGCTAAATGAGGCTTCACCTCGAAACTTCGTGAGCTCGCATGTTGCGCGCCCCCAAAAGAAAGGCGGGGGTGTAGCCCTCATTTCCGAATCTAATCTAAAACTTAGTCCTCGTCCTAGCAATTCCTTTAAAACATTTGAAGTTCTCATTATGCGATCCACAGCCGCGCTGCCGTTTTATCTTGCCGTTCTTTATCGTCCGCCTCGCTCTTACTCCGGCTTTTTAGATGAATTTTCTGAATTCGTAGCTGATTTAGTAACTCATGCGGATAATATACTTATCATGGGCGACTTCAACATTCATATGAATCTCCCGTCGGAACCACTTACGGTAGCGTTTCGGACAATCATTGATATGTTTGGTTTCACGCAAATAATAAATGAAGCAACGCATATAAATGGCAATACGCTAGATTTGGTATTAACCCGAGGCTTAGCATCTTCAAAAATAATTGTATTACCATATACCAGTGCTATATCTGACCATTACTTTATCAAATTTGAAGTCTTGGCTCACTGTCATCGTTCTGACCATAATCAAAATTATAGCAGCCGTAACATTAGCTCCTCAACCATCGTTGCGTTCTCTGAGCTACTCCCTTTAGCAACTGCTTCGTTTCCAAATTATATTGGTACGATTGATGATCTCACAAACAACTTTAATGTCGCTTTGTTAAATGCGCTTGACTCCGTCGCGCCTTTAAAAACTAAAACTCGTCCAAAGAGGCTTACTCCGTGGTTTACAGAGGAAACGCGCGTACTGAAACGATCTTGTAGGAAGCTTGAGCGCAAATGGCGTGCGACCAAACTTGAGGTCTTCAGTCAGGCATGGTGCGATAGTTTACTAATATACAAAGAAGCGCTTAATCTAGCCAAAACTAATTATTATTCTAGATTAATTGTCTTACATAAAAACAACCCTAAATATTTATTTGATACCGTAGCAATGCTAACGCAACAGCGACCAACCTCGGATAGCGCTTCCTATTCAGCTCACGATTTTATGCAATTTTTTACTCCGAAGATTGAGTGTATTCGTGATGAGATTAAAGACACTGTTCTTAAAATTCCGTCGAATTCCGCGATAAATGGTGTTAATAGGGACATTAGGGCTGATAACTGTCCGATAACATTATGTCAATTTTAAAAAATATCTCTTGAAAGCCTAACAAAATTGGTTAGTGCGGCAAAACCGACAACTTGTGTGCTCGATCCGCTGCCTGGCAAACTAATGAAAGAACTGTTTACAAACCTAGGACCGTCTGTTTTGAATATAATTAATCTATCACTTACCACGGGTGTAGTACCAGCAGCTTTTAGGACCGCCGTTATCCGACCGCTACTTAAGCAACCAAACCTCAACCCAGAGAGTCTCAACAACTATAGGCCGGTTTCAAATCTTCCGTTTATTACACTTATGGCTTGTGCGGTTCGATCAGCACCCAGTTCAATTAGTCCAACGAAGTCTGAGGTAAGTTCGCCGTCACTGGACACCGACACGACGTAAACGATCTCCTGCTCAGTTTTTGTGATGTCCTCCGATCCATCAAAAAGCAGACCCAGGTCTTTGAGCAAAACGCACCTCTTTTATCAGCCATATGTGGATGTGAGCGGCAAATCTTGCACCACATTTCAGTACGCTCATCATTAGCTTCAAGCCACGGCACATCTTGGAGCCACTTTTTTGAAAATGCTCTCTAGTTTGGCTCAGGCTCGCTTGGCTGTTTCTTTTTTGGTGGTGAAAGACCCAAAAATTTGCTTCAAGTCTGTTGTTTTCTTTTGGCATTTTTCACCTCGTTCGTTGTGCTTCTGATGAAATAGTGGATTGATGGCAGTGTGTACAGGTACGCAAAGGCGCGTCGTGACGCACTTGACGTTCCGCATCCCTGATTTCTGTTGCGCATGCGTACCTGCGTACCAGTTATGCGCACCCCTGGATATAAACGGATAAAGCACACAAATAAGGATGGCTCACAAAACAATAAAGAAACTTAAAGTAAATAGCACCTCATTGGCTACATTCACTCAAAAGGAATAAAGGTTTACAAATCTTCACACAAACGTGACTTGTCGTCTTGCCTTCTCTTCAGGGTACATTGCCTCTTCTGGCCATTGTGTGCATCTATGCCCATGTCCCTAAACAGTTTATACATGTAGAAGAAAAAACAAGTTCCCCCCCTTTACTACGATTTTAAACCAAAACACCTGACAATTATACCTTACTTAACATTTTAAACACAAAATAATGTCTTCATTCAGTGTACTTTTGAACCACATTCAACTATGAAATAAAGGAATGAAATAAATTAGATTGGCCTTTGACGGCAGCTACACTGTGTTTGTATTTTGTTCCCTGGTTGCTTTCATTTCTTGTTGGTCCCTTGTCGCTTGTCGTTGTCGCTGTCGCTCTCCGACGTTCTCGTCCCTGTTTTCTGACCTGTCTTGTAGTCAAACTTAGTTTTGTCAAGTCGTCTTTTGTTCGCGTCTGTTCTTTTGCACTTTCTGATATTGTAGCGATTTTGTAAATAGTTCAAGGGTTCTGTGTCTTCCTCTTTTCTGGGGAGGCTGTGAATGCAGCGGGGAAGCGACGGGAGTGAACGTTATGTTGTTGTTGTTGTTGTTTTTTTAGTTTTCTGATCTGCGTGTTTGCGGCCAACAGCAGCCGTTTCTGGCTTAATAATAAAAGTGATCGCTGATGGACAAATCGGCATGATTTATGATACAACGTTACACTGGTGTCAGAAGTGATAACGACAGTATGGCAACGAGTAAAGAAAGTTACGGTGGCCGCCCGCGAGTCAAGGAGGAGGTGGTGGACAATTCTTACGATGGCGCATGTGGCCGTGATATGAACCCCGAAAGTGTTTCGGAGCATGTTAACCACCTGAGGCGGACTGCAAGGAAGCTGGCGTTCGATGCTGGTTTTGGCTCATTGAACGCTGGAGGAGGAGCAAGCGCGAACGAGGTTGACGGCCGCCATTGTCGTCATCAGCCTGTCAAGACTCCAAAATACTCCGGTAGGGCAGACTGGGAGGCCTTCCATGCCAAATTTTAACTTTTGGTATGGGCTGCTGGCTGGACTGAGAGGGATAAAGCACTGCAGCTGGCCATGTGTCTTACGGAGGAAGCTTTGTCCTGCTTGTTATTGCTCAGCCCAGCCGAGAGAGATGACTATGGCGCTTTGGTTGGTTCCCTCAGACGGCGTTTTGGACAATGCAGTCAACCTAATGTTCTACGCTCGGAGCTCTCTAACAGGCAAAGACAGGCTGGTGAACCACTGCGTGTGTTCGCGAATGACATTGAAACCCTGTCAAGGCGTGCATATTCCCATATGCCGACTGATGTGCAGAGTAAGCTGGCCAGGGACCAGTTTATCCGGGCCATTACCCCAAGAGAACTGCGCATACAGACTCAACTGGCGCATCCCCGTACTCTTCAGGAGGCACTGGAGCTGGCCGTGGAGAGAGAGGTCATAGGGGACACCACACGGATTGACCATGTTGACGGCCATGTTGTGCACTCTGCCACACCGGTGAACCAAATCCAAGAGCAACCATCATGGGTGGATGAGCTCGCTGAGCTTATTCGCACTAGCACACTGCAGTCGCCACGCAGTGGTGCTCGTTCCCGACGGGGCCCTCCAGTTTGTTGGGTGTGTGGCCAGCCTGGGCACATTAGCGTGCGGTGCCCCAAGAAGGCAGATGGCCAGGGAAACGGGCCGGGGTCTGTGTAGAGTGGACACCGCAGACCCCTGCACCTGTGTCCCAACACGCCTTGTTTCCTGGAGACAGAACCCAACCACAAAGATGGGGGAGAGGGGCTCCATTTTCCCCAGAAGCAGATGATACTGCAGAGTCTGTGAGGGTGGTTGGCTGGACCCATGCTGGGGATTTCTGCCATGTCCCCATTTCGCTTGGGGGGTCTCCTTGCGTAGCCCTCGTCGACACCGGCTCCACTGCAACACTGTTGAGGCCTGATGTATTCCCAGCCGTGGCACAATTGGAATCTACGACAGTCAAGCTTCGAACAGTGACTGGCGAGCTCACCCCTATGCTTGGAAGGGCGGTGGTGACTATCCAAGTGGGGGGGACTATGCATGAACTTTCGGTGTGGGTTGCCGCGGTACGCAACCCCTGCATCATAGGACTGGACTTTCTACGAACAGCCCAGTGCATGCTTGACCTGGGGAGGAACACGTTGGCTTTTCCAAGAGGCCCCACAGTTGAAATGGTGCGCCCTACACAGCCTGAAAAGTAATTTCCTCCGACGTCGAGCGCAGCCATTGCACAGCAGGAGTCTGATCCCACCCATGAACCGCTGGCTCCTATGACTTCTCCACCCACATCAGATGCCCACATTGATGAGCATTCCTCTTCCCCGGCCCCGTGGTCCATGACAGGTGGAGTGGACAGATTGACGGCAGTGCGTGAAGTGTGGAAGCGCAACGGTGATGGTTTAGAACCCAAGCAACAGGAGGAGCTGTGGCAACTGTTGTGGGACTTTAAGGACATTTTTGCGCTGACAGAAGAGGAGGTGGGCCGAACCGACTTGGTACAGCACGAAATTGACACGGGGGATGCACGACCTATCAAAGCACGCCCCCGCCGCCTTCCCCTTGCACATCAGGCAGATGCGGACAGCGCAATTGACGAGATGCTGAAAGCTGGTATCATTGAGCCATCTGACAACCCTTGGGCCTCAGGGGTTGTCATGGTAAAAAGTGAAGAAAAGGTTCTGTGTGGACTATAGACCCTTAAACAGCGTGACCAAGAAAGACTCCTATCCACTGTCCTGCATTGATGAGACTCTGGATCTGGTGTCTGGGTCGTCCTGGTTCTCCTCATTAGACCTGCGCAGTGGATATTGGCAGGTGCCCCTCAGCCCTGAAGCCAGGCCAAAGACTGCTTTCTGTACTGACAGGTGGTTGTGGCAGTTTCGAGTTCTCTGTTTCGGCCTGTGTAATGCTCCAGCTACCTTCGAGCGGCTTATGGACAAGGTGCTGGCTGGCATCCCCCGACAGGAATGTCTGGTCTATTTGGATGACATCCTGGTCCATGGGAACTCTTTCCATGCAGCCTTGGAGGCCTTGCGCCAGGTCTTTCAAAGAATTTCCACTGGGGGTCTGAAGCTCCACCCTAACAAGTGCTGCTTCATGAGAAGAGAGCTTGAGTTCCTGGGACACAAAGTTGGAGGGGAAGGCATTAGCACTTTGGAGGAGAAAGTGTGAGCCGTGAGGGACTGGCTTACTCCCAGCAAACCGCGTGAACTGAAGAGCTTCCTTGGGCTGCCATCCTATTACAGGCGATTCGTGCAGGGTTTCTCATGTCTAGCTGCACCGCTTTTCCACCTGCAGCGGAAGGACACTGATTTTGACTGGACTCCCGAGTGCAGACGGGCCTTCAGCTCTCTAAAGAAGGTGCTGACGGAGGCACCCATTCTCGTTCCCCCAGATGCCAACATGCCGTTTGTCCTGGACACTGATGCCAGCAATGACGGAATAGGGACGGTTTTGGGTCAAGTGGGGGCAGACGGGGAGAGAGTAGTCGCATACTTCAGCAAAACCTTGAATAAGGCTGAACAGCGTTATTGTGTCACATGAAGGGAACTGCTGGCAATTGTGAGAGCCATTAGCCATTTTCGATATTATCTGTCCTGTTGACCCTTCACTGTACGCACTGACCATGCGGCACTTCAGTGGCTATTGTCTTTTAAGGAGCCTGAAGGATAGATTGCACGCTGGCTTGAAGAACTGGCGCCATATGTCTTCCAAGTGGAGCACAGGGCTGGAAATCGCCATGCCAACGCTGACGCTATGTCTCGATGCCCTTGTGCTCTTGCTGGGAGCCGCTTCTGCGGGAACAGAGAGACCCGAGAGAAGGAACTTTGTGGTGATGAGCAAAGTCCCGCGCATGATCATGTCGACCCCGTATGTAGGGAGGTGCAGGTTGTGGACGCATCTGAATGGAGGAAGCAGCAGCAACAGGATGTTGACCTCCGACCTGTATTACAGTGGGTCGAGTCGGGTCAAAACCCAAAGTGGGAGGAGGTCGCTGGACACTCGCCTGCCACTAAAGGACTGTATTCAAAGATTGGGACTCTTCAGGTCAAGGATGGGGTGCTCCAGAGAGCTTGGAAGGAGCCTGTTACTGGGGAGGATAGATGGCAGGTGGTCGTCCCCAGGGCCCTGAGTGAGGCTGTGTTGAAAGCTTCTCATGGGCCTGCAGGGGCAGGGCACTTTGGTGTGTCGAAAACACTTAGCAGACTGCGGCAAAGTTTCTATTGGGGTCAACTAAGGCGAGATGTTGAGGACTTTTGTCGCCGTTGTGACCTCTGCACAGCGCACAAGGGTCCACCAGGCCGGTCTCGTGCCCACCTCCAACAGCTAGCAGTGGGCGCTCCTATGGAGAGGATTGCGGTAGACATAATGGGCCCATTTCCACGCACTGACAAAGGCAATCGTTATGTCTTAGCTGCTATGGACTATTTTACGAAATGGCCCGAAGCATATGCCATCCCCGACCAAGAAGCAGAGACTGTTGCAGACGCGCTGGTGGAAGGCATGTTTACAAGGTTTGGGGCAGCTGAGGTCATTCACAGCGACCAAGGGAGAAACTTTGAGTCGGCTGTGTTCACTGCAATGTGTGAGCGACTGGGCATGAGGAAAACGCGCACCACACCTCTGCATCCTCAAAGTGATGGGCTCATTGAGCGCTTTAACAGGACCTTGGCAAAACAACTCGCAATTCTCACAGCGGAGCACCAACGAGATTGGGACAGGCATCTCCCTCTGGTTTTGTGGGCCTACAGGTCCGCTGTACAGGATTCCACTTCATGTACACCTGCCCTGCTCATGCTGGGGCGTGAGCTACGGACACCGGTGGAAATGGCTTTTGGCAGACCCCCTGATACACCAGCCGTGCCACCGGAATATGCCAGGAGACTCCAAGACAGGTTGGAGTCAGCACATGTCTTTGCTCGCGACCATTTACAGAAGGCAGGTGTAAGGCAGAAAAGGAATTATGACATGAAGGCCAGAGGGACGGACTTTAAGGCTGGAGACCTGGTTTGGGTGTCCAGCCCAAAAAGGAAAAAGGGCAGGTGTCCTAAATTGGACAGGCACTGGATGGGGCCGTGTGGCGTGCTGGAGAGGAGAGGAGAGGTGGTGTACAGGGTCCAGCTTCCACCTGGTGGCAGACGGGTAGCCCTCCACAGAGACAGACTGGCCCCATATAGAGGTGATGCCGTTCCACAGCAGCAGTCTGGGTCGCGGACACATTCACAGTGGGTTTCGAATCCCACCCCTCCAAGACGGCGGATTGTACCTCCACTCCCACCCCCATAGGCGGCTACAGTTGAGGACTCATCGCCTGATGCTACATTAGCTGTTCCGAGCGGACATGCCTCGGGGCAACCTCAGCGACAGAGGAGACCACCGGGTCACCTCAGTGACTTTGTTGAATGATGCCCTCGGGACGAGGTTCTTGATAAAGGGGAGGGCAGTGTAACGACTTTGTAAATAGTTCAAGCGTTCTGTGCCTTCTCATCCTACTTGCCCTTACATGGCCATCCAAAACCCTCAAGACGAGAACAGATGTGGACTCCCCTTATGTTGCTCCTCGGCGCCATCTCGTCTAAACCGGGACCCATTCCTGTATATCCATCCCTTGATAAGTCGGGGACCCCTGTAAAAATCCCTGACCTGAGGCCCACTGCATTAGAATCGTAACTCATTGTAGTGGCGGCTCAACGCAAGATTATACATTCACCAGACCCACAGTTGCGCTATGTTAGAAGTAGAAATGAAGAATTATTACCGTCCATAAGTTACAACGTATGGAAATACAAACCTGTTTCACACTCTTCACATTGCCAGCTTTCTTGTTTGTCACTTTTTCCTGTTTGCTTGTGTTTTGGGATTTTTGATTGGCTCTCTTCATCATTGAGGTCAGCGTCGATCTGGAGGAACTCAATGTCGGTGTAATGTGTGCAAAAATATACTTTATTTCTAAAGGGCATTTCACGTATATGGGTTTAAACTTGAATTGCTGTCTGTTTTGTTTTTTCAGCGTTACCAGTTTACATTAAGTACACTAAAGTCCATCAAAGGCTATTAATTACATAAATCCTACAATAAAGCATAACTTTAACTCTATTCATGAAAGTAAAGTTTAATTTAGGCTATTAAGTAACGCAGTGGTGGGCCTTCAAGGCCTTCTCTGTTGGCCGAACATAATCAATAAAAAAAAAAAATCGTAATCGTCGCATTGATGTCATATTATAGCTGAGCGTTGTATTTTTAGGTGAGAGTTTTGAATCCAATCGGAATTCCGCTCGCTCGTCTTGCCGGGCAGGTTTCACAATAGCAGGAGCACGCATTATGCGTTCCGAGGCCTTAAGATGCAATTGTGCGAGCATCTCTTCTGTCAAAGTCAATGAGCTTTCATATTTGTTAGACGGTTGCGATAGCCAATCAGATCACGAGTTGGTTACAGTGAGCCTTCTCGCTGGCCTTACGCTGAGGGTGATGAACGCGTTTTGTGATTGGATACTCACTCGTGAGGGGGCAGCACTATGTCGAATCAACACACGAAAGTCGTAATTGGCGGCCGTTCGAAAATCTGAAATATATTCTTGCTTTTTTTAAACCACAATGGTCGAAGGAGGGAAAAGCATGGATTTAATGTTAGATCCACTTGCAAGGACATTTTCAAGTCGGACCTTTCAAGAGAAGCTATATCGTCCAACACTCACTAAGTGGTGCGTAAGTGTGTTTCTGTATATTATTTGTCCAGCCGTGGTGTCATAAATGATGGTATTTTGATGTGGATTCATTCAAGTAGGACGAAGTAGGAATTCCCTGAAGGCTCAGGTGTGAAATGCACTGAAGTAACTTAAAAAGTAAAAGTAAAAAAATTATGATTGCTTAAGAATGTGCAAGAAAGAACTCAATCTGATCGAAATGTTGTGCTTTGACAAATGTTGATAAATAATTATATTTTCCAGGAGGTATATATTTCTTTGTTGTTTATTCATTCAATTCTGGACTTATTTCAATATTTGAGTATTGTTTTTCTTTCAATATGTCGTATATTTTGTCTTTGAAGTGTGGGTCCTTGCTGCCTTCCGGAGAGGCAGCCGAGCAAGGCTGGATTGGTGATGGAAAAGAACTGGTTCGAAAAAGATTTTTTCTCGTCACATGCTGATGTCAAAAGAAGTCTCCCCAAAAACGTGCGAGCCCCCTCTCAGACATTCCCTTCTTATAGGGAATGCCCAAATAGGACATGAATATCTAATTTTCCCTTGTTGCATATGCATTCCCATCACGCTAGTCTTCGGGATTTCCGTCCAAAAGTCCCCCAGAGGGAGAGCAGATGCGTCTCCCCGTTGATACGACCAGTCTACTCGTGACCACCTTAAATTACTCTCATACCCTCAAAGGTCACTGACCTGGCGAGAGAATTGCCCCCACCATAAACAATGCTCAGGCCTATTTTCTCTCAGGGCAGTATCTGGTTACATCGGAACTTCAGAACCAAGACTGGTCACTTCTGTGAGCTCCAGTCCCTTCATAGTTTCACAAAGAGAATTACTTCCCATGTCTATATAAGGCCATTTAAAAATACACAACTTTTTTTGAAATTCATTTCAATGTATATTTAAGATTGCTTATGTAATAATTAGAATTAGAATATTTATTCAATTATTTTAATGTGAAATTATATCAATATTAATTTAAACCTTTTTATTTCACACTTGAATATTTCTTAACATATTTGTTCATTTGAATATGTATGCAATTTAAATTATTCCATCCATCCAGCCATTTTCTGCCGCTCATCCGGGGTCGGGTAATTGAATTAATTTAATACCTAAGTATTTTTTATATTTCAATATTTATTTCAAGATTAACTCTTCTCAATGTGTTCAATATTTATAAAATGTTTCTATATTTCTTATTAATTGCATTAAGTCTGTATGTCGTTGCTAATTTTACATTTCAATATTTCCCGATTTCATTATATAAGCAATCCAAAGTATAAAAAATATAATATAGCATGAAAAAAGTATTTTGTATATTTGACAAAATGACAGTTTTTCCGCAGTGAGATTCTGCTTAGCAACAAACCCCAAACACTTGATAGAGCTCAACCTAGAAAGAGAAACTGAGACTGCTTGCGTTTCTCTTCCTTGTTTTTTATAGTTCAACTTCTACATCAGTTTTTCACCTTTTCACACAGCGTAATGAAGGCCAGTTGAGCAAGTGGAACAAGTGATTTTATTGATGATTGTCGAAGGCACCGATTTCATAAGCACCGTTTCTTCTCACACTTTTTCCATTAGGTATGATTAAAAAGACAACTGAAAAGCATAATGTTAAAAAATGTTATTCCAGGCAAAGGCAATAAATTTTATTTCCATGTTTGATGTAAACACCAAAACAAATCATCATCACTCAGACACAATGCACTGATCACATTGGCCTTGTGTCAATAAAAGAGCTTTGCAAAATTCAATTTCATCATATTTTATTGAAAATCACATTTACATCTTACCACAAAGAGTCGGTTCTTTCATTTTTTTTCTTTTTTTAATCTTCAAGGATCGCTGCAATTCTCGCCAGCACAATCGTGTCTCTCAGCTCCCTGTTTAGTGACAAATATTTTAGAACAAACGCTGCAACTGAATGGCTTGTCCCCACTGTGTGTTCTTGTGTGGTTTCGTAAATGCGACTTTTGAGAGAAACTCTTGGCACAAACTGAGCAGGAAAAAGGTTTTTCTCCAGTGTGTGTTCTTGTGTGAACTGTTAAAATTGACTTTACATAAAAGCTTTTGCCACAAACTGAGCAGGAAAAAGGTTTTTCACCACTGTGTGTTCTTGTGTGGCGTGTTAAATTAGACTTGTCAGAGAAACTCTTGCCACAAACTGAGCATGAAAAAGGTTTTTCTCCACTGTGCTTTCTTGTGTGATATGTTAAACCTGCCTTTTGAAAGAAGCATTTTCCACAAACCGAGCAAGAAAAAGGTTTTTCACCACTGTGTGTTCTTGTGTGGCGTGTTAAATTAGACTTGTCAGAGAAACTCTTGCCACAAACTGAGCATGAAAAAGGTTTTTCTCCACTGTGCTTTCTTGTGTGATATGTTAAACCTGCCTTTTGAAAGAAGCATTTTCCACAAACCGAGCAAGAAAAAGGTTTTTCTCCACTGTGTGTTCTTGTGTGCATTGTTAACGTTGACTTATGCAGGAAGCTTTTGCCACAAACCGAGCAAGAAAATGTTTTTTCTCCACTGTGTGTTCTTGTGCCCAGTTTTAAAGACAGCTTTGAAGTTAATGAGTCAGTGTGACATGCCCTTTCACCTTTAGCTTGCCCATTATCATCATCATCGTCATGAGCGTCTGATAATGTGTCCTCATTTTGTGCTTGTGATGGCCCACATTGGTCTTCATCACCTTCTGTTGTCACGTGATGACTTGAGCTGCTGCTTGGAGGCTCCGCCCCTCTCTTGTCCTCACGCTGATCCTTGTTTTCATCATCAGTCTTTATATGGACAACGTTCACTGGTGACTTGTTGATCTCCTCCTCCTCCTCCTCCTTTTTGATGTGAGTCAAGTCTGGCTCCTCTTTCACAGAACAGAGATCATTTTGTCTGACGTCTGCAGGACACAAAAAGACAAATTTGGTTTGGTCAAGTCAAACCTCAGGTGGAGACTTTGTCTTATATTGTTTCTACCGTGCTACCTTGATTTGTGCCTGCCGAACACGAATCAATGCGTGCGACCCCGATTTGGACCGGACCATGGGGGCATTTCACAAAATTACATCCTACGATGTAAATCTCCCTTTAGCTGCTATCACAGTTGTGCTGCTAAACTTTAGCAGCACAACTGTTATAAAAGAGCATTTAAATAGGAAGCACGTTGCGGCTGATGCCCGATTTAATTCCTGACATAGTCACAGACGTTTCTGGAAGCGAGCTGAAGTTAGCACACACAGGCTATTGTGTGCGTCTGATGGAACGCCTGTTGTGGGACCCTAACTTATTGATGGGGGCCACTGGGGGCCATCGCAGCATAATGTCATTGATAAAATAGGAATCCTTCAAGCGAAATATGTTTTCAAGTATTTCATTTTGCATTTATAGATAGTTTCATCGTGGGTACTTTTTGCTTCCATTATAATCTGGATCCCTAAAAGAATTAAAGTGGCGCTGGAATCAGAGTCGTGATTTATTGTATGATTTACGTTTGGGTTTTTTTTTTTACCCAAAATGATACTTATCCTGCGAGTAAGTTCCGACATTACCCTTTTTATTTTTATAAAATTTCTGTTTTGAAATAAATTTTAAAACAAAATTACGTTTGAAGAGTAAAAGTTCTTACACATAAGCATTAAGCAACAACACTTTCACTCTGACTTTCAGACATATTTGAATAATGACTGTATATTTTAAAGTTATCCAATATGTATTCAAATTCGACAAAGATACACCAAAATATTATGAGTTCACTGAATTATTTTGTAACCGCAATGATGTATAACAGTCATAGGGTGTCAGTAATGAGTAACAAAGTAACACAACACCTCCCATTGTTCCGTCATCATTGTCTTTTGCATACATTATCAAGAACTATGAGTTGCAGTCGAGATGCAAACCACCTGGGCCACAGGAACTTTATTACCAGGAACTAAATGTTCCTGGACTTGTTGGTGGAAAAGGGGGTTGTGACGTTCTCCCTTTTTAAGCCCATGTGAAGAATATTATAAGAGTAATCATGTTATCGAATGTAATCAGAAATAAACCTAATGTCACACACAGTCTAATATCACAACACTCGAATATCACACAAAGTCTAAACATCATTCAACATTACAAAAGAATAAAGACTAACACCACACAACACTATAATATGGAATATTGTTACTAACCTTGGTTCATTCATTAACTAACAAATCTGGGAACTAACAAAAACATCACCACACTTAGGTTAAGGCGACCACTTAGGTCAGGGCAACCGAACAAACTCCACTCTAAATACACATGAGGGGAGGCGGATGTGGACCGGACAAACACCAGCCAGACCAAGGATAAACATGCCCTTGAGAATTCATGTACCTTTGAAACGATTGTGTAAGTCTGTATTGATTTCTGTATTAATTGTAATGTGTCGGCACATGTCGACGTGACTTATGATTCTCAATAAAAGGCCCGGGGAGAATTGGAGGTTCAGAGATCAGACTTGTTCACTGGGGTTCCATCTCTCCTGGCCGGAAACTTGCCGTTTGGAGTCCGTGTCCAAATTCCTACTTGCCGAGGAGTGAGACGCTCCTCCACATTGGGGCGATTCTCCCTTGACAGCCCATAGTAAGCCAAAGATGCAGATGCATTCCTTGCAGCATGCGCTTGTTCACTGATGAGATCCGTGCAACCCTGGATGGATGCATTCAATATATTTTAAATGTTTGGATGGGGTGAAACTACGCACATGTGCACAAAACAGTGCAGAGCCACCGGAGGTTCATTGACCGAGCCAGTAAAAATTTCATAAATAAGACCAATACGTACTTGATTTAAAAAAAAACGTAATCATTTGTGTTTTATTCACGAACATTGATCAACCTCCATTGATCTTTTTGCCGCAGTGTGCACAGTTTTTAGAGTCAGGTTGAATCATTCCATAAGGAATTGCTTGAACATGATATGTCAGAGTTTTTGTCAAAAACGAGACAAGCCTGCACAAATGAATCATCCAGCCAAGATTGTCTTTGTCACTTGCGAGGAGCAGTCCGCCAAAGAGAAAAGCTTTCCCGCTCCTGTGCGGCCTTTTATTGAAGCACAGCAAAGCATTTTGAATATGCAAACTCATAAAGAACGGAAAAACATGAACACTTTGACTTGATCACACCCGTCCACACGCTTCCTGTTGTTCGAACGGTTTCAGCTTACAACACATGTTTGGGTCACACTTCTGTTCAATGCGAGCTAAACGGTTTCCTGTCAAACACGGTTCAAGACGTGCATCTGTTTTTGTGGCTTCCTGCTGCCAGGATGGCCGAGTGGTCTAAGGCGCCGCGTTTCGGTCCCAGTCCCCCCAGGAGGCCTGGGTTCGAATCTCGAATTTCCCCATTGTGCGACTAATAAAGGGAATCTTATCTTATCTTAAACTGCCAGCATGGACACAACTCTGTTACCACTGAACTCACGTTTTCCTGTTTAAGAGGTCCATGTTTTTGTGACCTTCTATTAACCCGTAAGCATAGTTTTGAAACATGATGACATGACAAACTTAATTTCTTTCGCGATAATATAAAAACTTTTGCAGATATAGCAAAAACAAATTGGAGAAGCTGTGGAGCAGAGCACAACATCAGTCAGACCCCGGGTCCACAACCCCTCAGGCAGAGACGCAAACAGAGCTTTCGCTTCAGAGTGACCCATTCACTGTCTACCATACTGTCAAGAAATTCGGAAACTGTTCCGTAACAGAAGAATTCGGAATGGGTGCTGAAACACCACACCCTGCTAGTGACGGAGTTTCTACATCTGAAATTAACTCTGCCAAAAGTCTTCACCAATGGGCCGAAATCTTTAGTATGATGATGCGCACCGATAGTTAATGTGATTTGTGGCTCAGCAAACAGAGACAATTCAAACAGTTTCCTCTGCTCTGGGGTAAGGCACACATGCGGGGCAGCACCGGTAGACATCACAAATACATAATCCTAATGCAAGATGCACTTCTGACCCTCGGAATTGGGTGAATGCATTCTGATAAACCAAATCATCATAACTCAGTGTTCAATGCAAAGGACCAATTGGTGGTTTGAATGGGTGGAGGCGGCTACACCACGCAGACCAGAGCAGGAACAAGACGGACCAGCTGCGGGAGGATGGAGACCCTGGTCTCAGAGCTGCCCAGTCTACTGGAACGGAGGACAACATATGCTTCCCCGCCGGGTGTGCACAGTCAAATTCAGTCCCACTCGAATTCCAGTGTTTGTTTCACAGGTGCGGGTTCGGTCCATGGCAGTGACTCGGCCAATCTCAAGAGTCCCACAAGGGTGACAGTGTTGTTGCTCACTGGGATATGCAGAAGAAGCTTGCAAAGCGTGGAATATCTTGTTCCACCATCAAAAACTGTTGTCCATCAATCGTCACCGGAATGCCAAGACCTGCCGGTCCTTGAATGCGGAGGCTCCGCGGGCACCCCTATCGTGGAATGGGGTCCCAATCGGGTTGAGGCGTCAAGTGTGCATTTGGAAGCCATAGAAGCGTTGTCGGAATAGGGGGTAGCGGTGGCGCCCCGGTGCTAGTGGACCTCTTTGTGCGCTGGACCACAGGATGGCACATTTCAGGAAGTGGCTCGGTTTGGACCGCTCATCACCCAGTGACCCCACAGCAAGAGCACGTCCCACTCACAACCCATGTCTATAACCACCCCTACTTCTGTTACGTAACCTTGTTGACCGGCCGGTGCGGACAACAATCCTGCTGTGGCACTGCGTCACCAGAACCTGGCCCAGGAGCAACGGAAATGGAAAGAGCAGACGCAATGGGAACTGTGTGCGTCGGCTGCTGCATTAGCTGCTTCCCCCCGGTTTTATTTATTTATTTTTCCCATATTCTTTTTTCCGTTCCCGGTGAATTAGCACTCTTGGCCCTCTGAACCCACGAGTGTAACAATTCTTTTTCTACATCCAATACAATATTTTCTTTCATCGATGCAGAAACGGGGGTTCTTCTCATACTGATTAGCAGTTTCTCATTGACGGACTGTTTCGCTTGATGTCAATAACTGGGAGGCGCGCGCCCTCGAAGACGCACAGCTGTGTGGTGGTGACACTATTGGACGTGTCACTGGCGGAAGCTTCAATCCATTCGCGTCTCGCCCCGTCTCCCATAAGAGCTCACGAACTTAATCCCTCATCATATTTTACAAACGCCAATACCAATTGGTTTTGTTTTCTGTTTATGATTCATATTCAATTCCCATTGTGCCGGAGCCTATAGAGGACTGTATATTTACCTGAGGGGATGACCTATTTACCAAATTAACAATCAAATAATTTTACTCTTCGCTTATCACTATAATAATTGAGGGAAATTAACATGCAATAATGACAATCATTTTGGCACAATAACACCATGAATATTCGATTAGCAAGAATACACATTTAAGGAAGCGCCGGTGGGAGCGGAGAATTATCTTCATCCGAGAGGGGGGGGCGAAGGTCGATCCTCACTGGCGAGGGAAAGGCTGGGTGAACTGTCCGAGGACAACGGGGCTCTGCCGCGAGGGAGAATGGCCGTACTTAGCCCACTGAAGCTCACAAGCCTGGATGCTCGCTAGCTTGATCTCCGACAGAGACGCCACACACAAGGCAGCACAATCCACCGCAACGAATCCTCCTTTCCCGAGGCGACAGTTTGTTCGATGGACGACGTGGGTTAACGTCACCAATCCACTTTGCTGGCGTGCGAGTTAGCGATCCTTCTTGGTGATGAGAACAGTATAATTCCAACTGACTCCTTCCGCGACTCGCACACTCGCCTTCTCTTCTGGTCAAGTGCACAATCTCCTTTCTTCAAGTGCATAATCTCCTTTCTTCAAGTGCACACTCTCTCACGTCATCAATCGGGATTGCGTGAGACAACCCGCGACCGACAAAATAAACACATTGTCCATTACATGCGCCACACCAATCAAAGGCAAACAGTATAAACAATACAGCAGAATGTCAAACGATGCGCAATTATTAACCATATAACTGTGCATATCATAAAGCCATAACAAATAACATTCATTCAGAAAATATCCCCTTCTTAATCACAACTCAAATGAATGATTCTATAAACATGTGAACCCCATGAACACGTCAACTATAATTTAGCTATTCTTTTTTAACTAACTAATACAGTGATTCTCAAATAGTGGGGCGCGGTGCGATGCTGAGGGGGGTGCGTGAATTGATGACAGTGCTCCACACAGCCAGCAGCTAATCATATCACAGCGGGGCGTGTCCTATTTTTACGCTTTTGTGCTGAACAGACTGCAGTTTTCACCAAGGAAATCCATTCAGAGCGACATTAAAAAACGACAACGCCGTTCATTCTTCTCGTCTAACAAAAAGAAGCACACGAGTTATCGCCAAGCAGAGACCAAGTGCGGATTTTTTGGAATTATCATTTGAAAATGTGTGCAAGAACGACACCCAAGTACAAAGAGGAACTTTGTAGAATAAAAGAAGAGAACGAGCAACATCTTCAACTGCTGGGCGAAATTTGCAAGCGGCCTCGTGTTGTGCTGCACCAGTGATTCTCAAATAGCACCTCGGGGCACGTGGGACCCTGGCGAACATGCTTTTTTGCATGGTTTTGGGACCGAAAAAGGCGATCTCAGGCAATGCGAGTTTGAGCTCGTCAAAGCTGTTTGTGCCCCGAGTTCACGCAGTACTGGTTTTAAAAAAAAAAAACGTGTCGCCCTGTCACGCAGTACTGATTAACAAAAACAAAAAGCGTCGCCCCGTCGCTCGTTGACCCGGAAGTGATTTCTTTCGCCGCTCCTTAAATGCCCCGCGCCAAGCTATCTTGCGCCGCAGCTGAGCGAGCAAGGAGGCGCTAAGCGCGCTAATCGCTAAAATGAATTGCTCGATGGACGCTCGACTTTGAAAAGAAATCTGACTTGAACTGCGTTTGGGCGGAGAGCCAGCAGCTATGAACAGAAATGTTGGATTGCAACCATTACGTATCCAAACAAAATAAGACGATGGCTACGTGAGCAATTTAGCA
The DNA here is from genome assembly GCF_059441095.1 of Idiotropiscis lumnitzeri. Classification (NCBI taxonomy): domain Eukaryota; kingdom Metazoa; phylum Chordata; class Actinopteri; order Syngnathiformes; family Syngnathidae; genus Idiotropiscis; species Idiotropiscis lumnitzeri. The sequence goes on along the minus strand of NC_142392.1, from coordinate 23,618,208 downwards.
GACGCTCTCAGGCTGGAACACGGAAATGGCTGACGTCATCACAACAAAGCGGTTTGACGTCAATCAGATTGTAAACATAAAAAAAAATGTCTAGTCAACATATTCAAACATGTGCTTTATGTTATTTATATAGAATTTTTGTTTGAAATCCCCCTGGCTTTTTGTCTTTTCTAGCTTATCTATGTATTAATAACTGTTTGGTTTGTTCATGTTGATAAAGTTAAAAAAAACTAAACAAAAACGTATAGTAAATATTTATCATCCCATCAATATTCGCACCACAGAGTGCTGAGTTTCGAGATCCTCACAATAGTCGTTCTCAAAATGATATTTTTTTAATCAATTTATCTTTGTTAAGCGATATTTTATTGACAATCCAACATTAATATACAAAGAACATGTACATGAGTACGAAATGTAAAAAAAATTGTGGTGGGGGGGCGCAAATGTATTTTCTTCTTGGTAGGGGGGGCGTGACAGGAAATAATTGAGAACCACTGAACTAATATAACCCCGTTTTCCTCAACCAATGAGTCAGTATAATTTGAAGTGGAATATCCGCAGACTAAAAATTTCTAATTTAATTTATATCAATTTACTGTATATCAAAAGTCCCCTCACAACATGATAATTCATCATATTCCTGTCATTTCCATCTCAAAATGTCGTTCCATTAATTGAATTACCGTAGTACATCCGTCGCCAAACTGAAGTATGGAACATAAAATGTTTTGTTTTTTTTTCGTTTTGCATGACCTTTAACCTTGCATGTTCTGTTTCAACAAAATTGTATCTCTTATCAGTTTCCCTGTTTCATGAGTTGCTGCCGGGGGCAAAAAGGAGGAGTTCAGAGAGGAATTTCACCCTCAGGGGCAATCCCAAACTTTTGTTTCCAGGACATTGTAACACTCTGGGCTGGTTTATTGTTCTTCTTATTGCAATTTTACTGCATTCAGTCTTCCTCGAGACGGAATTCGTTCTAGTGTTTGCCAAATAGTTAATCCTAGTTTCTCACTTTAGCTTTTCACAGTCAAGATATGAACTTTTCAACTGCACAATCACTTCATTGAGGTCTAATTATCAATTGTTTACCATAGTCAGACTTTTGTCGTCAAAGAGACCTGTTCCTTAACCATAAGTTCACGTTTTCATCACTCAGGGCGTTTCCGTGTTGACAAATCAGATTCCACAGAACATGCATTCATCCTTTTATGATCTTAGATTTCTCTATTTATATGACCGCTTCTTGCAATGAAGATTAATTTCACCCCAAGGATTATGTAGCCAATTATCTTTCTCATTCTAATTTTGCTTTAGTTATGATCCAAATTTTTAAACTTATTTTTTATGCTGCATCTTTCAATGCACACTAGGACGCACACGCGTTAGTTGAACTGATAAAACGGAATATTAATGCAATAACATTTGGCTTTTAGAAGGGGCAATTCTTTCTACAAAGGAGGGACTGGCACTGGTTGATAACTATCACCCCTTATCTCCTGCGTGGGGGCTGCCTGACTTCCTGGTCCCACAGTAGATGGTAGCCAGGTTTTTGATTTTGTGAGGTCTTTACCAGAACACGAGTAATCACAGGGTACGTATCTGAACAGCGGAGTCGAACCGGCCCAGACTTAATGCATTACTCTTGCTACGCACCAGCGAAACCGTCGGCTCAGCTCCAGGGGCTCCACACAACGGTACGCCTCGATCCTTACTGTGTTCCATGCCACAAAGTGCTCAATACGATACGTGGAAGCGCGCTTCTCTTCATTATTTCTATTTTCAGCTCATAATTGTCCTGCTAAAATTTACACCATGGCCAGGGTCTGTGCTCAAACTGAGCTTATTCACGACTATGTTGTCTATAGCTATAGTTTTACACTTCTTAGTTCTCATCTCTTTAACCACTAGACCTTTCTTTTCTTTATCTTCTGCACATTTCTCCCACACCCGTCCCCATTTACTGAGTTCCCATCATAATTTTTTTAATCATTTATAGAGGCCTCTTGTTTAAACAATAATTGAAACTAACACAGGGACATTTTCCATGACCAATCAGCCAGCAGACCCACACGCACAAGCTCTCTTTAACGACCCCAAAAGCCCCGACCGCTTGGACACAGGCGCACAACACCCATTGTGAGTAAAAGCATCTCACCTAAAGTTCAGCCGGCCGGCTGTTGAACGCCTGCGCCCCAGCACCCTGAGACCCTCAATGGAGCAAAATGCCAAAAATGAGGTATATTTTGTTGTTGATGTGTGGGTCTGGCTCAGCTTCCCTCCGGACAGGTCGCCGAGCATGGCAGAATTGGTGATGGAAAAAAATTCTCTGACACAGCCATTTTGGTTAGAAAGAGATTTTATTCTCGTCACATGCTGATGTCAAAAGAAGTCTCCCCAAAAAGAAAAAAGGGAAAGGTGTACCCTTCTCTCCGACGTTCCCTTCTTATTGGGCAGGGGTCTCAAACTAAATTTACCTGGGGGCCACTAGAGGCAGACTCTGGGTGAGGCTGGGCCGCATCAGGTTTTCCGCAAGAAAAAAATAAAAAAAATCTAATCTTCTCAAATGTCTTTATTTTTAAACACAAAATAGGATTTAAAAATAAATAAGCAATTAATAAGAAAATAAATAAGAAATTAATAAGAAAATTAATCCGTAATAAATAATAATAATGAGTCAAATGTCTGTCTTCACAGTTCTTTAATCTTCTTCTGAACATGAATTGTCATGAACATGAGTGGAACATTGAACATGAACTGATCTTCTGAACATGGCTTCTCATGCCTACATCTTGCTGCTAGAGACCTGGCAGCGCTTCCTTTTGCATAGCTGAGCCACGAACAAAAGTAAATAATAAAAACTCAGTTTATATTTCGATAAAGTTTTCAACCAGCCTGCTCACTAAATAAAAACCGGAAGTAATTTTCAGACGCCACAAAATCCGAACATTCATCAATCAAACCCCTACTAAAACATCGAAAAAAAAATTACAATCCTACCCTCGTTTTAAAGCTGAAGATGTGGTAGGTTCGTTCAGCTCCGCACAAAACACTGTAAAGTGCCAGTCATATCAAATTCGCGGGCCGCACGAACATTAAACTTTCATAATAAGGCGGGGGCCGCAAACTATCATCGCGCGGGCCGCAAATGGCCCGCGAGTTTGAGACCCCTGTTATAGGGAATGGCCACACCTGACATGAATATTGAAGGATTGTATTATGATTGCTTGCATTATTTTAAACACTTCCGGGACAGAAGGTCAATTATTTAATTTAGCAGGTTCATAGTTACTGAATATGTTAAACATTGATTAAACAAAAAGCGAGAGGGGAAAAAGTCCTACAGGATGCGGATGGAAGAACAACTGCAGCGGAACAATGCCAGGGATGTCTGGAGGGGCCTGAAGACCATCTCAGGCCACGGACAAGCAGGTAAGACCCAGAAGGGGGGGGGGGCTTCAGTGGGCAAATGAGTTGAACCTATTTTTCAATAGGTTTGATCAAATGTCTGACCCCGCTCAGGCTTCCCTGATGCAGCCCCCACCCACCCCTCCTGCCACTGCGAACAAGACCCTCTCTCCCCCCTCTCTCTCTCCACAGGCTCCAGTTCCCAGCCTCATCAGACAACCACCACTTCCTCCTGCTCAGCCTTGTTCCTCACAACATCTCAGGTGAAGAACCAGCTGAGGAAGATGAAGGCGAGGAAGGCGGCAGGCCCAGATGGGATCAGCTCCCAGCTCCTCAAATCCTGCGCAGACCAGCTGTGTGGAATCGTCCAGCACATGTTCAACCTGAGCTTGAAGCTGGGCAGAGTCCCCCAGCTGTGGAAAACATCCTGCCTGGTTCCGGTTCCAAAGACACCCCATCCGAAGGAGCTCAACAACTTCAGACCAGTGGCGCTGACGTCTCATCTGATGAAGACCCTGGAGAGACTGGTCCTCGTCCATCTGCGCCCCCTGGTCAGCTCCTCAATGGACCCACTCCAGTTTGCATACCAGCCTGGCATCAGTGTGGATGATGCCATCATCTACCTGCTCCACACTTCACTCTTCCACCTGGAGAAGGCGGGGGGCACGGTGAGGATCATGTTCTTTGATTTCTCAAGTGCTTTCAACACCATCCAGCCCGCCTTATTGGGAGACAAGCTGGAGTGGCCCACCACCTCATCACATGGATTCACAACTACCTCACAAACCGGCCACAGTACGTGAGAACACAGGACTGTGTGTCTGACGTGCTCCTCTGCAGCACGGGAGCGCCGCAGGGAACTGTGCTGGCTCCCTTCCTGTTCACCCTCTACACCTTGGACTACAAATACAATTCCACAACCTGTCACCTGCAGAAGTTCTCTGATGACTCTGCGATTGACGGCCTCATCACTGACGATGACGATCGGGAGTACAGAGGGATTACGCAGGGGTTCGTGGACTGGTGTCAGCAGAACCGCCTCCAAATCAACGCTGGGAAATCCAAAGAGCTGGTGGTGGATTTCCGCAAGCGTCGGCACTCTCCACCTGCACCAGTGAATATCCAGGGAACAGACGTTGAGAGGGTCTCAACTTACAAGTACCTGGGTGTTCATCTGAACAATAAACTGGACTGGAGCGACAACACAGACGCTCTCCATAGGAAGGGCCAGAGCAGACTCTTCCTACTCAGGAGGCTGAGGTCCTTTGGCGTTCGGGGAACACTCCTCAGGAACTTCTATGACTCGGTGGTTTCATCAGTCATCTTCTATGGAGTGGTCTCCTGGGCAGGAGGCATCTCGGGCCGAGACAAAAAGAGACTGGACAAACTGGTGAGGAGGGCCAGCTCTGTCCTGGGCTGCTCCCTGGACTCTGTGGGGGGCAGGAGGATGACGGCAAAACTGTCATCAATGCTGGACAAACCAGCCCACCCACTCAATGACACTCTGAGAACACTTTACAGCTCCTTCAGTGACAGACTTTTACACCCTCGCTGTACCAAAGAGAGATTTCGCCGCTCCTTCCTGCCGACTGCTGTCAGACTTTTTAACATGAACATTGGGTCAGGCCTACAAACAGGAGGGCATTAGTGCAGTCCTAGGATGCAATATTAACTACTACTGTACTTTCAGCCAAGGGTGTACTTAAACAACGACCAATGATGTATTTTGTTTACCATTACAGTATTCTTATTACAATACTTCTATCACTGTAGTATTTCTACCACTGCAGGATGTTCACTACTACAGTACTTTTATCATTGCAGTACTTTTCTATCGTTGCAGTACTTTTACTATGACAATACTTTCATCATTGCAGTATTTTTCTATCGTTGCAGTACTTTCCTGTCATTTCAGTACTCTCACCACTACAGTACTTTTATCATTGTAATATCTTTATCATTGCAGTATTTCCAATCATTCAATAGTTTTTATCATTACAATGTTTCCCCCCCTGTATAATGGACAGGCATTAGGAGTGTTTCCTTACACTAGATACGTTTATACAGTGTATATTTGCATGCTTTTTATGAATGTCTGCTGCTAATGTTATACATTAACGGCTACATTACGCCGCCGACTCTGTGTGATCTATATCTTTGCTGCTGTAACACTTCAAATTTCCCCATTGTGGGACTAATAAAGGACATCTTCATCTTTATCTTTAAATGTTCCTGGGCTTGTTGGTCGAAAAGGGGGTTGTGGCGGTCTCCCTTTTTAAGACCATATGTCAGGTTCGCCAATTTGACATATAGGGTTCATAGCTGGAAGGAGAGAGAGATGCAGCCCAAGTGGCTACAGAAAGGTTAACAAAGTTTATTTGACAACTTTATCTCCCCTCTGTTCCCCGATGCTTTTCACACATTCCCTTTTATAACATCGGGAAATCAGATTACACTTTAAGAAATCAGATTACACTCAAGGGTGGTACAGTTCGTCTTCTCAAAAGCTGGTTTAGTCCGGTTTATCATTGGCGTGCCGCCATGGGTCGCAGCTGACTTTGTCGTCAACATCTTCTATCAGGACCCAGCACGATGCTGTTTGCGTCAGACTTTGGGGCCAACTTCTTCTTATCAGGGCTCATCACGGTGTTGTTTACTTCATCGGCACTTCTGAAGAAGTGCCACCGCCCTGCCACACTCAAACTGTAAACACTCAAGCATAGTTCACTCTATTAAACTGCAACATGTTTTATGCACTACATATTAAAATAAGCTGCATCACGGCAAATGTATAATAACCTCTTAATATTATTCTAACACCACAGTAAGCCAAAGATGCAGATGCATTTCTTGCAGCATGGGCTTGTTCACTGATGAGATCCGTGCAACCCTGGATGGATGCATTCAATGTATTTTAAATGTTTGGATGGGGTGAAACTACGCACACGTGCACAAAACAGTGCAGGGCCACACGAGGTTCATTGACCGAGGCAGTACAAAGTTAATAAATAAATAAGACCAATACGTACTTGATTTTTTAAAATAACTTAATATTTTGTGTTTTATCCACTAAAATTGATCATCCGCCATTGATGTTTTTGCCGCAGTGTGCACATTTTTTAGAGTCAGGCAGAATTCCTTCCGTAAGGAATTGCTTTAACAAGATATAAAAACCAGAAAATGTAAAATGTTAAATAATCAGTTCAAATTTTATACTGGAAAAAACATGGAGTTCACCCCCCACTATTGTTTTTTCTTTGGCATTTATTTCCTGCACTGATTTTATTTGGCATCAACAAATGTTCAGCAGACCTGCAAATAAAAGGCAAGATTAAAAAATAAAACGCCAATAACCTTGAACGATTTCCCCAAACAACTTAATGTTGTGATGCACATTTCTAACGATAGAAAGTCGTTCTTGACAAAGCAAATGAGAGTAAAACGTGTACAAACCTGCTTTGTGTAGCACAACACGAGGCTGCTTGCAAACTTCGTCCAGCAGTTGAAGATGTTGCTCGTTCTCTTCTTTTATTCCCCAAAGTTCCTCTTTGTACTTGGGTGTCGTTCTTGCACACATTTTCAAATGATAATTCCAAAAAATCCGCACTTGATCTCTGCTTGGCGATGAGTCATGTGCCTCTTTTCGTTAGCGGCTAGCTAGCTAGCTAGCAAGCTAAGCTAACTACGCCGAAAAGCATCAACGCGCGAAGATGAAGTTATCGGGACACAAAGGCCTAACGAATAATGTCGTCGTCCTTAAGAGTAGCACTGGACATCCTATGAGAAAATTACAGTCAGTTCCACACTAAATCAGAAGAATTTAGCGGTGGACTGCTTTTGTTCCGGTGTGGACGGGTCAGTGGATGTGGTCGAGGTCCTTCGGAAGCTGCGCGCTTGCTTATGACGTCATGATTTAAACACGTATTTTTTCAAATATATTTCTTTGCCTCTGTGTTTGTTTTTACACTAGGCTGTTCTATTTTAATATATATTTTATATAATATTTTAATTCGGTTGATAGAAAAAAATAACTAAATTAACGCCACATTGGCGAGTCAGCTCTTACGTCACTTCCGCCTTTGTCCGGAGAAGCCGCTGCTGCTCCAGCAGTGGGACGTTTACGTTTCTCCGACCGAACTTGCAACAATGCTGTGGTTCACTCGGGCTGCATGAATATAATGTCTGCATATACTAACAGTGGTTCTCAATTATTTCACGCCCGCCCCTACCAAGAAGAAAAAGATTCGCGCCCCCCAACCACCATTATATTTTTGTCTGAGTGTACTGATGTTAAATTGTCAATAAAATATCCCTTAACTAAGCTAAATTGAGAAGAAATATAATTTTGAGAACAGTTATAGTGAGGATCTCGAAACTCAGTACTCTGTTGTGCAAATATTGATGAGATGACAAATATTTGGCATGTTATTGTTGGAGTTGAGTCACCGTGGAAATGAGAAGTATTTAGTAAATCAACCTTTAAAAGCCAAACTTCCTCCAATGCGTGTTCGTTTTTTGTGCTCAAGAAGAAAAGGGTCAAATAAAGACTCAACAACTGATTAGAGTTCCGATATTTAGTTTCTTCAATTTCTGGAGTTCAGGAAATAGTACAAAGACAGATATCTGGGCGGCTTTTTCTTCATCTCACGAGAAACTGCACTTGGCGAGCACAGTCGAAAAATGTGCGCCATCTTTCAGCCCAGCTTCAGTTTTTATAGGAGTTTTTTATGTCAAGGGTAATGCAGGTTGAATCGGTTGAATCAGTCGTCCTCGCTCCCTCCCACGGCACGGCTCCACGTCCAAGGGAAGGTCCTGCCCAGGTTAGTCATCGTCTGGGTAGTTGATGATGGTCGATTCCTGTCTGGTCCCGTAGACTGGCACGCCAAGGCTGGCCTTCTCCGGCGGGCAGTCTCTCCGTCTCTCTCCTCGCAGGCATTCCTCTGTAATCTTGTCGGTGTGCGCGTGTGTATGTCAAAGTGTCTGTGCGTGTATGAGCATGTGTATGTGCAGGTGTAAGTATATGTCTGTGTCTGTTGTTGGAGTTTTTACCTTTAAATGTACCAAAAGTTTACCAAAATAGTTTGAATTAATTATCTGACTCCATTAATGGTTAACCAAACACAACCTCCATTCATCCAACAATTATGCGCGCTCGTTTTGAGAGAAAGATGACCAGGATGCCGGCAACTTCACACGGGAGTGGATTTATTCTTAACAGGAGATCTAGTACAAAGTCTGAGAGGCCCGGTTACAGCAACCAACAGGAAAAAACAACGCCCCCCCTAAGTTGCCCAGGATCATTTATACATTTCAGCAAACAAAGCCAAGACTTCCTACTCTTCCCCTATTGGCTATGTGTCATCTGCAGTTAACTTTAGCTTTCTCTTAGTGGACGTCTTCTGCCCGCAAGGTGACGTGTCGGCTCTTCCCACGGTGCGCGCCATGGCAGTTGTTTGTGCGCTCCACTGCCGATGAACCACTGGATCTGTTATTCTGCTCTCACGGTCGACCGTGTGACCATCTCACACAACAACAGCCGGGTGGCCTTGATCGAAGTCCGGGACCCTTCGCGTCTGCACACTCAGTTCTCCGACGTGCGGCTCATCCTGCACAAAATATCTGCCACCCATGCATTTCACACAGCCTGGCCTGACCTTTTCTCATGCATTGATTTAAAGCCCAATCAGTATATATCTTTATTGCATTAAACTGAATACATGTCACTTGTAGTCAAGCTTATAAAATCCTTTACTACCCTTGATTTTCGCCATAGCTTTGGGATCGTGTGAGATGTTGCACACGAGTTGAACAGGGCAAGAATCCAGGATCTAGCTGTTCCTCCAAAGTTTTGAACTAGCTCTGGGTGGATCCCATCAAGTCCTGCTGCTTTGCCTGGCTTAATTTGCTTTATAGCAGAGTTTAGTTCTTCTATTCGGAAGGGCTCAAAGCTGTCATCACAGGTGTTCATGAGACGTGCCATTTCGCTCTTCATCTTCTGCAAGCATCCCCGTTCTTTGTTTAGCGGCTTTCCATTTACCAAGAGCTGGTTTGCAACCTGGTTAGGTGTAACGGCCGCTGTGCGTTGGAGGACAAGAAGCAAACCTTCCCGTGGTGTCCTCCGTTAATCTGACAAATGACAGAGACCAATTGCTTCAACACGCGAATATGCCAAAAACTAGGGTGGTAAAAGGATAGACCCTCGACCCTTACCATGAAGTCCTTAAAAAAATTAATTCAATAACCTGACCCTGGATGAGTGGCAGAAAATGGCTGGATGGATGGAATAATTTAAATTGCATACATATTCAAAAGAACAAATTTGTTAAGAAATATTCAAGTGTGAAATAAAAAGGTTTAAATTGTTGAGGATTTTACATATTAAAATAATTGAATAAATATTGTAGTACTAAATAAGCAAGCTTAAATATAAATTGAAATAAATGAAAAAAAAAGTTGTGTATTTTTAAATGGCCTAATATAGATATGGGAAGTAATTCTCTTTATGAAACTATGAAGGGACTGGAGCTCACAGAAGTGACCAGTCTTGGTTCTGAAGTTCCGATGTAACCAGATACTGCCCTGAGAGAAAATAGGCCTGAGCATTGTTTATGGTGGGGGCAATTCTCTCGCCAGGTCAGTGACCTTCCAGGGTATGGAAGTAATTTAAGGTGCCTTCAGTGAAGTCCTACTTTGTCCTACTTGAATGAATCCACATCAAAATACCATCATTTATGACACCACGGCTGGACAAATAATATCCAGAAAAACACTTACGCACCACTGAGTGAGTGTTGGACGATATAGCTTCTCTTGAAAGGTCCGACTTGAAAATGTCCTTGCAAGTGTATCTGCAATTAAATTCACAGGACCTTTTCAAACTTGTCTTTATCTTCGGGTTCATCATAAACAAAGGTGTTGAATACAGTGAACCCCTCGCTACTTCGCGGTTCACCTTTCGCGGGTTCAGTGCTTCGCGGGTCTAAAAATAATTCGGGGGCATTGTAGTTTCGCCGAGCGGCACAAGGGGGCGCTGAAGCGGTTAGACGGCCGGCGTGCGCCGAAGAGGAGAGTGGACGAAGAAGAGAGTGGACGAAGAAGAGCAAGTTCCCCCGGACACGATAGGTGGTGACGTTTCGCGCGGTTCGGACCGTACCAGAGTTCCGGCCGGCGTGCGTGGCAGTTAAGCCGTAGAGGAGCACCTTCCCCGGGCACGGGTGGTTCCAAACGGCCCCTAAGTTTAAGCGAATGGAAGCTCCCGAGGAGGAGGGCATGTTCGCGTCACAGTAAGCCGAAGAGGAGCACCTTCCGCCCGGGCAGGAGCGGAGCGTGAGGCTGTCAGTTATGAATGAATAAATAAATAAATGAAGAATGCCACCTTTCATTTCACTGTCATGATCCGTGCCTGTCATGCCGCGTGTGTTTTTGTTTTTTCAGCTGTGTGGGCGTTCCTCCAGCGATCGTCTTGCGCCATGCCGTCAGCTGCTACGAGACCCGCTGATTACACTGACTATATTGTGATAATAATAAATATCTTTGTATCACCACCTTTTTTCCCGTGTCTGTGTTTGGAGAGTCCTGCTCAATCCTCCAACTCTGCTGGAGGATCATAACATTCACAGGGCACACCGGACGGCATACCAGCAGGTAAAAGTCGAAGTAATTAAATAAATACAAAAAGAAGTCATTGAATAAATACGAAAATAATGGCTGGGGAATAAAAAAAATAAATTTTAATAATAATTTTTTTTTTTTTGTTATAACATGAATTTCACTCTCTCTCTCTTTACCCATATATATATATATAAAAATATATATATATATTTTTTTAAAGCATTTTTGAAGGTGCGCCGCTACTTCGCGGGTTTTCAGTTTTCGCGGGTGGTCTCGGTCCCCATTAACCGCGATAACCGGGGTATTACTGTATATATATTCAGATCTGTTTACTTATCCACTTGTTTTCTTTGTCATTCTCTGTATTTGTTGCAGTTTCACAAAAAATGACTTCCATAAAAACGCGAAGCAAGACTCTCCTCTTTGTGTTTTTATTGGAAAATTGTTTAGCTCGCTGTCTACACCATATTTTCAGTTCTACACATGGTCAGGGCAGAAGAATCATATTTTATTCAAAATCACATTTACATCTTAACACAAAGAGTCAGTTCCTTCAGTTTTTTTTTGTCTTTTTTTTTAGCTTCAAGGATCGCTGCAATTTTCACCAGCACAATCGTGTCTCTCAGCACTCTGTTTAGTGGAGAATTTCTTAGCACAAACGCTGCAACTGAATGGCTTGTCTCCACTGTGTGTTCTTGTGTGGCTTCGTAAATTACTTTTGAGAGAAACTCTTGTCATAAACTGAGCATGAAAAAGGTTTTTCTCCACTGTGTGTTCTTCTATGTTTTGTTAAAGTTGACTTATTAGAGAAGCTTTTGCCACATACTGAACAGGATAAAGGTTTTTCTCCAGTGAGCTTTATTGTGTGGCTTGTAAAATGAGACTTTCGAGAAAAGCTTTCACCACAAACCGAGCAGGAAAAAGGTTTTTCTCCACTGTGTGTTCTGGTGTGGATTGTTAAACTGGACTTTCGAGAGCAGGTTTGGCTACAAAATGAGCAGGAAAAAGGTTTTTCTCCATTGTGTGTTCTTGTGTGTTCTGTTAAATGTGCCTTTCGAGAGAAACTCTTGCCACAAACTGAGCAGGAAAAAGGTTTTTCACCACTGTGTGTTTTTGTGTGTTCTTTTAAAATTGATTTTTCAGAGAAGCTTTTGCCACATAGTGAGCAGGAAAAAGGTTTTTCACCACTGTGTGTTCTTGAGTGCTTTACTAAATGAGACTTTTGAGAGAAACTTTTTCCGCAAACTGAGCAGGAAAAAGGTTTTTCACCACTGTGTGTTCTTCTGTGGATTGTTAACGTTGATTTACGCAGGAAGCTTTTGCCACAAACTGAGCAGGAAAAATGTTTTTCACCACCGTGTGTTCTTGTGTGACATGTTAAAATTGACTTTACAGAAAAGCTTTTGCCACAAACTGAGCAGGAAAACGGTTTTTCACCACTGTGTGTTCTTGTGTGGATTGTTAACGTTGACTTATGCAGGAAGCTTTTGCCACAAACTGAGCAGGAAAAAGGCTTCTCTCCACTGTGTGTTCTTGTGTGGCTTGTTAACGTTGTGTTTTGAGAGAAGCTTTTGCCACAAACTGAGCATGAAAAGGATTTTTCTCCAGTGTGCGTTCTTGTGTGTCTTGTTAACGTTGCGTTTTGAGAGAAGCTTTTGCCACAAACTGAGCAGGAAAAAGGCTTTTCTCCACTATGTATTTTTGTGTGTTTTATTAAATATGACTTTAAAGAAAAGCTTTTGCCACAAACTGAGCAGGAAAAAGGCTTCTCTCCACTGTGTGTTCTTGTGTGCGCTGTTAAATGTGACTTTCGAGAGAAGCTTTTGCGACAAAATGAGCATGAAAATGTATTTTCTCCACTGTGTGTACTTTTGTGCGATTTTAAAGACAACTTTGAAGTTAATGAGTGAGTGTGACATGCCCTTTCACCCTTGGCTTGTCCATCATCATCATCATCATTAGTCTCATCATCGTCATCAGCGTCTGATAATGTCTCCTCATTATGTGCTTGTGATGGCCCCCAGTGGTCTTCATCACCATCTGTTGTCACATGATGACTTGAGCTGCTGCTTGGAGGCTCCGCCCCTCTTTTGTCCTCACTCTCATCCTTGTTTTCATCTTCATTCTTTATAGGGACAACGTTCACTGGGGACTTGTCGATTTCCTCCTCCTCCTTTTTGATGTGAGTCAAGTCTGGCTCCTCTTTCAAAGAACGGAGATCGTTTTCACAGACGTCTGCATGACACAAAAAGACAAATTTGGTTTGGTCAAGTCAAAGGTCAGGCGGCGACTTTGTCTTATATTGTTTCGACCGTGCTACCTTGACTTGTGACTGCCGCATACGGAGCAATGCGTGCGACCCCAACTTGGACGGGACCATGGGGTCATTTCACAAAATTACGCCCTACGATGTAAACCTCCCTTTCGCAGCACAACTGTGATAAACGAGCATTTAAAAAGGAAGCACGTTGCGGCTGATGCCCGATTTAATTCCTGACAAAGTCATAGACGTTTCTGGAATATGTATTCAAATTCGACTAAGATACACCATAATATTTTAAGAGTTCACTGAATTATTTTGGAACTGCAATGATGCTTAACAGACATAGGATGTCAGTAATGAGTAACAAAGTATCACAAAACCTCCCACTGATACATCATCATTGTCATTTGGATAAATTACCAGGAACTATGAGTTGTGGGGGAGATGCAAACCACCTTGGCCACAGGAACTTTATTACCAGGAACTAAATGTTCCTGGGCTTGTTGGTAGAAAAGGGGGTTGTGGCGTACTCCCTTTTAAGCCCATAGTAAGCCAAAGATGCAGATGCATTCCTTGCAGCATGCGCTTGTTCACTGATGAGATCCGTGCAACCCTGGATGGATGCATTAAATGTATTTTAAATGTTTGGATGGGGTGAAACTACGCACATGTGCACAAAACTCGACAGGGCCACCCGAGGTTCATAAATAAGACCAATACGTACTTGATTTTTTTTTTTTTTAAAACTTAATATTTTGTGTTTTATTCACTAAAATTGATCAACCGCCATTGACGTTTTCGCGGCAGTGTGCACATTTTTAGAGTCAGGCGGAATTCCTTCCGTAAGGAATTGCTTGAACAAAATATAAAAACCAGAAAATGTTATTTTGTTATTTTAAATGTAAATTTGATACTGGGAAAAACATGGAGTTCACCCCCCACTATTGGTTATTTTGAGGCATTTATTTTCTGCACTGATTTCATGAGGCATAAACAAATGTTTAGCAAACCGACAAGTAAAAGGCAATATTTAAAGATAAAAACGGCAATAACCTTGAACGCATTTCCCCAAACAACTTAATGTTGTGATGCATATTTTTAACGATAGAAAGTCGTTCTATACAAAACAAATGAGAGTAAGACGTGTACAAACCTGCTTTGAGTGGCACAACACGAGGCTGGTTGCAAACTTCGTCCAGCAGTTGAAGATGTTGCTCGTTCTCTTCTTTTATTCCACAAAGTTCCTCTGTGTACTTGGGTGTCGTTCTTTCACACATATTCAAATGATAATTCCCAAAAATCCGCACTTGATCTCTGCTTGGCGATGAGTCATGTGCCTCTTTTTGTTAGCGGCTAGCTAGCTAACAAGCTAAGCTAACTACGCCGAAAAGCATCAACGCGCGAAGATGAGGTTATCGGGACACAAAGACTTAATGAATTATGTCGTAGTCCTTTAGAGTAGCACTGGACATCCTTTGAGAAAATTACAGTCAGTTCCACACTAAATCAGAAGAATTTAGCGGTGAACTGCTTTTGTTCCGGTGTGGACGGGTCGGTGGATGTGGTCGAGGTCCTTCGGAAGCTGCGCGCTTGCTTATGACGTCATGCTTTAAGCGCGTATTTTCCATATATATTTCTTTGCCTCCGTGGGTTTTTTTACACCTGGCTGTACTATTTTAATATTTATTTTATATAATATTTTAATTCGGTTGATAAAAAAATTAACAAAATAACTAAATTAACGCCACATTGGCGAGTCATCTCACGCGTCACTTCCGCCTATGCCCGGAGAAGCCGCTGCTGGAACAGCAGTGGGACGTTTCCTTTTCTCTTCCGAACTTGCAACAATGCTGTGGTTCACTCGGGCTGCAAGATTGTATGAATATAATGTCGGCATATACTCGCAGTGCTTCTCAATTATTTCACGCACGCCCCTACCAAGAAGAAAAAGATTTGCTCCCCCCACCATAAATTTTTTGTTCTGTCTTTGTAGATCGATATTAGATTGTCAATAAAATATCCCTTAACTAAGCTAAATTCCTAAGAAATATGATTTTGAGAACTATTATTGTGAGGATCTCGAAACTCAGTACTCTGTTGTGCAAATATTGATGAGATGATAAATATTTACTCATACGTTTTTCTGTAAAAAAAACCTTTAACATTAGCAAACCAAACACAGTTATTAATACGTACATAATATAGAAAAGACAAAAAGAAGAGCCAGGGGGATTTTAAACAAAAATTCTTCGTAAATAACATAAAGCAACAGCATAAGTATTGTAACGTTGTATAATAAATCAGGCCAATTTGTCCATCAGCGAACGCTTTTATTATTAAGCCAAAAACGGCTGCTGTTGGCCGCAACCACGCCGATCAGAGAGAGAGCAACACAACGACAACAACATAACGTTCACTCCCCTGCTGCCTTCACAGCCTCCACAGAAAAGAGGAAAACACAGAACCCTTGAACTATTTACAAAGTCGCTACACAGCCCTCCCCTTTATTAAGAACCTCGTCCCGAGGGCGTCATTCAACAAAGTCACTGAGGTGACCCGGTGGTCTCCTCTGTCGCTGAGGCCGCCCCGAGGCCTGTCCGCTCGGAACAGCCAGTGTAGCATCAGGCGATGAGTCCTCAACTGTAGCTGCCTGTGGGGGTGAGAGTGGAGGTACAATCCGGTGTCTTGGAGGGGTGGGATTCGATACCCACTGTGAGTGTGTCCGCGACCCAAACTGCTGCTGTGGAACGGCATCACCTCTATATGGGGCCAGTCTGTCTCTGTGGAGGGCTACCCGTCTGCCACCAGGTGGCAGCTGCACCCTGTACACCACCTCTCCTATTCTCTCCAGCACGCCACACGGCCCCACCCAGTGCCTGTCCAATTTAGGACACCTGCCCTTTTTCCTTTTTGGGCTGTACACCCAAACCAGGTCTCCAGCCTTAAAGTCCGTCCCTCTGGCCTTCATGTCATAATTCCTTTTCTGCCTTACACCTGCCTTCTGTAAATGGTCACGAGCAAAGGCATGTACTGACTCCAACCTGTCTTGAAGTCTCCTGGCATACTCCGGTCCTGGTGGCACGACTGGTGTATCAGGGGGTCTGCCAAAAGCCATTTCCACTGGTGTCCGTAGCTCACGCCCAAACATGAGCAGGGAAGGTGTACATGAAGTGGAATCCTGTACACATCTGCAACAGTCTCTGCTTCTTGGTCGGGGATGGCATATGCTTCTGACCATTTCGGAAAATAGTCCAAAGCAGCTAGGACATAACGGTTGCCTGTGTCAGTGCGTGGAAATGGGCCCATTATGTCCACCGCAATCCTCTCCATCGGAGCGCCTACTGCTAGCTGTTGGAAGTGGGCACGAGACCGGCCTGGTGGACCCTTGTGCGCGGTGCAGAGGTCACAACGGCGACAAAAGTCCTCAACATCTCGCCTTAGTTGAGCCCAATAGAAACTTTGCCGGAGTCTGCGAAGTGTTTTCAACACACCAAAGTGTCCTGACCATGAGAGGCTTTCAACACAGCCTCTCTCAGAGCCCTGGCGACGACCACCTGCCATCTATCCTCCCCAGTAGCAGGCTCCTTCCAAGCTCTCTGGAGCACCCCATCCTTGACTTGAAGAGTCCCAATCTTTGAATACAGTCCTTTAGTGGCATGCGAGTGTCCAGCGACCTCCTCCCACTCAGGGTTTTGACCCGACTCGACCCACTGCAATACAAGTCGGAGGTCAACATCCTGTTGCTGCTGCTTCCTCCATTCAGGTGCCCCCACAACCTGCACCTCCCTACATACGGGTCGACATGATCATGCGCGGGACTTTGCTCATCACCACAAAGTTTCTTCTCTCGGGTCTCTCTCTTCTCGCAGAAGCGGCAGCCAGCAAGAGCACAAGGGCGTCGAGACACAGCGTCAGCGTTGGCATGGTGATTTCCTGCCCTGTGCTCAACTTGGAAGACATATGGGGCCAGTTCTTCAAGCCAGCGTGCAATCTGTCCTTCAGGCTCCTTAAAAGACAATAGCCACTGGAGTGCCGCATGGTAAGTGCGTACAGTGAAGGGTAAACAGGACAGATAATATCGAAAATGGCTAATGGCTCTCACAATTGCCAGCAGTTCCCTTCGTGTGACACAATAACGCCGTTCAGCCTTATTCAAGGTTTTGCTGAAGTATGCCACTACTCTCTTCCCGTCTGCCCCCACTTGACTCAAAACCGTCCCTATTCCGACATTGCTGGCATCAGTGTCCAGGACAAACGGCAGGTTGGCGTCTGGGGGGACGAGAATGGGTGCCTCCGTCAGCACCTTCTTTAGCGAGCTGAAGGCCCGTCTGCACTCAGGAGTCCAGTCGAAATCAGTGTCCTTCCGCTGCAGGTGGAAAAGCGGTGCAGCTAGACATGAGAAACCCCGCACGAATCGCCTGTAATAGGATGCCAGCCCAAGGAAGCTCTTCAGTTCACGCAGGTTGCTGGGAGTAGGCCAGTCCCTCACGACTCGCACGTTCTTCTCCAAAGTGCTAATGCCTTCCCTTCCAACTTTGTGTCCCAGGAACTCAAACTCTCTTCTCATGAAGCAGCACTTGTCAGTACAGAAAGCAGTCTTTGGCCTGATTTCCGAGCTGAGAGGCACCTGCCAATATCCACTGCGCAGGTCTAATGAGGAGAACCAGGACGATCCAGACACCAGATCCAGAGTCTCATCAATGCGGGGCAGTGGATAGGAGTCTTTCTTGGTCACGCTGTTTAAGGGTCTATAGTCCACACAGAACCTTTTCTTCACTGTCTTTTTTTTTTTTACCTTGACAACCCCTGAGGCCCAAGGGTTGTCAGATGGCTCAATGATACCAGCTTTCAGCATCTCCTCAATTGCGCTGTCCACTTCTGCCTGATGTGCAAGGGGAAGGCGGCGGGGGCGTGCTTTGATAGGTCGTGCATACCCCGTGTCAATTTCGTGCTGCACCAAGTCTGTTCTGCCCACCTCCTCTTCTGTCAGCGCAAAAATGTCCTTTAAGTCCCACAACAGTTGCCACAGCTCGTCTTGTTGCTTGGGTTCCAAACCATCACTGTTGCGCTTCCACACTTCGCGCACTGCCGTCAATCTGTCCACTCCACCTGTCATGGACCACGGGGCCGGGGAAGAGGAATGCTCATCAATGTGGGCATCTGATGTGGGTGGAGAAGTCATAGGAGCCAGCGGTTCATGGGTGGGATCAGACTCCTGCTGTGCAAAGGCTGCGCTCAACGTCGGAAGGAATGACTTTTCAGGCTGTGTAGGGCGCACCATTTCAACTGTGGGGCCTCCTGGAAAAGCCAACGTGTTCCTCCCCAGGTCAAGGACGCACTGGGCTGTTCGTAGAAAGTCCAGTCCTATGATGCAGGGGTCGCGTACCGCGGCAACCCACACCCGAAAGTTCATGCATAGTCCCCCCACTTGGATAGTCACCACCCCCCTTCCAAGCATAGGGGTGAGCTTTGTTCTTTTTATAGTTCAACTTCTAGTTTAGTTTTTCACCTTTTCACACGGCGTAATGAAGGCCAGTTGAGCAAGTGGAACAAGTGATTTTTATTGATGATTGTGGAAGGCAACGATTTCATAAGCACAGTTGCTTCTCACACCTTTTCCATTAAATACGATTAAAAACACAACTGAAAAGCATAATGTTAACAAATGTTGTTCCAGGCAAAGGCAATTAATTTTATTTACATGTTTGATGTAAACACCAAAACAAATCATCACTCAGACACATTGCTTCTTCTGGCACGGATCACATTGGCTTAATGTCAATAAAAAAGCTTAGCAAAATTAAATATATTATATTTCATCCAAAATCACATTTACATCTTACCACAAAGAGTCAGTTCCTTCAGTTTTTTGTTTTATTTTTTTCAAGCTTCAAGGATCGCTGCTATTCTCACCAGCACAATTGTGACTCTCAGCACCCTGTTTAGTGAAGAATTTTTTAGCACAAACGCTGCAACTGAATGGCTTGTCTCCATTGTGTGTTCTTGTGTGGCTTCGTAAATGCGACTTTTGAGAGAAACTCTTGGCACAAACTGAGCAGGAAAAAGGTTTTTCACCACTGTGTCTTCTTGTGTGGATTGTTAAATGCGACTTTCGAGAGAAACTCTTGCCACAAATTGAGCAGGAAAAAGGTTTTTCACCACTGTGTGTTCTTGTGTGCCTTGTTAAATGTGCCTTTTTAGAGAATCCTTTGCCACAAACTGAGCAGGAAAAAGGTTTTTCTCCACTGTGTGTTGTTGTGTGGATTGTTAAATGTGCCTTTTGAGAGAATCCTTTGCCACAAACTGAGCAGGAAAAGGGTTTTTCTCCACTGTGTGTTCTTGTGTGGATTGTTAAAAGCGACTTTCGAGAGAAACTCTTGCCACAAACTGAGCAGGAAAAGGGTTTTTCTCCACTGTGTGCACTTGTGTGGATTGTTAAAGGCGACTTTCGAGAGAAACTCTTGCCACAAACTGAGCAGGAAAAGGGTTTTTCTCCACTGTGTGTTGTTGTGTGGATTGTTAAATGTGCCTTTTGAGAGAATCCTTTGCCACAAACTGAGCAGGAAAAGGGTTTTTCTCCACTGTGTGTTCTTGTGTGGATTGTTAAAAGCGACTTTTGAGAGAAACTCTTGCCACAAACTGAGCAGGAAAAGGGTTTTTCTCCACTGTGTGTTCTTGTGTGGATTGTTAAATGAGACTTTTGAGAGAATCCTTTGCCACAAACTGAGCAGGAAAAAGGTTTTTCTCCACTGTGTTTTCTTGTGTGACTTGTTAACGTTGCGTTTTGAGAGAAGATTTTTCCACAAACTGAGCAAGAAAAAGGTTTTTCTCCACTGTGTGTTCTTGCGTGCCTTTTTAAACTTGACTTTCGAGAGAAACTCTTGCCACAAACTGAGCAGGAAAAGGGTTTTTCTCCACTGTGTGTTCTTGTGTGCGGTTTTAAAGACAACTTTGAAGTTAATGAGTCAGTGTGACATGCCCTTTCACCTTTGGCTTGCCCATCATCGTCATCATCATCATCAGGAGAGCATGATAATGTGTCCTCATTTTGTGCTTGTGATGGCCCCCAGTGGTCTTCGTCACCTTCTGTTGTCACGTGATGACTTGAGTTGCTGCTTGTAGGCTCCGCCCCTCTGTTGTCCTCACGCTCACCCTTGTTTTCATCTTCAGTCTTTATAGGGACAAAGTTCAGTGGTGACTTGTTGATCTCCTCCTCCTCCTTTTTGATGTGAGTCAAGTCTGGCTCCTCTTTCACAGAACGGAGATCATTTTGTCTGACGTCTGCAGGACACAAAAAGACAAACACACATTTGGTTTGGTCAAGTCAAACCTCATGCGACGACTTTGTCTTATATTGTTTCTACCGTGCTACCTTGACTTGTGCCTGCCGCACACGGAGCAATGCGTGCGACCCCAACTTGGACCGGACCATGGGGGCATTTCACAAAATTACGTCCTACGATGTAAACCTCCTTTTAGCAGCACAACAGTGATAAACGAGCATTTAAAAAGGAAGCACATTGCGGCTGATGCCCGATTTAATTCCTGACATGGTCACAGACGTTTCTGGAAGCTAAGCGAAGTTAGCACACACAGGCTATTGTGTGCGTCTGATGGAACACCTGTTGTGGGACCCTAACTTATTAATGGGGGCCACTGGGGGCCATCGCAACATAATGTCATTGATAGAAAAGAAATCCTTCAAGTGAAATATGTTTACAAGTATTTCATTTTGCATTTCGAGATAGAACTAAATGTTCCTGGGCTTGTTGGTAGAAAAGGGGGTTGTGACGTGTTCCCTTTTTAAGACCATTGTAAGCCAGTACAAAGTTCATAAATAAGACCAATACGTACTTGATTTTTTTTAAAAACTTAACCCTTTGTGTTTTATCCACTAAAATTTATCAACCGCCATTGATATTTTTGCCGTAGTGTGCAGAGTTTTTAGAGTCAGTTTGAATCATTCCAGAAGGAATTGCTTGAACAAGATATGTCAGAGAAGTTATTGTAAAAAAACGAGACAAGCCTGCACAAATGAATCACCCAGCCAAGATTGAGGAGGAGCAGTCCGGCAAAGAGAAAAGCGTTCCCGCTCCTGTGCGGCGTTTTATTGAAGCACAGCAAAGCAATTTGTATATGCAAACTCATAAAGAATGGAAAAACATGAACACTTCGACTTCATCACACCCGTCCACACTCTTCCTGTTGTTCGAACGGTTTCAGCTTACAAGACATGTTTGGGTCACACTTTTGTTAAATGCGAGCTAAACGGTTTCCTGTCAAACACGGTTCAAGACGTGCATCTGTTTTTGTGGCTTCCTGCTAAACTGCCAGCATAGACACAACTCTGTTACCACTGAACTCACGTTTTCCTGTTTAAGAGGTCCATGTTTTTGTGACCTTCTATTATCCCGTAAGCATAGTTTTGAAACTTAATTTCTTTCACAATAATATAAAAACTTTTGCAGATATAGCAAAAACAAATTGGACAAGCTGTGGAGCAGAGCACAACATCAGTCAGACCCCGGGTCCACAACCCCTCAGGCAGAGACGCAAACAGAGCTTTCGCTTCAGAGTGACCCATTCACTGTCTACCATACTGTCAAGAAATTCGGAAACTGTTCCGTAACAGAAGAATTCGGAATGGGTGCTGAAACACCACACCCTGCTAGTGACATGGAGTATTCTACATCTGAAATTAACTCTGCCAAAAGTCTTCACCAATGGGCCGAAATCTTTAGTATGATGATGCGCACCGATAGTTAATGTGATTTGTGGCTCAGCAAACAGAGACAATTCAAACAGTTTCCTCTGCTCTGGGGCAAGGCACACATGCGGGGCAGCACCGGTAGACATCACAAATACATAATCCTAATGCAAGATGCAGTTCTGACTCTCGAAATTGGGTGAATGCATTCTGATAAACCAAATCATCATAACTCAGTGTTCAATGCAAAGGACCAATTGGTGGTTTGAATGGGTGGAGGCGGCTACACCGCGCAGACCAGAGCAGGAACAAGGACGGACCAGCTGCGGGAGGATGGAGACCCTGGTCTCAGAGCTGCCCAGTCTACTGGAACGGAGGACAACATATGCTTCCCCCGGCGGATGTGCACAGTCAAATTCAGTCCCACTCGAATTCCAGTGTTTGTTTCACAGGTGCGGGTTCGGTCCATGGCAGTGACTCGGCCAATCTCAAGAGTCCTACAAGCGTAACAGTGTTGTTGCTCACTGGGATATGCAGAAGGAACTTGCAAAGCGTGGAATATCTTGTTCCACCATCAAAAACTGTTGTCCATCAATCGTCACCGGAATGCCAAGACCTGCTGGTCCTTGAATGCTGAGGCTCCGCGGGCACCCCTATCGTGGAATGGGGTCCCAATCGGGTTGAGGCGTCAAGTGTGCATTTGGAAGCCATAGAAGCGTTGTCGGAATAGGGGGTAGCGATGGCGCCCCGGTGCTAGTGGACCTCTTTGTGCGCTGGACCACAGGATGGCACATTTCAGGAAGTGGCTCGGTTTGGACCGCTCATCACCCAGTAACCCTACAACCCACATCAAAAGCACGTCCCACTCACAACCCATCTCTATAACCACCCCTACTTCTGTTACGTGACCTTGTTGACTGGCCGGTGCGGACAACAATCCTGCTGTGGCGCTGCGTCACCAGAACCTGGCCCAGGAGCAACGGAAATGGAAAGAGCAGACGCAATGGGAGCTGCATGCGTCGGCTGCTGCATTAGCTGCTTCCCCCCGGTTTTATTTATTTATTTTTCCCATATTCTTTTTTCCGTTCCCGGTGAATTAGCACTCTTGGCCCTCTGAACCCACGAGTGTAACAATTCTTTTTCTACATCCAATACAATATTTTCTTTCATCGATGCAGAAACGGGGGTTCTTCTCATACTGATTAGCAGTTTCTCATTGACGGACTGTTTCGCATGATGTCAGTAACTGGGAGGCGCGCGCCCTCGAAGACGCACAGCTGTGTGGTGGTGACACTATTGGACGTGTCACTGGCGGAAGCTTCAATCCATTCGCGTCTCACCCCGTCTCCCATAAGAGCTCACGAACTTAATCCCTCATCATATTTTACAAACGCCAATACCAATTGGTTTTGTTTTCTGTTTATGATTCATATTCAATCCCCATGAACATGTGAACTATAATTTAGCTCCTCTTTTTTTAACTAACTAATACAGTGATTCTCAAATAGTGGGGCACGCCCCCCTGGGGAGGCGCGGTGCGATGCTGAGGGGGGCGTGTGGGACCCTGAGGAACCAGCTTTTTTGCATGGTTTTGGGACCAAAAAAGGCGATCTCAGACCACGCGAGTTTGAGCTCGTCAAAGCTGTTTGTGCCCCGAGTTCACGCAGTACTGGTTTAAAAAAAAAAAGCGTCGCCCCGTCGCTCGTTGACCCGGAAGTGATTTCTTTCGCCGCTCCTTAAATGCCCTGCGCCAAGCTATCTTGCGCCGCAGCAGAGCGAGCAAGGAGGCGCTAAGCGCGCTAATCGCTAAAATTAATTGCTTCGATGGACGCTCGACTTTTAAAAGAAGTCTGACTCAAACCGCGTTCGGGCGGAGAGCCAGCAGCTATGAACAGAAATGTTGTATTGCAACCATTACGTATCCAAACAAAATAAGACGATGGCTACGTTAGCAATTTAGCAGACGCTCTCAGGCTGGAACACGGAAATGGCTGACGTCATCACAACGAAGCGGTTCAACGTCAATCAGATTGTGAACATATAAAAAAAATGTATAGTCAACATATTAAAACTGGTGCTTTATGTTATTTATATAGAATTTTTGTTTGAAATCCCCCTGGCTTTTTGTCTTTTCTATATTATGTACGCATTAATAACTGTTTGGTTTGTTCATGTTAATAAAGTTAAAAAAAACTAAACAAAAACATAAAGTAAATATTTATCATCCCATCAATATTCGCACCACAGAGTGCTGAGTTTCGAGATCCTCACAATAGTCGTTCTCAAAATGATAGATTTTTTTTCGATTTATCTTTGTTAAGGGATATGTTATTGACAATCCAACATTAATATACAAAGAACATGTACATGAGTACGAAATGTAAAAAAAACTGTAGTGGGGGGGCGCAAATTTATTTTCTTCTTGGTAGGGGGGGCGTGACAGGAAATAATTGAGAACCACTGAACTAATATAACCCCGTTTTCCTCAACCCATGAGTCAGTATTCTTTGAAGTCGATTATGCGCAGACTAAAAATTTCTAATTTAATTTATATCAATTTACTGTATATCAAAAGTCCCCTCATAACATGATAATTCATCATATCCCTGTCATTTCCATCTCAAAATGTCGTTCCATTAATTGAATTACCGTCGTCCATCCGTCACCAAACTGAAGTATGGAACATTAGATGTTTTTTTATTTTTCGTTTTGCATGACCTTTAACCTTGCATGTTCTGTTTCAACAAAATTGTATCTTTTATCAGTTTCCCTGTTTCATGAGTTGCTGCCGGGGGCAAAAAGGAGGAGTTCAGAGAGGAATTTCGCCCTCAGGGTAAATCCCAAACTTTTGTTTGCAGGACATTGTAACACTCTGGGCTGGTTTATTGTTCTTCTTATTGCAATTTTACTGCATTCAGTCTTCCTCGAGACTGAATACGTTCTAGTGTTTGCCAAATAGTTAATCCTAGTTTCTCACTTTAGCTTTTCACAGTCAAGATATGAACTTTTTCAACTGCACAATCACTTCATTGAGGTCTAATTATCAATTGTTTACCATAGTCAGACTTTTGCCGTCAAAGAGACCTGTTCCTTAACCATATGTTAACGTTTTTATCACTCAGGGCTTTTCCGTGTTGACAAATCACATTCCACGGAACATGCATTCATTCTTTTATGATCTTAGATTTCTCTATTTAAATGGTGACAAAATTAGAATTATTTTTAACAGAATTTAATAAAAACGTCCACAAGCATAGGATGGATGTTTGGTTGGTGTTAGATGAACGGATATTAGGTGAGTTAATTTTTGAGACAAACATTGATTATGAATGAACATGTCCTTTCAATGTATTTAACTTTGCCACGTCTTACCTTCACCCTCACTGTTCATAACAAAAAATATTTTCTTGTCAAATAAATATGCTTATATAAACTCAAGAAATTCCAAGTTTTGTTTTGAATTAAGTCACAAAATTATACATGCATGGTTTGACACATGTTGTTCATATGTATAGTGTTGGGGCCGCAACTAATGATTGTTTGTTTGTCCTTTACAAAAATAGTTTATAATTTAATTGTTACCAATTATTTGATTAATCAGTTGTTGGAATTCATTCATAGTCATGTTGACCCTTGCCCTTGGAAACATATTTTGAGTGAGCAGTGGATGGCCCAACAGGTGTCACATACTTAATATTTAAAGTAGACCCAGCATGACACAAAATGGTGTGCTTGATCTACTTACTAAATGTAAGGTAACTTTTTGCATCACATTTTTATGTAGATAGTGCAAGGATTGTTTTGTAAAGGCTACTTCATTTCTTGTGTGGAAGAAATTAGATTTGCAAGTAAAATCCACTTAACTTTGCAAGTCAGGTTAGTTTTATTTTCGCAAGTAAAGTCTACTTAACTTTGCAAGCAAGTTAACTTGAATAGTTAGGTTGCATTTACTGAAGTAATGTAGTTAACAAACTTGCAGAATTAAGTTGACTTCACTTGCAAAATTTAAACTAACTTTACATGTAAAATTAAGTAGACTTTACAAAACCGCTTTCTTATGCACAAGAAATTAAGTAGATGAAACAAGCACTGTCCTTGCTTTATAAACATAAATGTGTGATGCAAAAGGTTACCTTACATTTTCTAAGTAGATCAGCCCCAAAATTTTTATCAGTGTGGATATAAAAATACACTACATCTGTCAGCATAGTTTTGAATCATGATGACATGACAAACTTAATTTCTTTAACAACATATAACAACTGGAATATGTAAAATGTTAAATAATCAGTTCAAATTTTAAACTGGGAAAAAAAACACGGAGTTTACCCCCCACTAATGGTTATTCTTTGGCATCCATTTTCTGCACTGATTTCATTTGGCATAAACAAATGTTCAGCAAACCGGCCAGTAAACGGCAATATTTAAAAATAAAACGGCAATAACCTTGAACGCATTTCCCCAAACAACTTAATGTTGTGATGCATATTTTTAACGATAGAAAGTCGTTCTTGACAAAGCAAATGAGAGTAAGACGTGTACAAACCTGCTTTGTGTAGCACAACACGAGGCTGGTTGCAAACTTCGCCCAGCAGTTGAAGATGTTGCTCGTTCTCTTCTTTTATTCCACAAAGTTCATCTTTGTAATTGGGTGTCGTTCTAGCACACATTTTCAAATGATAATTCCAAAAAATCCGCACTTGGTCTCTGCTTGGCGATAACTCGCGTGCTTCTCTTTGTTCGACGAGACGAATGAAAGATGGCGTCGTTTTTTTCCTTCGAGAAAACCGCAGTCTGGACGGCACTAGAGCGGAAGAACAGGACACACCCCGCTGTGATATGATTGGCTGCTGGCATTGTGGAGCACTGTCACCAACTCACCGACAGATGTCACCATTTACGATGCAAATCATTGTTATCTTCTTCGAAACATTGGAAAAACGTACGATTTGAACTGTGTGCACATGAACAAACATTTTTGTTCCCAAATATGAACTTGAGAGATGTATTGAATTTTACTTTTGTTGCTGGTTTTGTTTATACATCTGCCACCATGTCGTCGGTTGGACAGTATCCCAAATGTATTTCCCTATTATTAACAGTTGACATGATAAAGTGATACTTTATGTCAAGTTCCTAGGGGTGCACATCACAGACAAACTCACCTGGTCTGTGAACACTGCATCACTGGTGAAGAGGGCACAGCAGCGCCTGTACTTCCTGCGGAGGATGAGGAGAGCCCACCTGCCCCCACCCACCCTCATCACATTCTACAGAAGCACCATAGAGAGCATCCTGACTAACTGTATCTCTGTGTGGTGTGGAGGCTGCAGTGCCTCCGACTGGAGTAGTGTGAGGAGGGTGGTGAGGACAGCAGAGAAAATCATCGGGACTTCTCTCCCCTCCATTCAGGACATTGGCCAGAAGCGCTGCCTATCCCGACTGTTAAACGGTCAATCACACATATAGTAAGCCTACCCAGCTGTTACCCCCCCACTTGCGTGTTTGCACTCTACAAACTTTCTATTTTTTTGCACTGTTGTACATAAAATCCCTTTTCTAGATTCCTACTCAATACGACATATTTATATCTGTATATTTAAGGAAACTGTGCGGGTCAGATGTATCGACATTTCGTTCTGTATACATGTGTACAAGAATGACAATAAAGTATATCTGAATCTGAATCTGAATCTGAACATATTTGCACCTTTGCAGGGTTTTTCACCAGGTTGTGATGTGGTTGCGAATTTTAAATTAAAATATGTCACTCTTTTATTACCTAACTGTTATTGTGTTCAAAAATGATTTCGGTATTTATTTAAAGTACTTTAATATTTCATTATTCGTTTCAGTATTCATTAAACTACAATAATTCACTATTAATTTCAAGATTCATTGAACTGTTTTAGGAATAATTTAGTATTCAATGTTTAATCGTTACAGTATTTAATTTTTAAATTTTTGTTTCACCATTTTGTTCAATCTTAATCTTATGGAAAATTATTTAGCAAGCACCAACACAAGGTTTTTAAAGATAAAGATAAAGATGTCCTTTAATAGTCCCACAATGGGTAAATTTGCAGTGTTACAGCAGCAAAGGTATAGATCACACAGAGGCGGTGGTGCAATGTAGCCGTTAATGTATGACATTAGCAGCAGACATTCAGAAAAAGCAAACCTATGCGAATATACACAGTATATACGTAAATACACAAATCCCCATGTGTATGTACACACTTACATCCCACAACATATACAAGTGTAAGGTAAACTCTCCGAATGTCTGTCCATGTTCCAGAGGGGAAATTAATAAAATGCTGCAATGATAAAAAATGCTGCAATGATAAGACGACTGCAATGGTAAATGAAGGATTGTATTATGATTGCTGGCATTATTTTAAACACTTACAGGACAGAAGGTCAATTATTAAAATTAGCAGGTTCATATTTACTGAATATGTTAAACATTGATGAAACAAAAAGCATTTATCAGATGAAAGTAGAAGTACTGTGCATAGATAGGATTGACTGGGATTGTAGTCATGTTTACTGATTTATTATATTATTCTCAGATGCTAAATTTATAGTACTTAGTTTAAATGTGTGAACTTTATTGAAATTCTCAGTCGTGAGAACAAATTTGCCTACATAGCATTTCCATGAGCTGCCCTCACATTCACAGCACTTCATGGACAAATACGACAAAGTACATTCTCCACATTGGCTGTAGAGATGCAAACATACCAAATTTGGCACTAGAGGTGTCACATAGACGCTATTGCAAAACACACATTCCGAAAGACATAACAATTGGAGGTCGGAGCACATGCACATACACATGCATACACACAGACACGGACTTACACTTGCACATGCACACCGACAATATTCCAGAGGAATGCCAGCGGGGAGAGAGACGGAGAGACTGCCCGCCGTAGAAGGCCAGCCTTGGCGTGCCAGTCTTGGGGATCAGACGGGAATCAACTATCCAGACGAGGACTAACCTACCCTTGGACGTGGACCCGTGCCGTTGGAGGGAGCGAGGACGACCGATTCAACCTACATTACCTTTGACATATAAAACTCCTATAAAAACTGAAGCTGGGCTGAAAGATGGTGCGCATTTTTCGACTGTGCTCGCCCGAGTGCAGTTTCTCGTGAGATTAAGAAAAAGCCGCCCAGATGTCTTTGTACTATTTACTGAACTCCAGAAATGGAAGAAACTAAATATCGGAACTCTAATCAGTTGTTGAGTCTTTATTTGACCCTTTTCTTCTTGAGTACAAAAACCGAACACGCATTGGCGTAAGTTTGGCTTTTAAAAGTTGATTTACTAAATACTTCTCATTTCCACGGTGACTCAACTCCAACAATACTAAAGCTGTTGCTTTATGTTATTCATATAGAATTTTTGATTAAAATCCCCCTGGCTCTTCCTTTTGTCTTTTCTATATTATGTACGTATTAATAACTGTGTTTGGTTTGTTAATGTTAATACAGTTTTTTTTTTTAAACGTATTAGTAAATTTTTATCATGATCGTGTAGTGGTACACTCGCCTGAGTTGTGTGCAGGCAGCGTGGGTTCAGTTCCCACTCAGTGACGGTGTCTATGTCTGCCCTGTGACTGGCTGGCGACCAGTTCAGGGTGTCGTGTGCCTTTCGCCCGTAGTCAGCTGGGAAAGGCTCCAGGACCCTCCCGCGACCCTTTTCAGGATAAGCGGTGTGGAAAATGACATGACAAATATTTGTCATCTCATCAATATTTGCACAACAGAGTACTGAGCTTCGAGATCCTCACGATTATAGTTCTCGAAATTATATTTCTTATCAATGTAGGTTAGTTAAGGGATATTTTATTGACAATCTAATCACAATATACAAAGACAGAAAAAAAATTGGTGGTGGGAGGGAGCGAATCTTTTTCTTCTTGGTAGGGGCGGGCGTGAAATAATTGAGAAGCACTGCTAGTATATGCAGACATTATATTCATACAATCTTGCAGCTCTGAACCACAGCATTGTTGCAAGTTCGGTAGGAGAAACGTAAACGTCCCAGTGCTGTTCCAGCAGCGGCTTCTCCGGGCATAGGGGAGAAGTGACGTCGGAGCTGACTCGGTTTTGTGGCGTTATTTTAATTATTTTGTTACATTTTTTTTATCAACCGAATTAAAATATTACATAGAATATATATTGAAACAGAACAGCCAGGGGTAAAAACAAACACAGAGGCAAAGAAAGATATTTGAAAAATACGTGCTTAAAGCATGACGTCATTAGCAAGCGCGCAGCTTCCGAAGGACCTCGACCACGTCCACCGAGCCGTCCACACCGGAACAAAAACACCCACCGCTAAATTCTTCTAATTTAGTGTGGAACTGACTGTAATTTTCTCAAAGGATGTCCAGTGCTACTCTAAAGGACTACGACATAATTCATTAAGTCTTTGTGTCCCGATAACCTCATCTTCGCGTGTTGATGCTTTTCGGCGTAGTTAGCTTAGCTTGTTAGCTAGCTAGCCGCTAACGAAAAGAGGCACATGACTCATCGCCAAGCAGAGATCAAGTGCGGATTTTTGGGAATTATCATTTGAATATGTGTGAAAGAACGACACCCAAGTACAAAGAGGAATTTTGTGGAATAAAAGAAGAGAACGAGCAACATCTTCAACTGCTGGGCGAAGTTTGCAACCAGCCTCGTGTTGTGCTACACAAAGCAGGTTTGTACACGTCTTACTCTCATTTGCTTTGGAAAGAACGACTTTCTATCGTTAAAAATACGCATCACAACATTAAGTTGTTTGGGCAAATGCGTTCAAGGTTATTGCCGTTTTATTTTTAAATATTGTCTTTTACTTGCAGGTCTGCGGAACATTTATTTATGCCAAATGAAATCAGTGCAGAAAATATCTGCCAATGAATAACCAAGAGTGGGGGGTGAACTCCATGTTTTTCCCAGTATAAAATTTGAACTGATTATTTAACATTTGACTTATTCCGGTTTTTAAATGTTGTTAAAGCAATTCCTTACGGAAGTAAGTTTTTCTTTTTAAAAAAAAAAGTACGTATCAGTCTTTTTTATTTATGAACTTTGTACTGTCTTGGTCAGGTGAGAGTCAATGAACCTACGGTGGCTCTGCACTGTTTTGTGCACGTGTGCATAGTTTCACCCCATCCAAACATTTAAAATACATTTAATGCATCCATCCAGGGTTGCACGAATCTCATCAGTGAACAAGCGCATGCTGCAAGGAATGCATCTGCATCTTTGGCTTACTATGGGCTTAAAAAGGGAAAACGTCACAACCCCCTTTTCCTCCAACAAGTCCAGGAACATTTAGTTCCTGGTAATAAAGTTCCTGTGGCTCAGGTGGTTTCCATCTCCCCCACAACTTGTAGTTCCTGGTAATTTATCGAAATGACAATGATGACGGAACAGTGGGAGGTCTTGTGTTACTTTGTTACTCATTACTGACACCCTATGGCTGTTATACATCATTGCGGTTACAAAATAATTCAGTGAACTCATAATATTTTGGTGTATCTTCGTCGAATTTGAATACATATTGGATAACTTTAAAATATACAGTCATTATTCAAATATGTCAACATAAAAGTCAGAGTGAAAGTGTTGTTGCTTCATTTATCTGTCGGGATTTTGACTCTTCAAACGTTAATTTTGTTTTAAAATATATTTAGAAACAGAAATTTTATAAAAAAAGTAAAAAGGGGAATGTTGAAACATACTAGCAGGCTAAATATCATTTTGGGCAAAAAAAAAACAAACAAAAAAAACAAAACAAACGCAAATCATGCAATAAATAGCGACTATGATGCCAGGGCCCCTTTAATTCTTTTAGGTATCCAGATTATCATTAAAGCAAAAAGTACCCACGATGAAACTATCTCTAAATGCAAAATGAAATACTTGTAAACATATTTCACTTGAAGGATTCCTATTTTATCAATGACATTATGTTGCGATGGCCCCCAGTGGTCCCCATCAATATGTTAGGGTCCCACAACAGGTGTTCCATCAGACGCACACAAAAGCCTGTGTGTGCTAACTTCAGCTCGCTTCCAGAAACGTCTGTGACTTTGTCCAGAATGAAATCGGGCATCAGCCGCAACGTGCTTCCTTTTTAAATGCTCGTTTATCACAGCTGTGCTGCTAAAGGGAGGTTTACATCGTAGGACGTAATTTTGTGAAATGCCCCCATGGTCCGGTCCAAGTTGGGGTTGCACACATTGCTCCGTATGCGGCAGGCACAAGTCAAGGTAGCACGGTAGAAACAATATAAGACAAAGTCGCTGCATGAGGTTTGACTTGACCAAACCAAATTTGTCTTTCTGTGTCCTGCAGACGTCAGTGAAAACGATCTCCTTTATGTAAAAGAGGAGCCAGACTTGACTCACATCAAAAAGGAGGAGGAGGAGGAGGAGATCAACAAGTCACCAGTGAACGTTCTCCCTATAAAGACTGAAGATGAAAACAAGGATGAGAGTGAGGACAAGAGAGGGGCGGAGCCTCCAAGCAGCAGTTCAAGTCATTACGTGACAACAGAAGGTGACGAAGACCACTGGGGGCCAGCACATAATGAGGACACATTATCAGATGCTCATGACGATAATGATACTAATGATGATGATGCTGATGATGGGCAAGCCAAAGGTGAAAGGGCATGTCACACTGACTCATTCTCTTCAAAGCTGTCTTTAAAAGGGCACAGAAAAACACACAGTGGTGAAAAACCTTTTTCCTGCTCGGTTTGTGGCAAAAACTTCTCTCGAAAGTCTCATTTCGTAAGGCACACAAAAACGCGCAGTGGAGAAAAACCTTTTTCTTGCTCAGTTTGTGGCAAAAGCTTCTATCAAAAGTTTGATTTAACAATCCACACAAGAATGCACAGTGGAGAAAAACCTTTTTCTTGCTCAGTTTGTGGCAAAAGCTTCTCTCAAAAGTCTCATTTAGTAAGGCACGCAAGAACACACAGTGGAGAGAAGCCTTTCTCATGCTCAGTTTGTGACAAAAGCTTCTCTCAAAAGTCTCATTTAGTAAGGCACGCAAGAACACACAGTGGAGAGAAGCCTTTTTCATGCTCAGTTTGTGGCAAAGGATTCTCTGAAAAGGGAAATTTAACAAAACACACAAGAACACACAGTGGAGAAAAACCTTTTTCTTGCTCAGTTTGTGGAAAATGCTTCTCTCAAAAGTCAAGTTTAACAGAACACACAATAACACATAGTGGAGAAAAATCTTTTTCTTGCTCAGTTTGTGGAAAATGCTTCTCTCAAAAGTCAAGTTTAACAAAACACACAAAAACACACAGTGGAGAAAAACCTTTTTCCTGCTCAGTTTGTGGTAGACGCTTCTCTGTAAAGTCAAATTTAACTTGCCACACAAGAACACACACTGGAGAAAAACCTTTTTCTTGCTCAGTGTGTGGCAGGAGTTTCTCTCTAAAGTCGCATTTACGAAGCCACACAAGAACGCACAGTGGAGAAAAACCTTTTTCCTGCTCAGTTTGTGCCAGGAGTTTCTCTCTAAAGTCGCATTTACGAAGCCACACAAGAACGCACGGTGGAGAAAAACCCTTTTCCTGCTCAGTTTGTGGCAAAAGCTTTTCTTTTAAGTGGAATTTAAAAACACATACACGATTACACACTGGAGAAAAACCTTTTTCCTGCTCAGTTTGTGGCAAAAGCTTCTCTGTAAAGTCAAATTTAACAACCCACACAAGAACACACAGTGCAGAAAAACCTTTTTCCTGCTCAGTTTGTGGCAAAAGCTTCTCTGTAAAGTCAAGTTCACAAAGCCACACAAGAACACACAGTGGAGACATGCCATTTAGTTGCAGCGTTTGTGCTAAAAAATTCTTCACTCAACGTCTTGCTGAGAGACACGATTGTGCTGGTGAGAATTGCAGCGATCCTTGAAGCTTAAAAAAAAGACAACAAAAAACTGAAGCAACTGACTGTGGTAAGATGTAAATGTGATTTTGAATAAAATATGAAAAATTTAATTTTGCAAAGCTCTTTTATCGACATTAAGCCAATGGGATCAGCGCCAGAATAACCATTGTGTCTGAGTGGTGATGATTTTTTTTTGTGTTTCCATCAAACATGTCAATAAAATTAATTGCCTTTGCCTGGAATAACATTTGTTAACGTTATGCTTTTCAGTTGTCTTTTTAATCGTACCTAATGGAAAAGGTGTGAGAAGAAACGGTGCTTATGAAATCGTTGCCTTCCACAATCATCAATAAAATCACTTGTTCCACTTGCTCAACTGGCCTTCATTACGCTGTGTGAAAAGGTGAAAAACAGAACTCGAAGTTGAACTATAAAAAGAACCAGACAGAGAAACGCAAATAGTCTCAGTTTCTCTCAAAGGTTTTGGAATGTCAGGAGTTGGCAACTTGATGGCGACTGGAGTCAGCGCTGGTTTTCTCGCTGTGTTAGGCTGGCTCGTATATGTATGGTCCATTGAACATAACTCAAACTCTTCAAATATCCCCTCACATTTAATATTATGCTTTCTGAATAAATTTCTGCAAAATACACTTAATGGGTTGAGCTCTATCAAGTGTTTGGGGTTTGTTGCTAAGCAGAATCTCACTTTGGAAAAAACTATCATTTTGTCAAATATACCAAATATTTTTTTTCATGCTGTAT
The DNA here is from genome assembly GCF_059441095.1 of Idiotropiscis lumnitzeri. Classification (NCBI taxonomy): domain Eukaryota; kingdom Metazoa; phylum Chordata; class Actinopteri; order Syngnathiformes; family Syngnathidae; genus Idiotropiscis; species Idiotropiscis lumnitzeri. The sequence continues at coordinate 23,583,545 of NC_142392.1, read as the reverse complement.
TATATTTTTTATACATTGGATTATTTATATAGTGAAATAGGAAAATCTTAAAATGTAAAATTGGAAACCACCTACAGACTTAATTAAATTAACAAATATAGAAACATTTTATAAATAATGAACTAATTGAGAAGAGTCCTGATCTTGAAATAAATATTGAATTATAAAAAATACTAAAAAAATAATTCAATAACCCGACCCTGGATGAGCGGCAGAAAATGGCTGGATGGATGGAATAATTTAAATTGCACACATTTTCAAAAGAACAAATATGTTCAGAAATATTCAAGTGTGAAATAAAAAGGTTCAAATTGTTGATAATTTTACATACTAAAACAATTGAATAAATATTGTATTATTACATAAGCAAGCTTAAATATACATTGAAATAAATAAAAAAAAAAGTTGTGTATTTTTAAATGGCCTTATATAGATATGGGAAGTAATTCTCTTTATGAAACTATGAAGGGACTGGAGCTCACAGAAGTGACGAGTCTTGGTTCTGAAGTTCCGATGTAACCAGATACTGCCCTGAGAGAAAATAGGCCTGAGCATTGTTTATGGTGGGGGCAATTCTCTCGCCAGGTCAGTGACCTTCCAGGGTGTGAAAGTAATTTAAGGTGCCTTCAGTGAAGTCCTACTTGAATGAATCCACATCAAAATACCATCATTTATGACACCACGGCTGGACAAATAATATCCAGAAACACACTTACGCACCACTGAGTGAGTGTTGGACGATATAGCTTCTCTTGAAAGGTCCGACTTGAAAATGTCTTTGCAAGTGTATCTACAAGGCGCCGCGTTCAGGACCCAGTCTCCCCAGGAGGCCTGGGTTCGAATTTCCCCATTGTGGGACTAATAAAGGGAATATTATTATTATTATTAATTAAATCCACAGGACCTTTTCAAACTTGTCTTTATCTTCGGGTTCATTGAATACCTCGATGGCCTCGGCTCCGGCATTGGTTCGCAAAAGGGCTATTTTTTTTTCGTCCGCTCTGTTTCCGACTCCCACGTCGGCAAGGTAGAGCAGGAATTGTTGCTTGAAAGCCCGCCAACTCGCGTCCAGATTTCCCTTCATTTTTAGCGCTTCTGGTGGCCTTACGGAGTCCATCGCGCGTCAGTCCTTTTCTTGACCCGCGACCTGGTACCATGTAATGTTCTGTCTTCTAAGAAGTCACGCAGGTAACGTAATGCTGCAAGCTTGTGTGTCTTTATTTACTGACTTGCATTCTCGTCTATGTGCAGACACACTTGTTCGTCTGGTAACCATTAATTGCACTCAATCACCTTTTTAAACTTGTTTGTGAAGCTTGTATCAGGCACTTGAATAAGATATTGGAATTAACGTAGACCCACCAAATTTTATATCTATATCTATTTCAATTCCCAGACTGTTGTAAAAGCTTTCTTTGTATATAATCTAGACAGTGGCATCCTCACAGGCATTGCCCCCAGAAACAATTTTACAACGTATACATTTCGTTGTGCCGATAATCACCACAATCCAGAAGTGTTGGTTCGCAATAATGTCCTAATGATATCCAGCTAATATGGCACAATGTTAGAATTTGGCTTTGCAAGATGGGCAAATTATTCCTGAATTGTCATGACCCGTGTCGGGCATGTCAGTGTGTTTGTTGTTATTTTCTTCCCTCCTTCGTGCCATGTGCTTTTCTGTTATTGTTTTGTCAGCTGTGTAGGGGCGTTTCCCTCTCAGCCATCTCGTCCTCACCAGCCACGCACCTGTTCCCTGTCAACCATCACGCACCTGATTCCCATCTGCTCCCCTGATTACTCGGACTATTTAAGCTTCCCAGACCAACTACTCAGCGTCATTGCCACACTTTCCGGACTTCCACGACCACGTTTGTTCCTGTCAAGCTCATGCTCTTGTTCACGTCCTCGTTCCCGTTACGTCCCTCAGCGTTTTGCCCCGGCTTCTGTTCCTCGTCCTCCTTTTCTGTTAGTCACATTTTGGTTGCCCTTGATACCTAGCACCCTGCCACGTTGTTTGTCCTTGTTTGTTTCATTTAATAAATTCCCTTCACGTTACCCACCTCTCGGCCTCCTCGCCTTTTGGGTCCACCTCCTCCTCGCCGTAAGGCGAGCCCCCGACAGAATGACCCGACCCAGAAAGAAGGACCCAGCGAGGGGCTCGCGGCGGCGTCATGGACACCGCCACACGGACAACCTCCCTCAACCTGCCGATCAGCTCAGCGCCACGTCTGCTACACTCCCCTCGTCCCCAGATTACGTCATCGACGGTTTACCCGTCATTCCACCCCATCTGATCATCGACTCGGATCAAAAGGACGATCTCGAGTATATCTACCGTCTTTCAGACGCCCAGCGTAACCCGGACTCAATCAGTGACCAGATTTCTGAACTTCAGGCCCACTTTGCTAAAATGGAAGCTCACTTGGCCCAGAAGGAGGAGGAGATGCTGGCTGTACTGGCAAAGAGGGAGGAGGAGAACCTCGCCCAGAAGAGGAACCAGGAACTGGAAGCTCAGATCTCGGAGCTGCAGGAGGATCTGGAATCGGAGAGACAGGCGCGCAACAAGGCAGATGAGGCGCGCAGAGACCTTGGAGAGGAGCTGGAAGCTCTCAAGACTGAGTTGGAGGACACTTTAGACTCAACTGCAGCACAGCAAGAGCTGCAGGTCAAGTTTGGAGAGAGCGAACAGCAGAGGCGGGAGATGGCTGACAAGTTGGCCAAGATGCAGTCGGAGCTGGACAATGTCAACAGTCTGCTGACTGAAGCCGAGGGCAGAAACATCAAAGTCAGCCAAGACCTGTCTTCAGTGGAGTCGCAGCTGCAGGATGCACAGGAGATGCTCCAAGAGGAGACTCGCCAAAAGCTGAGCCTCTCCACTCGCTTGCGGCAGCAGGAGGACGAGCGGAACGCTCTGCGGAAGATGCTGGCTGAGGCAGAAGAGGGCAAGAGGAACGCGGAGAAGCAGGTCTCCTCACTTCAAGTCCAGCTGGTCAACATGAAGAAGGCTGATGGGGATCAGGTCCCCCGTCTCGGCTGCGCCCGGTCCGAATGCTGCGCCCGGCCCGCAGTCGCCTCCACGTCAGCTGCAGCAACCCATGTCGCCTCCACGTCAGCTGCAGAAACCCATGTCGCCTCCACGTCAGCTGCAGCAACCCACGGCGCCTCCACGTCAGCTGCAGCAATCCACGCCGCTTCCACGTCAGCTGCAGAAACCCACGCCGCTTCCACGTCAGCTGCAGCAACCCACGCCGCTCCCTCGTCGGCTGCAGCTTCCAGTGCCGGTCCCTCACCAGCTGCAACCTCCAGAGTCCCACTCCGGCTCACCGTCAGATACTGAGCCCCGTCCCGGCACCTCCCTAGCTGCGAAGCCCCGTCCCGGCTCCTCGCCAGCTGCTGAGCCCCGTCCTGGCTCCTCGCCAGCTGCTGAGCCCCGTCCCGGCTCCTCGCCAGCTGCTGAGCTCCGTCCCGGCTCCCCGCCAGCTGCTGAGTCCCGTCCCGGCTCCCCGCCAGCTGCTGAGCCCCGTCCCGGCTCCCCGCCAGCTGCTGAGTCCCGTCCCGGCTCCCCGCCAGCTGCTGAGCCCCGTCCCGGCTCCCCGCCAGCTGCTGAGCCCCGTCCCGGCTCCCCGCCAGCTGCTGAGTCCCGTTCCGGCTCCCCGCCAGCTGCTGAGTCCCGTCCCGGCTCCCCGCCAGCTGCTGAGTCCCGTCCCGGCTCCCCGCCAGCTGCTGAGTCCCATTTCCGTTCCCCGCAAGCTGCTGAGCCCCGTCCCGGCTCCCCGCCAGCTGCTGAGCCCCGTTCCGGCGCCTTGCCAGCGCCCCAGGTCCACGTTCCGGCGGAGCACGTCTTGCATCCGCTCCCAGTTCCCGATCCAGCGGAGCACGCTGTGCGTCCGTTCCAAGTTCACGTTAAGACGGAGCACATCCCGCATCCGTCCCAAGTTCACGTCCCGGCGGAGCACGTCCTGCGTCCGCCTCAAGCTCATGTCCCGGCGGAGGACGTCCTGCGCCCGCCTCAAGTCCATGTTCAGGCGGAGCACTCCCTCCGTCCGTCCCAAGTTCACGTCCCGGCGGAGCACGTCCTGCGTCCGCCTCAAGCTCATGTCCCGGCGGAGCACGTCCTGCGTCCGTCTCAAGGTCAAGTCCACGTTCAGGCGGAGCACTCCCTGCATCCGTCCCAAGTTCACGTCCCGGCGGAGCATGTCCTGCGTCCGTCTCAAGGTCAAGTCCACGTTCAGGCGGAGCACTCCCTGCATCCGTCCCAAGTTCACGTCCCGGCGGAGCACGTCCTGCGTCCGTCTCAAGGTCAAGTCCACGTTCAGGCGGAGCACTCCCTGCATCCGTCCCAAGTTCACGTCCCGGCGTAGCACGTCCTGCGTCCGCCTCAAGCTCATGTCCCGGCGGAGCACGTCCTGCGCCCGTCCCAAGTCCTTGTTCTGGCAGAGCACGTCCCGCAGCCGCCTCAGGTCTTTGATCCGACGGCGCTCGACCTGCACCCGTCGCAAGTTCCTGCCTCGACGGCGGTTAACAATTCCCTGCCGTCCCAAGTCACGTTCGCGACGGCGTCCAAAGGACCGCCGTCGTTTCCCGCCTCTGTCTCGGCGGTCGTCGACGACGCGCCGCCGCCCTTCGTCTCTGCCTCGGCGACGTCTGATGAACCGTCGCCGCCTCCCGCCTCTGTCCCGGCGGTGCCAGAGGAACCACCGCCACTCCTCGCCTCTGTCTCGGCGACGTCCGATGATCCGCCACTGCTCCCGGTTCCTGCCTCTGCGGTGGACGACGACCAACCGCCGCTCCACGTTCCTGTCTCGGCGGGGCTCGACGACCAGTTGCCGCTCCACGTTCCTGTCTCGGCGGGGCTCGACGACCAGTCGCCGCTCCAAGTTCCTGTCTCGGCGGGGCTCGACGACCAGCCGCCGCTCCACGTTCCTGTCTCGGCGGGGTTCGACGACCAGCCGCCGCTCCACGTTCCTGTCTGGGCGGGGTTCGACGACCAGCCGCCGCTCCAAGTGCCTGCCTCGACGGCGCTCGACGACCTACCGCCGCGTCTCGTCCCTGCTCCGGCGGCGTCCGGCGATCCACCGCGTCTCGTCCCCGTCTCGGCGGCGTCCGACGACCAGCCGCCGCTCCACGTTCCTGTCTCGGCGGGGCTCGACGACCAGTCGCCGCTCCACGTTCCTGTCTCGGCGGGGCTCGACGACCAGTCGCCGCTCCACGTTCCTGTCTCGGCGGGGCTCGACGACCAGTCGCCGCTCCACGTTCCTGTCTCGGCGGGGCTCGACGACCAGCCGCCGCTCCACGTTCCTGTCTCGGCGGGATCCGACGACCAGCCGCCGCTCCACGTTCCTGTCTGGGCGGGGTTCGACGACCAGCCGCCGCTCCAAGTGCCTGCCTCGACGGCGCTCGACGACCTACCGCCGCGTCTCGTCCCTGCTCCGGCGGCGTCCGGCGATCCACCGCGTCTCGTCCCCGTCTCGGCGGCGTCCGACGACCAGCCGCCGCTCCACGTTCCTGTCTCGGCGGGGCTCGACGACCAGTCGCCGCTCCACGTTCCTGTCTCGGCGGGGCTCGACGACCAGTCGCCGCTCCACGTTCCTGTCTCGGCGGGGCTCGACGACCAGTCGCCGCTCCACGTTCCTGTCTCGGCGGGGCTCGACGACCAGCCGCCGCTCCAAGTTCCTGTCTCGGCGGGGTTCGACGACCAGCCGCCGCTCCACGTTCCTGTCTGGGCGGGGTTCGACGACCAGCCGCCGCTCCACGTTCCTGTCTGGGCGGGGTTCGACGACCAGCCGCCGCTCCAAGTGCCTGCCTCGACGGCGCTCGACGACCTACCGCCGCGTCTCGTCCCTGCTCCGGCGGCGTCCGGCGATCCACCGCGTCTCGTCCCCGTCTCGGCGTCGTCCAACGACCAGCCGCCGCTCCACGTTCCTGTCTCGGCGGGGCTCGACGACCAGCCGCCGCTCCACGTTCCTGTCTCGGCGGGGTTCGACAACCAGCCGCCGCCCCAAGTGCCTGCCTCGACGGCGGTCAACGACCCACCGCCGCGTCTCGTCCCTGCTCCGGCGGCGTCCGGCGATCCACCGTGTCTCGTCTCCGTCTCGGCAGCGGTGTCCAACGTCCTACCGTCGCTCCAAGTTACTGCCTCGGTTGCGCCCACCTCAACGCCGGCCCAAGCCCCGTCCTCTGCTGCACCCAGCGTCGCGCCGCCGCCTCTCGTCTCAGCCCCGTCGGCGGACTCCTTTTGGCGTTCGGGTCGCCCCGGACGTCCGCCTGAATGGCCACAATGGGACGTGCTGGTCTGGCCGCCCGCACGCCCTCCTGAAGGGCCGCGAAAGGACTTGCTGGTCTGGCCTCCCGGACACCCGCCAGACCGGTCCCGAACACGGGTGGTGGTCCCACCTCCCGACCCCTTCCGCCCACCCTCGTTTTTGGACTTTGTTCTTTGGGTTGTTGTTTTTTTTCTTTTGGCTTTATTTGGGACGTCTGGAATCCGTCCCTTGAGGGGGGGGTACTGTCATGACCCGTGTCGGGCATGTCAGTGTGTTTGTTGTTATTTTCTTCCCTCCTTCGTGCCATGTGCTTTTCTGTTATTGTTTTGTCAGCTGTGTAGGGGCGTTTCCCTCTCAGCCGTCTCATCCTCACCAGCCACGCACCTGTTCCCTGTCAACCATCACGCACCTGATTCCCATCTGCTCCCCTGATTACTCGGACTATTTAAGCTTCCCAGACCAACTACTGAGCGTCGGGTCATTGCCACACTTTCCGGACTTCCACGACCACGTTTGTTCCTGTCAAGCTCATGCTCTTGTTCACGTCCTCGTTCCCGTTACGTCCCTCAGCGTTTTGCCCCGGCTTCTGTTCCTCGTCCTCCTTTTCTGTTAGTCACGTTTTGGTTGCCCTTGATACCTAGCACCCTGCCACGTTGTTTGTTTCATTTAATAAATTCCCTTCACGTTACCCACCTCTTGGCCTCCTCGCCTTTTGGGTCCACCTCCTCCTCGCTGTAAGGCGAGCCCCCCGACATGAATTAAAGAAAATTTAGTTCACTGAGTTCAAATATCTAACTGTCTCGAGATTATAAATTAAGCCCTGAGCTAACGCTCCAATTTTTACAGTTTTTTGGCAAATCTTTAAAGCAAACCAAATGAAATAGTAACCATTTATGATAAATAAAAATCCCAAACCTAGAATTACGCAGATACCAAATTAAACCATTTTTTACGGGAAGAATAGGTGCTCTCCAAGATGTAGACAGCTCCAAGACCGCTGCAGTCTTCACCTCCTATTGTCTCCCGAATGCCTCCCTCCACCTCCAGGCTGTGCCAACTCTGATTCTGTCAACTGGGCGAGGGTGTAGAGACAGTAAAACAATTGAGGGAGCTGTGGAGCAGAGCCCAAAATCAGTCGGGCCCCGTGTCCACAACCCCTCCGGCAGAGACGCACACAGAACTACCTCTCCCGAGTGACCCGCTTCGTGAAATTTTGAAATTTAGTCACGTTCCCAAAACCGAAGAATTTGTAGTGGGTGCTGAAGTATGATACCCTGTTAGTGACGCAGAGTATTCAACATTCGTAATAGACGTCTGAACCCAGCCAACCGCCTCGACACACCGCTTTACCATGGGGCCTAGATCTTTAGTATGAAGACGCGCATCAATAGTCAATGTGATTTGTGGCTTGGCGAAAGTAAACAATTCATACCATTTCTGCTGCTCAGGGACAAGGCACGCATGCGAGGCAACGCCGGTAGACATAACACATATATAATCCTAATGCAAGATGAACTCCTGACTAAATTTGGATGAATGCATTTTGAGAAACCAAATCATGTGTGCGATCATATGTACAGTGTACAATGTACTGGGTCAATTGGTGAATGGGTGGAGGTTGGATCAGGAACAGGGCATACCCACCGCGGGAGGATGGAGAACCAGGTTTCAGAGCTGCCCTCAGATGTTTCAGTTCAGCCAGTGGAATGGAGGAGAGCTCCGCGGCCCCCTGTCATGGAATGGGGTACCAGCGGGTTGGTGTCAAGAGTGCGTTGGGAGTGGGTAACGGTGGCGCCCCCTGTGCTGGTTGAGCTCTGGGCGACAGGAATGGCACCGGACCAGAGATGGCACATTCCAGGAAGTGGCTCGGTATGGACTGCTCATCACCCAGTGACCCCGCAGCAAGAGCACACCCCACTCACAACCCCCGTTTATAACCACCCCTACCTCTGTTACCGCAATCCCGACCTCGTTGACCGGCCGGGTACGGACAGCCAATCTGCTGTGGTGCCGCGTCACCCGAACCTTGCCTAGGAGCAGCAGAAGCGGAAGGCGCAGGTGCAATGGGAGCTGCATGCATTAGCTGCCCCACCCCTTTTTTTTATTTTTTTTATTTTATAATTTTTAGCCCTCTTGGCCACCAGAACTTGCAAGTACAACAATTTTTAGTAACGCTCCTTAATCCAATCACACATTTTCCTTTTCTGATGTCGTGCAAAATGATGTAAAAAAAATGTGTTCTCCTGAGACTGATTAGCATTTTTTTATTGATGGACTGTTTCACATGATGTCCATAACCGGAAGGCCACGCCCTAAGGACGGCCAACTGGAACAGCTGCGTAATGACGACATTATTGGATGGGTCACTGCCGGAAGTCTCACTCCATTTTACGTCTCGCCCTGGCCACAAAGACCAGGCCTGTCTCCTCCGCTCCCCACCTGAAAGATACAGCAACATCGGCCCCAACGGGGCCAGAAATATCTGATGCACGGCCCGGCCAATCTCACCTTAGGTGTCCCCATTCAGCCGGTGACCGTCATGCTGGTCTGTAGGTCTGGCCTCGGCCTCAAGTAAGGACAGTTTCTGACAAGTAAATTTTGTCCCGCATGTAACTCTGTAATCCCCTCTACGAAGAACCTACCCTTGCGTTAAGTGAGTAATTTTCATAAAAACAGCGCCACCGCCCCCTTAACTGAAATTAACCTCAAGTATCACCGCTGTGGTGCCGTATATTATGGAAAAGTCTTAACAATACAACAAAATTCTGCTCTATCCTGGACTAGGTGTGTGTTATCTATTCGTGCACCCAATGTGAATATCAAAACTGCGGAGCACATGAGCAGGCTAAAGCAACAACTATATCTTAATCTGTTTTCATGGAACCTAACTTAGAATATCTTATATCTCCCTCCTTGTTGAGGAGAAACTCCGGGATGGGCGTGATGCGGCGCTATTTGAAGCGTTCTCCGACCTTCTGGTCACACAGGTCACATGTCACCTAGAACCTGTGGAGAGAACTGGAGGAGTGGCACTTGCCAGTGAGAAGGGGTAAATTACCTCCCTTCTGAAAATTTCAGTTTTGCATAAATTTTGTGTAATGATGTCAATCAATCATTCACGTGATGCTTGAATTTGATTAGTCCAATCTGTCTCCAATAACAATTTGAAAATCAGTACTTGGGAGTGCAATAGGGATTCAGTTTGATCAGACCTGTCCGCCCATTGCTTCCTTCGTGCTGTTAGGGCTTGCCGGTGCCCTCAATCAGGTTTCTTTCCTGAGGCCCGTCCCTTAAACATTCACTCAAACCACTTAGACATACAAACACTTTTTCTGTCACACTTTCATTCACCAAAAAGATACTTTCCAATTCTTTTATTCCACAAAGTTCCACTTTGTACTTGGGTGTCGTTCTTTCACACATTTTCAAACGTCAATCTCAACAAATCCGCACTTGGTCTTTGCTTGGCGATAACTCGTGAGCTTCTCTTTGTTCGACGAGACGAATGAAAGATGGCGTCGTTTTTCAAAGTCGCACAGAAAGGATTTCCTGTTCGGCACGAAAGCGGAAGAACAGGACACACCCCGCTGGGATTTGATTGGCTGCTGGCTTTGTGGAGCACTGTCACCAACTCACCGACAGATGTCACCATTTGCGATGCAAATCATTGTTATCTTCTTCTAAACATAGAGAAAAACCTAAGATGCACATGAACAAACATATTAGTTCCCAAATATGAACTTGAGAGATGTATTGAATTTTACTTTTGTTGCTGGTTTTGTTTTCACATCTGACACCATGTTGTTGGTTGGACAGTATTCCAAATGTATTTCTCTATTATTAACAGTTGACATGATAAAGTGAAACTTTATGTCAACATATTTGCCTTTTTACAGGGTTTTTCGCCAGCGACGTGGTTGCGAATTTTAAATTAAAATACATCACTGTTTTATTCTCTAAATGTTAGAGTCTTAAAAAATGATTTCAATGTTTATAACTTAACTAACTTAAATATTTCATTATTCGTTTCAGTATTCATTAAACTACGGTGATTCATTATTTATTTCAAGATTCATTGAACTGTTTTAGTAATAATTTAGTATTCAATGTTTAATCGTTACTGTCGTTACTTTTTAAATATTTGTGTCACTATTTTGTTCAATCTTAATATTATGGAAAATTATTTTGCAAGTAAGGTTTTTGTTATTTATTGTGGCCACCTGCTTTTGAAGAAAGTGCCTTTCGCTTCTTGTACGAGAGGATTCTTTGTGAAGCCAAAACAACACGAACTTGACTGATAAGTGGGCTCAATGCAGAAAAAATATATTTTTGTTTTAAGATTCCACAGTTCCTGTCAAATAAATCTTCATCTTCCTGTGTGCATCAGTATCTTCCCACGCACTTCTCCCACTGAGATTACTCTGCAGACTGACTCAAAAGAACAGACTATCTCATTGATCTTCCCTAACTGCTGAAAATTCCACAACAATCTGGGGTCAGACATGGGATAGCTGAATATCCGCCGGTGAAATTCAGGGATGCTGGCAGGTAACCTCCGGGGTTCAATTAAGACAGCAGCAGCAACGAACAGCGTGATGCGAATCATCTCGTCCGTGGTGACAAAAAAACGCTGACTCCAGTCGCCATCAGATTGCCAACTCCTGACATTCCAAACCCTTTGAGAGAAACTGAGACTATTCGCGTTTCTCTTTCTTGTTCTTTTTATAGTTCAACTTCTAGTTCAGTTTTTCACCTTTTCACGGCCTATTGAAGGCCAGTTGAGCAAGTGGAACAAGTGATTTTATTGATGATTGTGGAAGGCAACGATTTCATAAGCACAGTTTCTTCTCACACCTTTTCCATTAGGTACGATTTAAAAGACAACTGAAAAGCATAACGTTAAAAAATGTTGTTCCAGGCAAAGGCAATTAATTTCATTTCAATGTTTGATGTAAACACAAAAAAATCATCATCACTCAGACACAATGCACTGATCACATTGGGCTTGTGTCAATAAAAGAGCTTTGAAAATTCAATATATCATATTTTCTAAATCACATTTACATCTTACCACGAAGAGTCAGTTCCTTCAGGTTTTTTTTTTTGTCTTTTTAAGCTTCAAGGATCGCTGCTATTCTCGTAGGGCTGGGCAATAAACCGAAAATTTACCGTGATCGAAATTTAATAAAATCATTTTGCCCATGTCGGTTTATTCGGTGTTTAAAAAAAAAAAGAAGTCCTTTTAGTCTGCAGCTATGTTCATGCCCCTGTAAGACGGCTTGAGCGATTGTAGTCACGTGACTCCACCCAGCTGAACAAGAAAGAAAACTGACGACGCGGTCGTAGCTGTCGATTCAAATCTAGAAGCAGCTGACACGGCTGAAGACGACGTAATGTTCGTTGAAATTGTTCCTGACTCGCTTGTCCCGAAAAGAGATTCGACATCTGTCGTTTGGAAATGTTTTGGGTTCCATAAAGACGATGTTTGAGCAAAAGAACATAAACTACAAAGTGCATCGTAAGCACCTGAAACAGCGCGTCCAACCTTTTCTTTTTCACCACCCACAACACAACCATGTTGTTGACTTGGAGCTTGTGCTAAAAGTTCAAAGTGAGAAGCAAGGTTCGACAAGTGACAACAGCCCATAACGGAGGCGACACCATACGAGAGAATGTCTCAGAGGTGGACGCGATAGCCTAGCATATAGCTTAAGATAGAGCTCCTCGAGCTACAGTGGAGCGCACAGGATTTAAACGCCTCATGAACGTAGCCAACAAGAGGCACGGAAATATTTGTCGCAAACAGCACTTCCTTATATGGACAACATCGGGACGGGAGCGTAGACATGTCGAGCATTTTGCATCCACATCCGACTTGTGGTCGAGTCGCAACATGGATCCCTGTTTAAGCCTGACTGTGCATGACATAGACGACAAGTGGCGACTACACACCGGAGTACTCGAGACGGCACATTTTCCTGATGAAGCACACTTGTTTATTTGGCACTGGCATTCCATTGACATTTTTTTCATTTTAGTTCGCATTTTGTTTACAGGCGACTAGCTCCTTTGCACATGGCATTATTTATATTGCTTACAAGATACCTTTACACAAATTTAGGCCTATGCAAATGGCATTACAGCATCTCAGCACAATCTATTTGCAGAAAAAGATTTTGTGAGAGGTACCCTTTTTCTCCTGTTCTTTGTGACATTGTTCAAATCATGCAAAGCAAGCTATTTGGAATGTTTATACAAATGGTTTTTGTACTATTATTTTTCATTGAAAGTGATGTGTACCAGTTGGTCAATAAAAAAAACTGTTAATATGCATTTCCTGCATTTATTTTGATTTTGATCCTCAGGGGGAATTTATCGTGCATTGATCATTACCGAGGAAAAATTGCTCAATTTATCGCAAAATTGATTTTAGGTCACATCGCCCAGCCCTATATTCTCACCATCACAATCGTGTCTCTCAGCAAGCCGTTTAGTGGCGAATTTTTTAGCACAAACGCTGCAACTGAATGGCTTGTCTCCACTATGTGTTGTTGTGTGTTTAATTAAAGTAGACTTTTCAGAGAAGCATTTTCCACAAACTGAGCAGGAAAAAGGTTTTTCTCCACTGTGTGTTCTTGTGTGATTTATAAAATCAGACTTTCGAGAGAAGCATTTTCCACAAAATGAGCAGGAAAAAGGTTTTTCTCCACTGTGAGTTCTTGTGTGCCTTGTTAAAGTTGACTTATGAGAGAAGCTTCTGCCACAAACTGAGCAGGAAAAAGATTTTTCCCCACTGTGTGTTCTTGTGTGGCTTGTTAAATGAGCCTTTTGGGAGAAGCTTTTACCACAAACTAAGCAAGAAGGAGGTTCTGCAGTGTGTGTTCTTGTATGTTCTGTGAATCGGGACTTTAGAGAAAATCTTTTACCACAAACTGAGCAAGAAAAAGGTTTTTCGCCACTATGTGTTGTTGTGTGTTTTCTTAAATTAGACTTTCCAGAGAAACTTTTGCCACAAACTGAGCAGGAAAAGGGTTTTTCTCCAGTGTGTGTTCTTGTGTGTTCTGTTAAATTTCCCCTTTCAGAGAAGCATTTTCCACAAACTGAGCAGGAAAAAGGTTTTTCTCCACTGTGTGTTCTTGTGTGGCTTGTTAACGTTGACTTTACAGAGAAGCATTTTCCACAAACTGAGCAGGAAAAAGGTTTTTCTCCAGTGTGTGTTCTTGTGTGGATTGTTAACATTGACTTGTGCATGAAGCTTTTGCCACAAACCGAGCAAGAAAACTGTTTTTCACCACTGTGTGTTTTTCTGTGCCCTTTTAAAGACAGCTTTGAAGTGAATGAGACAGTGTGACATGCCCTTTCACCTTGAGCTTGCCCATCATCATCATCATCATCATTAGTATCATCATCATTGTCATGAGCGTCTGATAATGTGTCCTCATTATGTGCTTGTGATGGCCCCCAGTGGTCTTCATCACCTTCTGTTGTCACGTGATGACTTGAGCTGCTGCTTGTCGGCTCCGCCCCTCTGTTGTCCTCACTCTCATCCTTGTTTACATCTTCAGTCTTTATAGGGACAACTTTCACTGGTGACTTGTTGATCTCCTCCTCCTCTTCCTCCTTTTTGATGTGAGTCAAGTCTGGCTCCTCTTTCACAGAACGGAGATTGTTTTCACTGACGTCTGCAGGACACAAAAAGACAAATTTGGTTTGGTCAAGTCAAACCTTGTGCGTCGACTTTGTCTTATATTGTTTCTACCGTACTACCTTGACTTGTGCCTGCCGCATACGGAGCAATGCAACTTGGACCGGACCATGGGGGCGTTTCACAAAATTACGTCCCTGTTAAATGTGCCTTTTGAGAGAAGCATTTGCCACAAACTGAGCATGAAAAGGGTTTTTCCCCACTGTGTGTTCTTGTGTGCATTACAAAATGAGACTTTTGAGTGAAGCATTTACCGCAAACTGAGCAGGAAAAAGGTTTTTTTTCCACTGTGTGTTTTTGTGTGGATTTGTAAATGTGACTTTTCAGAGAAGCATTTTCCACAAACTGAGCAGGAAAAAGGTTTTTCTCCACTATGTGTTCTTGCGTGTTCTGTTTAATGTGCCTTTTGAGAGAAGCCTTTTCCACAAACTGAGCAAGAAAACGGTTTTTCTCCACTGTGCGTTCTTGTGTGCCTGACTAAATTAGACTTTCGAGAGAAGCATTTGCCACAAACTGAGCATGAAAAGGGTTTTTGCCCACTGTGTGTTCTTGTGTGGATTTGTAACCGTGACTTTTCAGATAAGCATTTTCCACAAACTGAGCATAAAAAAGGTTTTTCTCCACTGTGTGTTCTTGTGTGCCATTTTAAAGACGACTTTGAAGTTGATGATTTCCCACACTGAGAACATACCCAACTGTCAGTGTGACATGCCCTTTCACCTTTGGCTTGCCCATCATCATCATCATGAGCATCTGATGATGTGCCCTCACTCTGTGCTTGTGATGGCCCCCAGTGGTTTGCATCACCTTCTGTTGTCATGTGATGAATAGAGCTGTGGCTTGGAGGCTCCGCCCCTCTGTTGTCCTCACGCTCACCCTTGTTTTCATCTTCACTCTTTATAGGGAAAACGTTCAGTGGTGACTTGTTGATCTCCTCCTCCTCCTCCTCCTTTTTGATGTGAGTCAAGTCTGGCTCCTCTTTCACAGAACGGAGATTGTTTTCACTGACGTCTGCAGGACACAAAAAGACAAATTTGGTTTGGTCAAGTCAAAGATCAGGCTGCAACTTTGTCTGATATTGTTTCTACCGTGCTACCTTGACTTGATTTTCACAAAATTACGTCCTACGATGTAAAACTCCTTTTTCTACCAGCACAACAGTGATAAACGAGCATTTAAAAAGAGAGCACGTTGCGGCTGATGCCCGATTTCATTCCTGACATAGTCACAGACGTTTCTGGAAGCGAGCTGAAGTTAGCACACACAGGCTATTGTGTGCGTCTGATGGAACACCTGTTGTGGGACCCTAACATATTGATGCAGACCACTGGGGGCCATCGCAACATAATGACATCGATAAAATAGGAATCCTTCAAGTTAAATATGTTTACAAGTTTTTCATTTTGCATTGAGAGATAGTTTCACCGTGGGTACTTTTTGCTTCCATTCTAATCTGTATGCCTAAAAGAATTAAAGGGGCCCTGGAATCATAGTCGCTATTTATTGCATGATTTATGTTTGTTTTTTTGTTTTTTTTGTTTTTTCCCAAAATGACATTTAGCCTGCTAGTACGTTCCAACATTCCCCTTTTGATTTTTTTTAAATAAAATTTCTGTTTCTAAATAAATTTTAAAACAAAATTACGTGTGAAGAATCAAAATCCCTACACATAAATTAAGCAACAACACTTTCATGTTGACATATTTGAATAATGACTGTATATTTTAAAGTTATCCAATATGTATTAAAATTAGACTAAGATACACCATAATATTATTAGAGTTCACTGAATTATTTTGTAACTGCAATGATGCTTAACAGCCATAGGGTGTCAGTAATGAGTAACAAAGTAACAAGACCTCGCACTGATACATCATCATTGTCATTTGGATAAATTACCAGGAACTACGAGTTGTGGGGGAGATGCAAACCACCTGGGCCACAGGAACTTTATTATCAGGAACTAAAGGTTCCTGGGCTTGTGGCGTTCTCCCTTTTTAAGCTCATAGTAAGCCAAAGATGCAGATGCATTCCTTGCAGCATGCGCTTGTTCACTGATGAGATCCGTGCAACCCTGGATGGATGCATTCAATGTATTTTAAATGTTTGGATGAGGTGAAACTATGCACACGTGCACAAAACACTGCAGAGCCACCGGAGGTTCATTGACCGAGCCAGTAAAAATTTCATAAATAAGACCAATACGTACTTGATTTATTAAAAAAACGTAATCATTTGTGTTTTATTCACGAACATTTATCAACCTCCATTGATCTTATTGCCGCAGTGTGCACAGTTTTTAGAGTCAGGTTGAATAATTCCATAAGGAATTGCTTGAACAAGATATATCAGAGTTTTTGTCAAAAACGAGACAAGCCTTCATAAATGAATCACCCAGCCAAGATTGTCTTTGTCACTTGCGAGGAGCAGTCCGGCAAAGAGAAAAGCGTTCCCGCTCCTGTGCGGCGTTTTATTGAAGCAATTTATATATGCCAACCCATAAAGAATGGAAAAACATGAACACTTTGACTTCATCACACCCGTCCACACTCTTCCTGTTGTTCGAACGGTTTCAGCTTGCAAGACATGTTTGGGTCACACTTCTGTTATTAAAAGCGAGCGAAACGGTTTCCTGTCAAACACGGTTCAAGACGCGCATCTGTTTTTTGTGGCTTCCTGCTCAACTGCCAGCATAGACACAACTCTGTTACCACTGAACTCACGTTTTCCTGTTTAAGAGGTCCATGTTTTTGTGACCTTCTATTAACCCGTAAGCATAGTTTTGAAACATGACATGACAAACTTAATTTCTTTCACGATAATCTAAAAACTTTCGCAGATATAGCAAAAACAAATTGGACAAGCTGTGGAGCAGAGCACAACATCAGTCAGGTCCACAACCCCTCAGGCAGAGACGCAAACAGAGATTTCGCTTCAGAGTGACCCATTCACTGTCTACCATAGTGTCGAAATTCGGAAAATGTTTCATAACAGAGGAATTCGGATTGGGTGCTGAAACACCACTTCCTGCTAGTGACATGGAGTATTCTACATCTGAAATTAACTCTGCCAAAAGTCTTCACCAATGGGCCTAAATCTTTAGTATGATGATGCGCACCGATAGTGAATGTGATTTGTGGCTCAGCGAACATGGACAATTCTTACCGTTTCCTCTGCTCTGGGGCAAGGCACATATGCGAGGCAGCACCGGTAGACATCACAAATACATAATCCTAATGCAAGATGCACTTCTGACCCTCGAAATTGGGTGAATGCATCCTGACAAACCAAATCATCAGAACTCAGTGTTCAATGCAAAGGACCAATTGGTGGTTTGAATGGGTGGAGGCGGCTACACCGCGCAGACCAGAGCAGGAACAGGACGTACCAGCTGCGGGAGGATGGAGACCTTGGTCTCAGAGCGGCCCAGTCGACTGTAACGGAGGACAACATATGCTTCCCCCGGCGGAAGCGCACAGTCATATTCAGTCCCTTCTGGAAATTCAGTCTCACTCGAATTCCAGTGTTTGTTTCACAGGTGTGGGTTCGGTCCATGGCAGTGACTTGGCCAATCTCAAGAGTCCCGCAAGCGTGACAGTGTTGTTGCTCACTGGGATATGCAGAAGGAGCTTGCAAAGCGTGGAATATCTTGTTCCACCATCAAAAACTGTTGTCCATCAATCGTCACCGGAATGCCAAGACCTGCCGGTCCTTGAATGCTGAGGCTCCGCGGGCACCCCTATCGTGGAATGGGGTCCCAATCGGGTTGAGGCGTCAAGTGTGCATTTGGAAGCCAAAGAAGCGTTGTCGGAGGGGGTAGCGATGGCGCCCCGTGCTAGTGGAGCTCTTTGTGACTGGCATGGCGCTGGACCACAGGATGGTACATTTCAGGAAGTGGCTCGGTTTGGACCGCTCATCACCCAGTGACCCCACAACCCACAGCAAGAGCACGTCCCACTCACAACCCATGTCTATAACCACCCCTACTTCTGTTACGTGACCTTGTTGACCAGCCGGTGCGGACAACAAGCCTGCTGTGGCGCTGCGTCACCAGAACCTGGCCCAGGAGCAGCGGAAACGGAAAGAGCAGACGCAATGGGAGCTGCATGCGTCGGCTGCTGCATTAGCTGCTTCCCCCCGGTTTTTTTTTTTTTTTTCCCCCGCATATTCTTTTTTCCGTTCCCGGTGAATTAGCACTCTTGGCGCCCTGAACCCGCGAGTGTAACAATTCTTTTTCTCCATCCAATACAATATTTTCTTTCATCGATGCAAAAACGGGGGTTCTACTCATATTGATTCGCAGTTTCTCATTGACGGACTGTTTCGCTTGATGTCAGTAACTGGGAGGCGCACGCCCTCGAGGACGGCCACCCGGCACAGCTGAGTGGTGGTGACACTATTGGACGGGTCACTGGCGGAAGCTTCAATCCATTCGCGTCTCGCCCCGTCTCCCATAAGAGCTCACAAACTTAATCCCTCATCATATTTTACAAATGCCAATGCCAATTGGTTTTGTCTTCTGTTTATGATTCATATTCAATCCCCATGAACACGTCAATTATAATTTAGCTATTCTTTTTTCACTAACTAATATAACCCCGTTTTCCTCAACCAATGAGTCAGTATTCTTTGAAGTGGATTATGCGTAGACTAAAAATTTGTAATTTAATTTAAATCAATTTACTGTATCTCAAAAGTCCCCTCATAAGATGATAATTCATGACATTCCTGTCATTTCCATCTCAAAATGTCGTTCCATTAATTGAAACTAAAACTAAAACTCGTCCAAAGAGGCTTACTCCGTGGTTTACAGAGGAAACGCGCGTACTGAAACGATCTTGTAGGAAGCTTGAGCGCAAATGGCGTGCGACCAAACTTGAGGTCTTCCGTCAGGCATGGTGCGATAGTTTACTAATATACAAAGAAGCGCTTAATTTAGCCAAAACTAATTATTATTCTAGATTAATTGTCTTACATAAAAACAATCCTAAATATTTATTTGATACCGTAGCAATGCTAACGCAACAGCGACCAACCTCGGATAGCTCTTCCTATTCAGCTCACGATTTTATGCAATTTTTTACTCAGAAGATAGAATGTATTCGTGATGAGATTAAAGACACTGTTCTTAAAATTCCGTCGAATTCCGCGATAAATTGTGTTAATAGGGACATTAGGGCTGATAACTGTCCGATAACCTTATGTCAATTTAAAAAAATATCTCTTGAGAGCCTAACAAAATTGGTTAGTGCGGCAAAACCGACAACTTGTGTGCTCGATCCGCTTCCTGGCAAACTAATTAAAGAACTGTTTACGACCCTAGGACCGTCTGTTTTGAATATAATTAATCTATCACTTACCACGGGTGTAGTACCAGCAGCTTTTAGGACCGCCGTTATCCGACCGTTACTTAAGCAACCAAACCTTGACCCAGAGAGTCTCATCAACTATAGGCCGGTTTCAAATCTTCCGTTTATTGCAAAAATTCTTGAAAAAGTCGTAGCGCAACAACTTAATGAATATATGACTGTTAATAATCAATTTGAACCTTTCCAATCGGGTTTTAGAGCCGACCACTCTACTGAGACGGCCCTTGCTAAAGTTACTAATGATCTTCTCATAGCTATGGACGCCGACACCTCATCAATATTACTCTTACTCGATCTTAGTGCCGCTTTTGATACCGTTGATCATAACATATTATTAAAACGCCTTGAAACGTGTGTTGGCATTTCAGGTTCAGCGCTTTCTTGGTTTAATTCGTATCTGTCGGAGAGGACGCACCGTGTAATTCATGGCAATACGACTTCGGATCTTTGTAAGATCATATGTGGAGTTCCGCAGGGATCGGTACTTGGACCTCTATTGTTTAGCATCTATATGCTACCGCTTGGTGATATTATACGGAAATATAACATTAGTTTTCACTGTTACGCTGATGATACGCAATTATACATGCCGTTGGATATAACGAATCCCCGCGACTGCTATAAATTAGAGGCGTGCCTTGCCGAAATTAAACAATGGATGTCTTTCAATTTTTTGCGTCTTAACTCAGATAAAACCGAGATGCTCATCATTGGACCAGCGCGTCATCGGTACCTTTTCAAAGACACCACTCTGAATATCGATAAATGTAATATTATCCAAAAGGATTCAACAAAAAATCTCGGTGTTATATTTGACGCAACTATGTCTTTTCAAATGCACATTAAAAATATTACTCGAACTGCGTTTTTTCATCTGCGTAACATTGCTAAAATTCGCCCAATTCTATCAACGTGTGACGCGGAAATCTTAATCCATGCGTTTGTTACATCTCGCCTCGACTATTGTAACGCTTTGCTCTCGGGTCTCCCCATGTCGAGTATTAAAAGTCTGCAGTTAGTTCAAAATGCAGCAGCTAGACTCTTAACTAAGACGAGAAAGTTTGATCATATTACCCCGATATTAGCCAATTTGCATTGGCTTCCGGTCCACTTGAGATGTGATTTTAAAGTTCTGCTACTTACTTTTAAAATATTGCACGGCTTAGCACCTTCTTATCTCGTTGACCTCGTGGTACCATATGTTCCGTCCCGAAACCTTCGCTCACAAAATGCTGGTCTTTTAGTGATCCCGCGAGCCAAAAAGAAGTCCGCAGGTTCTAGAGCGTTCTCTATTCGGGCACCAATGCTTTGGAATGCACTTCCCTCAGATATTAGAGGCGCCACCTCAGTAGAAATGTTCAAAACACTATTAAAGACGCATTTATACTCTTGTGCATTTAGCTGAAATATTTGTTGGCCTGTTTACTGCCGCTTTTTTTTCTTTTGTTTTCTTTTCTGCCCCCTTTTCCCCCGGCTGGGGGATTAGGTGACGGTGACCCACTAGGAAGTTTAAGGCATTGACCAACTGGGCATGCACCTGTTCCAGTGATGTCGTCTTCCTGCAGCGCGACATTTGATCAATTTATTTATATACTTTAGCATCTAATTTAATTATTTGTTGGCCTGTTTACTGCCGCTTCTTCTCTTTTCTGCCCCCTCCTTCCCCTGCTTGGGAATTAGGTGATGGGGACATGCTTTGAAGATTACGGCACTGACGAACCGGGAAGGGACCTGCTCTGCCGAAGTCGTCTTCATGCAGCGCCTTTTCTGATTTCCTTATATTTCAGCACTTCATTGAACTACTTGTTGGCCTGTTTGCTATTTCTGTTCTTTCTTTTCTGTTCCCAATTCCCCGAATTAGGTGATGGCGATTCACTTGGAAGTGGCTGTACTGAATTTACACCAACTGACCGGTACAAGATCGAAGGCTCATCTTCGGATATGCTGCCATGGATATTACGGCCCTGGATGAGGACCCACTCCACTGAAGTCATCTTCCTGCAGCACTTCATTCAATTGACTCTTATATTATCTCATCTATTATTGCATAGCATCATTGTATGTGCCAAATGTTGCCCAGTTGGCATCCATTGCAGCCTGGTCATCCTGGAAGGGGGATTCCCCCATCTGTGGTCCCTTCTCAAGGTTTCTCACTTTTCCCCTAATGAGGTTTTGTGAGTTTTTCCTTGCCCTCCTGGGGGTTAAGATCGGGGATGTCGATTGTGGCTATGTAAAGCCCTTTGAGACTGTCTGTGATTAAGGGCTATACAAATAAAATTGACTTGACTTGACTTGACTTGAATTACCGTAGTCCATCCGTCGCCAAACTGAAGTATGGAACATTATTTTTTTTTTTCGTTTTACATGACCTTTAACCTTGCATGTTCTGTTTCAACAAAATTGTATCTCTTATCAGTTTCCCTGTTTCATGAGTTGCTGCCGGGGGCAAAAAGGAGGAGTTGAGAGAGGAATTTCACCCTCAGGGGCAATCCCAAACTTTTGTTTCCAGGACATTGTAACACTCTGGGCTGGTTTGTTGTTCTTCTTATTGCAATTTTACTGCATTCAGTCTTCCTCGAGACTGAATACGTTCTCGTGTTTGCCAAATAGTTAATCCTAGTTTCTCACTTTAGCTTTTCACAGTCAAGATATGAACTTTTTCAACTGCACAATCACTTCATTGAGGTCTAATTATCAATTGTTTACCATCGTCAGACTTTTGCCGTCAAAGAGACCTGTTCCTGAACCATATGTTCACGTTTTCATCACTCAGGGCTTTTCCGTGTTGACAAATCACATTCCACGGAACATGCATTCATCCTTTTATGATCTTAGATTTCTCTATTTAAATCACCGCTTCTTGCAGTGAAGAATAATTTCACCCCAATGATTATGTAGCCAATTATCTTTCTCATTCCAATTTTGCTTTAGTTATTATCCAAATTTTTAAACTTATTTTTTATGCTGCATCTTTCAATGCACACTAAGATGCACACGCGTTAGTTGAACTGATAAAACTGAATATTAATGCAATCACATTTGGGTGTTAGAAGGGGCAATTCTTTCTACAAAGGAGGGACTGGCACTGGTTTATAACTATCACCCCTTTTCTCCTGCTTGGGGGTTGCCTGACTTCCTGGTCCCACAGTAGATGGTAGCCAGGTTTTTGATTTTGTGAGGCCTTTACGAGAACATGAGTAATCACAGGGTACGTATCTGAACAGCGGAGTCGAACCGGCCCAGACTTAATGCATTACTATTGCTACGTACCAGCGAAACCGTCGGCTCAGCCCCAGGCCCTCCACACAACGGTACGCCTCGATCCTTGCTGTGTTCCATGTCACAAAGTGCCCAATACGATACGTGGAAGCGCGCTGCTCTTCATTATTTCTATTTTCAGCTCATCATTTTCCTGCTAAAATTTACACCCTGGCCAGGTTCTGTGCTCAAACTGAGCTTATTCACGACTATTTTGTCTATAGCTATCATTGTACACTTCTTATTTCTCATCTCTTTAAGCGCTAGACGCCACAAAATCCGAACATTCATCAATCAAACCCCTACTAAAACATCGGGAAAAAAATTACAATCCTACCCTCGTTTTAAAGCTGAAGATGTGGTAGGTTCGTTCAGCTCCGCACAAAACACTGTAAAGTGCCAGTCATATCAAATTCGCGGGCCGCACGAACATTAAACTTTCATAATAAGGCGGGGGCCGCAAACTAACATCGCGCGGGCCGCAAATGGCCCGCGAGTTTGAGACCCCTGTTATAGGGAATGGCCACACATGACATGAATATTGAAGGATTGTATTATGATTGCTTGCATTATTTTAAACACTTCCGGGACAGAAGGTCAATTATTTAATTTAGCAGGTTCATAGTTACTGAATATGTTAAACATTGATTAAACAAAAAGCATTTTTCAAATGTATGTAGAAGTACAGTGCATCGATAAGATTGACTGGGATTGTAGTCATGGTGTTCACTGATGCATTCATATGTTAAATTGATATGACTTAGTTTAAATGTAAGACCTCAAAATTGCACACAGAGTATTTTCATGACCCACACTCTCATTCAGAATAAACAGATTCAGTCTGCTCAGGTCAAACTGATGACAAACCAGATAGCACTTCATGGACAAATACGACTAAACACATTCTCCACATAGGCCATCGAAGATACAAACATATCAAGTTGGGCCGGGGAGGACGTCACAGGGACACTATCAAGAACACCAAAAACATAACAATTTGATCTGGGAAAACATACACCACACAATCTGTACACTGACGAGATTACAGGGGAATGTGAGCAGGAGAGACGGAGAGACTGCCTGAGAAGGTCAGCCTTGGACGTGGAATGTGGACCGGGCCGGGGGAAGGAGAAAGGACGACCGATTCAACCTACATGACCCTTGACATAGAAAACCTCCTAGAAAATGTGAGGCTGGGCTGAGATCAGCGCGCCATTTTTCGATTGTGCTCGTCCGAGTACAGTTTCTCGTCAGATTGAGAAAAAAACGCCCAGATATCTGTCTTTGTACTATTTCCTGAAGTCCAGAAATCGAAGAAACTAAAATATCGCAACTGTAATCAGTTGTTGTTGAGTCTTTATTTGGCCCTTTTCTTCTTGAGTACAAAAAACGAACACACATTGGAGTAAGTTTGGCTTTGAAGATTCATTTACTAAATGTTTCTCATTTTCTCGGTGGCTCAACTCCAACAGTGGATATAAAAATACACTACATCTGTCAGCATAGTTTTGAGACATGACAAACTTAATTTCTTTCACAACGTATAAAAACTGGAATATGTAAAATGTTAAATAATCAGTTCAAATTTTAAACTGGGAAAAAAAACACGGAGTTTACCCCCCACTAATGGTTATTCTTTGGCATCCATTTTCTGCACTGATTTCATTTGGCATAAACAAATGTTCAGCAAACCGGCAAGTAAAAGGCAATATTTAAAAATAAAACGGCAATAATCTTGAACTATTTCCCCAAACAACTTAATGTTGTGATGCATATTTTTAACGATAGAAAGTCGTTCTTTACAAAGCAAATGAGAGTAAGACGTGTACAAACCTGCTTTGAGTGGCACAACACGAGGCTGCTTGCAACCTTCGCCCAGAAGTTGAAGATGTTGCTCGTTCTCTTCTTTTATTCCACAATGTTCCTCTTTGTACTTGGGTGTCGTTCTTTCACACATTTTCAAACGCCAATCTCAACAAATCCGCACTTGATCTCTGCTTGGCGATAACTCGTGAGCTTCTCTTTGTTCGACGAGACGAATGAAAGATGGCGTCGTCTTTTCAGAGTCGCACTGAAAGAATTTCCTCCGAGAAAATGGCAGTCTGTTCGGCACGAAAGCGGAAGAACAGGCCACACCCCGCTGTGATTTGATTGGCTGCTGGCTTTGTGGAGCACTGTCACCAACTCACCGACAGATGTCACCATTTGCGATGCAAATCATCGTTATCTTCTTCTAAACATAGAGAAAAACCCAAGATGCACATGAAGAAACATTTTAGTTCCCAAATATGAACTTGAGAGATGTATTGAATTTTACTTTTGTTGCTGGTTTTGTTTTCACATCTGACACCATGTTGTTGGTTGGATAGTATTCCAAATGTATTTCCCTATTATTAACAGTTGACATGATAAAGTGATACTTTATGTCAACATATTTGCCTTTTTACAGGGTTTTTCACCAGGTTGTGATGTGATTGCGAATTTTAAATAAAAATATGTCACTCTTTTATTACTTAACTGTTATTGTGTTTGAAAATGATTTCGGTATTTATTTAAAGTACTGTAATATTTCATTATTCGTTTCAGTATTTATTAAACCACAATAATTCACTATTAATTTCAAGATTCATTGATCTGTTTTAGGAATAATTTAGTATTCAATGTTTAATAGTTACAGTATTTACTTTTTAAATTTTTGTTTCACCATTTTGTTCAATCTTAATCTTATGGAAAATTATTTTGCAAGCACCAACACAAGGTTTTTAAAGATAACGATAAAGATGTCCTTTAATAGTCACACAATGGGGAAATTTGCAGTGTTACAGCAGCAAAGATATAGATCACACCGAGGCGGCGGTGCAATGTGGCCGTTAATGTATAACATTAGCAGCAGACATTCAGAAAAAGCAAACCTATGCGAATATACACAGTATATACGTAAATACACAAATCCCCATGTGTATATACACACTTACATCCCACAACATTTACAAGTGTAAGGAAACACTCCGAATGTCTGTCTCTGGTACAGAGGGAAAATTAATAAAATGCTGCAATGATAAAAAATACTGCTGTCATAACCCGTGTCGGTCATGTCAGTGTTTTTGTTATTATTTTCTTCACCTTCCTGCCATGTGCTCATTCTGTTTATTTAGTCAGCTGAGTGGGGCGTTCCCTCCAGCACTCGTTCCCCACCAGCCACGCACCTGTTCCCCGTTACCCTCACACACCTGATGCCCATCTGCTCCCCTAATTACTGGACTATTTGAACACCTCACTCCAACAACTCATTGTCAGTGCATTGCTCCGTTACGGACTGTCACGACCGCTCTCTGATCTCGCCCCCGCTCTTGTCCTCGCCCCCGCTCTTGTCCTCGCCCCCGCTCTTGTCCTCGCCCCCGCTCTTGTCCTCGCCCCCGCTCTTGTCCTCGCCCCCGCTCTCGCCCCCGCTCTCGCCCCCTAGCATTTGTCCCTGTCCTTGCTCCTCACTCTTGTGATCCAGTTTGCCACGTTAAGTTCGTCTTTCTTATTTTGCACCCTGCCCCGTTGTCTGTCATTATTTTGGTCCCCTAATAAATTGCTTAAGTTACACCTTCTCCAGCTTCCTCGCATTCTGGGTCCACCTCCTCCTCGCCGACCGGCGACCCTGACAACTGCAATGATAAGACGACTGCAATGAATGAAGGATTGTATTATGATTGCTGGCATTATTTTAAACACTTACAGGACAGAAGGTCAATTATTTAATTTAGCAGGTTCATATTTACGGAATATGTTAAACATTGATGAAACAAAAAGCATTTATCAAATGGAACTCGAAGCACGGGTCACAAGAATAACTGGGATTGTAGTCCTGATGTTTTCTGATTTATTATATTTTTCTCATATGCTAAATTTATAGTACTTAGTTTAAATGTGTGAACTTTATTGAAATTTTGGGTTGTGAGAACAAATTTGCACACATAGCATTTCCATGACTTGCATTCACATTCACAGCACTTCGTGGTCAAATACGACGAAGCACATTCTCCACATTGGCTGTAGAGATGCAAACATACCAAATTCGGCACTGGAGGACTCACGCAGACGCTATAAAAAAACACATTCTGAAAGACGGAACAATTGGAGATCAGAGCACATGCACATACGCATGCATAAACACAGACACACCCTTTTACACCTGCACATACACGTATACCTGCATATACATGTGCCCATACACACGCACACATGCACACCGACAAGATTCCAGAGCAATGCCAGCTGGAGAGACTGCCCGCCGGAGAAGGCCAGCCTTGGCGTGCCAGTCTTGGGGACAAGACAGGAATCAACTATCCAGACGATGACTAACCTGGGGAGGACCTTCCCTTGGACGTGGACCCGTGCCGTGGGAGGGAGCAAGGACGACCGATTCAACTGATTCAACCTACATTACTCTTGACATAAAAAACTCCTATAAAAACTGAAGCTGGGCTGAAAGATGGTGCACATTTTTTGACTGTGCTCGCCCGAGTGCAGTTTCTCGTGAGATTAAGAAAAAGCCACCCAGATATCTGTCTTTGTACTATTTCCTGAACTCCAGAAATGGAAGAAACTAAATATCGGAACTCTAATCAGTTGTTGAGTCTTTATTTGACCCTTTTCTTCTTGAGTACAAAAACCGAACACGCATTGGCGTAAGTTTGGCTTTTAAAAGTTGATTTACTAAATACTTCTCATTTCCACGGTGACTCAACTCCAACAATACTAAAGCTGTTGCTTTATGTTATTCATATAGAATTTTTGTTTAAAATCCCCCTGGCTCTTCTTTTTGTCTTTTCTATATTATGTACATATTAATAACTGTGTTTGTTAATGTTAATAAAGTTTTTGGCAAAAAACGTATTAGTAAATATTTATCATGTCCCTGATGGTGGAGTGGTACACTCGCCTGAGTTGTGTGCAGGCAACGTGGGTTCAGTTCCCTCTCAGTGACTGTGTCTATGTCTGCCCTGTGACTGGCTGGTGACCAGTTCAGGGTGGAGTGCGCCTTTCGCCCGAAGTCAGCTGGGATAGGCTCCAGCACCCTCCCGCGACCCTGTTCAGAATAAGCGGTGAGGATAATGAAATGACGTGACAAATATTTGTCATCTCATCAATATTTGCACAACAGAGTACTGAGCTTCGAGATCCTCACGATAATAGTTCTCGAAACTATATTTCTTATCAATGTAGGTTAGTTAAGGGATATTTTATTGACAATCTAATCTCAATATACAAAGACGGAAAAAAAATTGGTGGTGGGGGGGCGCGAATCTTTTTCTTCTTGGTAGGGGCGGGCGTGAAATAATTGAGAAGCACTGCTAGTATATGCAGACATTATATTCATACAATCTTGCAGCCCGATTGAACCACAGCATTGTTGCTTCGTTCGGTAGGAGAAACGTAACCTTCCCACTGCTGTTCCAGCAGCGGCTTCTCCGGGCATAGGGGGGAAGTGACGTTGGAGCTGACTCGCTTTTGTGGCGTTATTTTAATTATTTTGTTACATTTTTTTTATCAACCGAATTAAAATATTACATAGAATATATATTAAAAGAGAACAGCCAGGTGTAAAAACAAACACAGAGGCAAAGAAATATATTTGAAAAATACGTGCTTAAAGCATGACGTCATTAGCAAGCGCGCAGCTTCCGAAGGACCTGGACCACATCCACCGACCCGTCCACACCGGAACAAAAACACCCACCGCTAAATTCTTCTGATTTAGTGTGGAACTGACTGTAATTTTCTCACAGAATGTCCAGTGCTACTCTAAAGTACCACTACATAATTCATTAAGTCTTTGTGTCCCGATAACCTCATCTTCGCGTGTTGATGCTTTTCGGCGTAGTTAGCTTAGCTTGTTAGCTAGCTAGCCGCTAACGAAAAGAGGCACATGACTCATCGCCAAGCAGAGATCAAGTGCGGATTTTTTTGAATTATCATTTGAAAATGTGTGAAAGAACGACACCCAAGTACAAAGAGGAACTTTGTGGAATAAAAGAAGAGTACGAACAACATCTTCAACTGCTGGACGAAGTTTGCAACCAGCCTCGTGTTGTGCCACACAAAGCAGGTTTGTACACGTGTTACTCTCATTTGCTTTGTCAAGAACGACTTTCTATCGTTAAAAATATGCATCACAACATTAAGTTGTTTGGGGAAATCGTTCAAGGTTATTGCCGTTTTATTTTTAAATATTGCCTTTTACTTGCAGGTCTGCTGAGCAATTGTTTATGTCAAATGTAATCAGTGCAGAAAATATATGGCAAAGAATAACCAATAGTGGGGGGTGAACTCCATGTTTTTCCCAGTATAAAATTTACATTTAAAATAACAAAATAAAATTTTCTGGTTTTTATATTTTGTTCAAGCAATTCCTTACGGAAGGAATTCCGCCTGACTCTAAAAATGTGCACATTGCCGCGAAAACGTCCATGGCGGTTGATCAATTTTAGTGAATAAAACACAAAATATTAAGTTTTTTTTTTTTAAATCAAGTACGGATTGGTCTTATTTATTTATGAACTTTTTACTGGCTTGGTCGGGTGAGTCAATGAACCTCGGGTGGCCCTGCACTGTTTTGTGCATAGTTTCACCCCGTCCAAACATTTAAAATACATTGAATGCATCCATCCAGGGTTGCACGGTTCTCATCAGTGAACAAGCGCATGCTGCAAGGAATGCAGCTGCATCTTTGTCTTACTATGGTCTCAAAAAGGCTGAAACTCACAACCCCCTTTTCTACCTACAAGTCCAGGAACATTTTGTTCCTGGTAATAAAGTTCCTGTGGCTCAGGTGGTTTGCATCACCCCCACAACTCATAGTTCCTGGTAATTTATCCAAATGACAATGATGATGTATCAGTGGGAGGTCTTGTGTTACTTTGTTACTCATTACTGACACCCTATGGCTGTTAAGCATCATTGCAGTTCCAAAATAATTCATTGAACTCTAAAAAAATATTATGGTGTATCTTAGTTGAATTTGAATTCATATTCCAGAAACGTCTGTGACGATGTCAGGAATGAAATCGGGCATCAGCCGCAACGTGCTTCCTTTTTAAATGCTCGTTTATCACTGTTGTGCTGCTAAAAGTAGGTTTACATCGTAGGACGTAATTTTGTGAAATGCCCCCATGGTCCGGTCCAAGTTGGGGTCCACGCATTGCTCCGTGTGCGTCAGGCACAAGTCAAGGTAGCACGGTAGAAACAATATAAGACAAAGTCACCGCCTGACCTTTGACTTGACCAAACCAAATTTGTCTTTTTCTGTCCTGCAGATGTCTGTGAAAACGATCTCCGTTCTGTGAAAGAGGAGCCAGACTTGACTCACATCAAAAAGGAGGAGGAGGAGGAGGAGATCAACAAGTCACCAGTGAACGTTCTCCCTATAAAGACTGAAGATGAAAACAAGGATGAGAGTGAGGACAACAGATGGGCGGAGCCTACAAGCAGCAGATCAAGTCATCACGTGACAACAGAAGGTGATGAAGACCACTGGGGACCATCACAAGTACATAATGAGGACACATTATCAGACGCTCATGACGATGATGATGATGATGATGATGATGATGGGCAAGCCAAAGGTGAAAGGGCATGTCACACTGACTCATTCACTTCAAAGCTGTCTTTAAAAGGGCACAGAAAAACACACAGTGGTGAAAAACCTTTTTCCTGCTCGGTTTGTGGCAAAAGCTTCTCTCGAAAGTCTCATTTAGTAAGGCACACAAGAACGCACAGTGGAGAAAAACCTTTTTCTTGCTCAGTTTGTGGCAAAAGCTTCTGTCAAAAGTTTCATTTAACAATCCACACAAGAATGCACAGTGGAGATAAACCTTTTTCTTGCTCAGTTTGTGGCAAAAGCTTCTGTCAAAAGGCACAATTAACAAGGCACGCAAGAACACACAGTGGAGAGAAGCCTTTTTCATGCTCAGTTTGTGGCAAAAGCTTCTCGCGAAAGTCTCATTTAGTCAGGCACACAGGAACGCACAGTGGAGAAAAATCTTTTTCTTGCTCAGTTTGTGGCAAAAGCTTCTATCAAAAGTTTGATTTAACAATCCACACAAGAATGCACAGTGGAGAAAAACCTTTTTCCTGCTCAGTTTGTGGAAAATGCTTCTCTCTAAAATCAACTTTAACAAAACATAGAAGAACACATAGTGGAGAGAAGCCTTTTTCATGCTCAGTTTGTGGCAAAGGATTCTCTGAAAAGGGACATTTAAGAGAACACACAAGAACACACAGTGGAGAAAAACGTTTTTCTTGCTCAGTTTGTGGAAAATGCTTCTCTCAAAAGTCAAGTTTAACAGAACACACAAGAACACACAGTGGAGAAAAACCTTTTTCTTGCTCAGTTTGTGGAAAATGCTTCTCTCAAAAGGCACATTTAACAGAACACACAAGAACACACAGTGGAGAAAAACCTTTTTCATGCTCAGTTTGTGGCAAGAGGTTCTCTCAAAAGTCGTATTTACGACGCCATACAAGAACACACAGTCGAGACAAGCCATTCAGTTGCAGCGTTTGTGCTAAAAAATTCTCCACTAAACATATTGCTGAGAGACACAATTGTGTTGGTGATAAAAGCAGCGATGCTTGAAGCTTAAAAAAACTGAAGGAACCGACTCTTTGTGGTAAGATGTAAATGTGATTTTGAATGAAATATGATTAATTGAATTTTGCAAAGCTCTTTTATTGACACTAAGCCAATGTGATCATTGCCAGAAGAACCAACGTGTCTGAGTGATGATGATTTTTTTTGTTTACATCAGACATGTCAATAAAATCAATTCCCTTTGCCTAGAACAACATTTTTTAACATTATGCTTTTCAGTTGTCTTTTTAATCGTACTTAATGGAAAAGGTGTGAGAAGAAACGGTGCTTATGAAATCGGTGCCTTCCACAATCAATAAAATCACTTGTTCCACTTGCTCAACTGGCCTTCATTACGCTGCGTGAAAAGGTGAAAAACTGAACGAGAAGTTGAACTATAAAAAGAACCAGAAAGAGAAACGCAAGTAGTCTCCGTTTCTCTCAAAGGTTTTGGTAAGTCAGGACTCAGCAATCTGATGGCGACTGGAGTCAGCATTTGTCACCACGGAGATGATGATTCTGCTGCTGTCTGAATTGGACCCGGGTGGCCACACGCCAGTGTCCCTGAATTTCACCGGCGGATCTTCAGCTATCCCACGTCTGGCCCCAGATTGTTGTGGAATTTTTAGCAGTAAGGGAAGATCAATGAGATAGTCTGGAAAATAAATTGTCTTTTGGGTCAGTCTGCTGAGTGATCTCAATGGGTGCGTGGGAAGATACTGATGCACACAGGAAGATGAAGATTTATTTGGCAGGAACTGTGTAATCTTAAAACAAAAAGATACTTTTTCTGCGTTGAGCTTACTTATCAGTCAAGGCCGTGTTGTTTCGGCTTCACAAAGAATTCTCTAGTACAAGAAGCGAAAGGCACTTTCTTCAAAAGCAGGTGGCCACAATAAATAACAAAAACCTTACTTGCTAAATAATTTTCCATCACATTAAGATTGAACAAAATAGTGACACAAATATTTAAAAAATAACTGCAGTAACAATTAAACATTGAATACTAAATTATTACTAAAACAGTTCAATGAATCTTGAAATAATTAATGAATCAACGTAGTTTATTGAATACTGAAACGAATAATGAAATATTTCAGGACTTATATCAGCACTGAAATCATTTTTAACACTCTAACATTTAGATAATAAAACAGTGACGTATTTTAATTTAAAATTCGCAACGACGCTGTAACCCTGTAAAAAGGCAAAGTGCAAACATGTTGACATACAGTATCACTTGATCATGCCAGGATGGCCGAGTGGTCTAAGGCGCCGCGTTCAGGACCCAGTCTCCCCAGGAGGCCTGGGTTCGAATCTCGAATTTCCCCATTGTGGGACTAATAAAGGGAATATTATTATTATTATTATTATTAATAGGGAAATACATTTGGAATACTGTCCAACCGACGACATGGGGGCAGATGTTTTAACAAAACCAGCAACAAAAGTAAAATTCAATACATCTCTCAAGTTCATATTTGGGAACTAAAATGTTTGTTTATGTGCATCTTAGGTTTTTCTCTATGTTTAGAAGAAGATAACAATGATTTGCATCGCAAATGGTGACATCTGTCGGTGAGTTGGTGACAGTGCTACACAGCCAGCAGCCAATCAAATCACAGCGGGGTGTGTCCTGTTCTTCCGCTTTAGTGCCGAACAGAGAGCGGTTTTCTCGAAGGAAATCCTTTCAGTGAGACTTTGAAAAACGACGCCAACTTTCATTCGTCTCGTCGAACAAAGAGAAGCTCACGAGTTATCGCCAAGCAAAGACCAAGTGCGGATTTGTTGAGATTGTAGTAATAGGTATTTAGGACTACATGTCCCATAATGCTTTGTATTGAAGTGTGGGGTGGAAGGGACTTCCGGGGGAATGACTAAACAGTGTGTTAACAAGTACTCGCCGTGTCTCGTGTGATTATTATACATGGTGTCAGAAGTGGCGAACTGCAAGTCTTCACAATTATTGTCGGGTCAGTAAAGTGTAGTTGGCTGCCGGAAGACGTTTTTCGGGCAGTTGCAACGTAAATGACCGGCGTGGAAGACGACGGCAGGTAGCTTCGGCGTTAGCTGCTATTTTTGCCGCGTTGCTAGGATACGGCTCGGCACGGCGCGAAAAGAAAAAGTAAAGAGAGGAACTTCAAGCGGATGTCCTGGACGTTAAGAAACCAGGGATTCATCAGCTGGGATGGCGACAACAGTGCAGTTATCCCCCCCGGAGCCATTTGACTTTTCCTGTCCGTCAAGTTGGCCAAAGTGGATCAGAAGATTTGAAAGGTTTCGTATTGCAACTGCGTTGGATGGAAAAACTGATGAATATCAAGTAAACTCACTCCTGTATGCGATGGGAGACGCAGCTGATGACGTTTTAGCGGTTTTGCCGTTAAATTCTGAAGATAAGAAGCACTATGAAGCTGTTAAAGCAGCATTTGAAAACCACTACGTGGGAAAACACAACGTCATTTTTGAACGAGCACAATTCAACTCCAGACGTCAACAAGATGGCGAGCAGGCTGAGTCATTTATCACAGCAGTACACAAACTAGCAGAAAATTGTGGATTTGGAGTGCTTAAAGAGGAACTTATACGGGACCGGATTGTAGTTGGAATTAAGGACAAAAGACTGTCAGAACAGCTACAAATGGACTCAGAGTTAACACTGTCCAAAGCTATACAAAAAGTCAGGCAGAGTGAAACTGTGAAGATGCAGCAAACGATTTTACACAGCAGCTCTGCAGAGGACAATAGACTGAACATGGACGCTATAAAGATAAACACAAAGAAAGGAAAAACTCAAACTAAGCAAGTTCCAAAGAAGGAGTGCAGCAGGTGTGGTCGCAAGAACAAACACTCTTGGAAAGATTGTCCAGCCCGAGAAGTACAGTGCAGAAAATGTCAGAAAAAAGGACATTTTGCTGTAGTTTGTCGCAGTAGTGAAGCTGTAGGGCTCAGGGAAGTCACAGAAAACCAAGATTATGCAGACAGCGAGGAATGTGTGTTCTTGGGCGAGATTGATGCAGTGAAGTCAAAGCCCTGGGTTGAAAAGGTCAACTTAAATGGGGAAAATATTCAGTTTAAACTTGACACAGGGGCAGATGTTACTACCATGCCAGTGAGACTGTACAAACGTGAGAGGGATGGTAAACTACTCCCATCTAAAAAGAAACTTCTTGGGCCAGCTCGTTACCCACTTGAAGCGAAGGGCTGCTTTAGGGCACAGTTGGCAGCAAAAGGTCGTTGCACATCTCAAGACGTCTACCTAGTTTCAGGTTTAGTCCAGCCACTGTTAGGTAGACCAGCTTGTGAGGCATTGGGGTTAGTTTACAGAGTGGACACAGTCAAAGACACTGAGATAGATTTTAGGGCAGCATACCCAACAGTGTTTAGGGGTTTGGGCAAGTTGAAGGAGCCTTATCGCATTGAGCTAGAGCAGGGAGCCATACCTGTTGCTCTTTCCGCCCCACGGCGTGTTCCTCTTCCCCTCCGGGATGCAGTCAGGGAAGAAATAATGAGGATGGAAGAAATGGGAGTTATTTCAAAAATAACTGAGCCTACAGAATGGTGTTCTGGCATTGTTGTTGTCCCCAGACCAGGAAACAAGTCACCCAGAATATGCGTGGATCTTACCCCCCTGAATAACTTTGTGAAAAGAGAACGGCATATTCTTCCTGCAGTGGATCAGTCTCTTGCTATGATGAAAGATGCCAAAGTGTTTACAAAGTTGGATGCTCGCTCTGGATTTTGGCAAGTCCCGCTCGCTTTGGAGTCACGGCCACTCACAACTTTCATCACGCCGTTTGGGAGGTACCATTTTAACCGCCTTCCTTTTGGCATAGCATCGGCACCAGAGCATTTCCAAAGGAGGATGTCGCAGATGCTGGAAGAGTTGGATGGAGTAATCTGTCATGCTGATGATGTGCTTGTATATGGCAGAGATAGGCAAGAGCATGACCAGAGATTGCATCGTGTGCTCCAAACCTTCCAGAAGGAGGGCCTCACTCTTAATGAGAAGTGTGAGTTTGCTAAAAGCGAGATCTTGTTTGTTGGACACAAGGTTTCACATAAAGGCATCGAGGCTGACCCGCAAAAGGTGAAGGCTATCCAGCAGCTCCCACAGCCAAAATGTGTGGAAGATGTGCGACGTCTCATGGGCATGGCAAACTACCTCGCCAAGTTCATGCCACAGTTGGCTACCACAACTACACCGCTTAAGGAGCTGCAAAAGGGGAGAAATGAATGGATTTGGGCTGAGCCACAGGAAACGGCGTTCCAGAAGCTTAAGGAGATTCTAAGCTCTCCTGAGGTGCTCGCTCAGTACTCCAATACAGCAGAAACAAGAGTTGCTGCAGATGCATCACCTTTTGGTATTGGAGCTGTACTCACACAAAAACAGTCAGACGACACATGGCGTCCAGTGACATACATTTCAAGAGGACTAACAGACACTGAGAGGCGCTATGCGCAGATTGAAAAAGAAGCGCTTGCTGTCACGTGGGCGTGTGAAAGACTTTCATCTTATCTTATGGGGCTACAATTCACTCTGGTAACAGACCACAAACCCCTGGTCCCTCTTTTGAGCACAAGAGGATTGGATGACCTTCCACCGCGCATCTTACGATTCAGGCTTAGATTGCTGCGCTTTACTTTCAAGATCATCCATGTTCCTGGAAAAACCCTAGTCACAGCTGACGCGCTGTCACGCGCTCCAGTTGGAGGTCCGCCCTCTGCAGGAGATCTACAGTTGGAAAAGGACGTGGAGGTTTTCGTGGACACTCTTGTTAGCTGTCTTCCAGCTACGGACAAAAGGCTGGAAGAGATAAGGTCCGCACAGGAAAAAGATGAGCTGTGCCGGAAAATAAGGGACTATTGCGGTGTCGGTTGGCCAGAGAAATGCAAGCTAGACCCAGAGCTGAAAGTGTACTGGCAACACAGGATGGACTTAAATGTGTGTCGCAGTCTTTTCATGAAAGGAGAAAGACTTTGGATCCCACCACTTTTGAGAGCGGACATTCTGCAACGTCTGCATGTAGGCCATCAAGGAATTTCCAAATGCAGAGCAAGAGCCAAGGAATCTGTATGGTGGCCCGGAATCTCAGTACAGATAGACAAAGTGGTGGGTGATTGTGATACATGCAGAAAATACAGAATACAGAACCGGGAACCATTGTTAACCACTCCACTTCCGGACCGCCCGTGGCAGAAGGTTGGAATGGATCTGTTCGAATGGTCAAAGAAGCATTATATTTTGATTGTTGACTTTTTCTCGAGGTACATTGAAGTTGCACAACTCAAACATATGACCGCAGATGTCACTATCAAGGCTGTCAAGGAGGCCTTTGCTCGACACGGAACTCCAGAGACGGTGATATCGGATAACGGACCACAGTTTTCATCTGAGCAGTTTAAACAGTTCGCGAAAGAGTTCCAGTTCACCCATGTCACGAGCAGCCCCCATTACCCCCAAGCCAATGGAGAGGCCGAACGTGCAGTCCGCACAGTCAAGGAGCTGTGGAAAAAAGATATGGATCTTCATAGGGCGCTGCTGGCATACAGGGCCACCCCTCTGGAACACGGGTTCTCGCCTGCTCAGCTGTTAATGGGAAGAAACCTGCGCACGACCTTGCCTCAATTTACTACCAAGCTGGATCCCAAGTGGCCGGACTGGCTGGCTTTTCGGAAGAAGGAGGAAGAGCGGAGGCGTGAGCAGGAAAAACACTACAATCGGAGACACCGGACACGACCACTCTCACAACTAACAACGGGACAGAAAGTTTGGATTACATCGGAAGCATCTTCAGGCGAAGTACTTGGACCTGCCAACACTCCCAGATCCTACATGGTAGAGACTGACAGGGGGATTCTCAGGAGAAACCGAAGTCACCTTCGACCTACAGGGACTATTACGAGGTTCGGTCGTGTCGTGAGGCCTCGTGATAGATTGGATTTGTGAATGATGCTGATTGTTCATTTAAATGGAAAGCAAGTAGTTTAAAATGCTGTTCAGAAGAATAACAAGAAAAAAAAATAATATGGTGTTTCTGTCAATGTTTAGAACAGAAAGAAAATGTTTACATTACTTTAATGGTTATGCAAATTATGCCTGTTTACTTGTAGGATTACGTTCAACTAAAAGGAGGAGGTGTAGTAATAGGTATTTAGGACTACATGTCCCATAATGCTTTGTATTGAAGTGTGGTGTGGAAAGGACTTCCGGGGAAATGACTAAACAGTATGTTAACAAGTACTCGCCGTGTCTCGTGTGATTATTATACACTTAGGTCATCACTATCATCTGTGTCTTCCTGCACGTTGTGCACTTTCTTCTTGGTGTTGCACATCTTAGCATAGTGATTTTGCTTTTATACACTTAGCACATGTTCTCCCAAATGCAGGACACCGTTTTGGCTCGTGCATTTCTCCACACTTTTGACAGCTGAATGGAGCTTGATCATTTTCATTGTTTTTGGTCTTTTTCTTGAATCGCAGTTTACCTTTCCTTGTCACTGCCTTCACGGACTCTGTTTTTTCATAAAATGGCGCTGCTTGGAAAGTTAGCACGTGCTGCTTTGCTAGCTCGTTAGCTTGGCAAGGCTTTCCTTATTATTGAGTTTTTCAGATCACCAAAGTTACAAGACTTAGCTTTAATTTTGAGATCGGTGAGGAAATTGTCAAAGGACTCACCGGGCTGTTGGAGTCTTGAACGAAACACGTATCTCTCATAAGTTCCGTTTTTCTTAGCTAGACAGTGTTCATCAGATTTTTGTAGGACCTTTTCAAACTTGACTTTATCTTCGGGTTCATCATAAACAAAGGTGTTGAATACCTCGATGGCCTCGGCTCCGGCATTGGTTCTCAAAAGGGCTATTTTTCTTTCGTCTGCTCTGTTACCGACTCCCACAGCGGCAAGATAGAGCTGGAATTGTTGCTTGAAAGCCCGCCAACTCTCGTCCACATTTCCCATCTTTTTCAGCGCTTCTGGTGTCCTTACGGAGTCCATCTCGCGTCAGTCCTTTTCTTGACCCGCGACCTGGTACCATGTAACGTTCTGTCTTCTAAGAAGTCACGCAGGTCATGTGATGCTGCAAGCTTGTGTCTCTTTATTTACTGACTTGCATTCTCGTCTATGTGCAGACACACTTGTTCGTCTGGTAACCAAACACACATCAGGCAATACTGCCAACTACTGACTAATGATATAACTGCTATCATTACTGTACTGAAGGGTCTGCGATTTGTAAGGGGTTAAGAGGGCATGTTTGTTTAATATATGGGAGTTTGTTTAATATAATTTCCTGTATTTTGTTTACTGCCTTTAATTCACCTGTTTAAATAGGCACTAGTTTGTTTTGCGGCAGTTTACTGTGATTGTGTTTCCGTATGTCTCGCGAGAGTGTACAGTGCACAGAATGTTACTGCGCGCGCGGCGAGTTAAACTTTTGAGAGACATTTTACGAATACGGAGAAGTTGAGTGAGACGCCACGGATAAAGTTTAAGTGAGGAGTTGGTCGGCGAGACCACGGCGAGTGTGTGACCGCAATCAGGAGACTGTGAACACGCTTCTAGAGGAGAAAGCGCGTTCTCAGCACGGCAGCCGGTCGAGACATCGAGCGTGAGTTGGCAAGCTAGGCTGGCTCACTCGACGGAGAAGAGAGGACACCCGAAGCCATTAGCGGTGTGTCGCAGTCAACAGCGGTGGACTGTGAGCATTAACTGGACTGGGCAGCGTCTTCCGGATCCACCGTCATCGCGGCAGCCACCCACCCTCGCCATTTGGACTCCTCCCGGCCATTCGACAAGCAGGTGCACACGCTCACTCGACAGCGGAGGAGCAGTTTCTCCTCCTCAATATAAGTAACCGCGGCAACGTTGGCCAGAACATTTAGTAATATTAATTTGGGCGCCCAACTAAATTTATGTTGCTATATTTGGTTATATAAAGTGAAGATTATTCAATTATTTGGTTGTAATAAATTGTGTTAAGTGTTGAATCTGGTTTCCTCTTGCTCTCTCTACACCACAGTTGGATTGAGTTAATTCGGTTTGAGTAATTTGGGAGATTCAAGTAAGTAGTAAAGGCATCCGCAACACCCCTAAGGTGAAACACATACAGTCCTCTAAGCTCCGGCACAAAATCTGGCCCTTCGAGCCGGATTCGATCAGACTTAAGGATGTCTAGAGAGAGCGAAAGGTCTCCAGCAAAAAGTCTTATTTACCCTGCTGAAGTGAAGACACGTGCTGTTAGAGAGCGTAGAAAGCCCTTGAGACTAGATGACTATGTCATTAGTACACCAGACAGCAATCGGCATGTGCTAAACACACCAGCTGACCAGACAGTAGTGGACTTTAATACCACACCGACTGTAGACACACCCCAGTTAGTAGAGGGTGCTACAGCCTCACCGCAGGCAGATACGACTACTAATGCAAAATTAGCTGACGCTTCCCTGCTGCCTGAAGAGGATGGGCAACAAAAGATGGCAGGCCAGACTAGTAACCTCAGACTAACCTCTACTGATCCTTTGCCACTGAATACTGCCAACCAAAGTAGGTCTAGGAAGGAAGAAAGGGAGGAGAGTGACTCAGAAGACACCGATTCAGAATCCAGCCAATCATCCAACCCATCTCACTGTGTAAAGCCACACAAAGGGGAAGATTTCAATCACTTCCAACCAGGCGAGTTCTTCCAAGACACCCACAAAAATGGTAGGCCCCCCAGCAGAGGTTCCTGCTCATCCCAACGAAGCCGTGGCAGCCATCACTCAAGCAAATCAAGTATTCGAAGCACAGGATCGGAATTCCTAGCCCAACTCCTGCAACAACAACGGGCAGACGCACTCATAAGAGAGGAGCGATTCAGGCAGGATGCACTCGATCGAGAAAGGAGAGCTGCGGAAGCATTGGAGAGGGAGCGCGATCGAGCAGCAGCCCAAACCTTGGAGAACACTCGGCTCGCAGCCGCACAACTACAATTTGCTTCTACCTCCAGGCAAACGTCAAGAGCATCCAGCAGGGATAACTCACCCACGCGCTGCCAGCATAGAAGAGAGGAGTTGCCTGTGAGGACTCACAGACCCCTAACAAAGGTCCAGGTTGACTCAGAAGACCTAGAAAGCCGACTGGTTCACCTGCGAGAAGCGTGTCAGGCATCAAGTCACTGTGCCATCCCCTCCTCACCACCAGTAGATCCTCATCAGACCTCTGGCCAGCTCAATCCCCCAGTGGCCCTCAGTTATGACCCACTCCCACAACGCCCTCCAGGGAGCGCCATCCCATTCTTTAAAGATGATTCTAGAAGCCAGTATCACGACATGAGAATGTGCCTTGAGTTTCTCTTGGGTGGCGCCAACCACAGTGAGCAGCAGAAGTTCCTTGAGCTGTCCATGCACTGCAAGTTACCAGCAGCAAAGCTCATTTGCACAGCCAATGCCTACTCCCCCACTCCCTATACTTCCTCCATTCAGGCTCTAGACGAGCGTTGGGGACGCCCGTGGGACCACATATTGGATGAGCTCTATGAGCTGGGAGAAATGGCAGACATTAAGGATGACCAGGCCCTGGACGCATACTCCCTGAAGATACAGGCTCTGGTGAGCATGCTGAAGTTCCAGGGAGCCGCTGGTCATAGAGAACTACATGCAGGCTCCAATGTTGAACGCTTTGTGAGGAAGATTCCAAAGGAGAGGGAAGAAAGGTTCCGGCGGGAACATGAACGTCTCTACCCCAACCAACCACTCTCTAACCTAGTAGAGTTCTCTGACTTCCTGAAATCTGAGATGAGGCACATCCGCCTCCCCAAGCGTGAAGGTGAGAAGTGCAGTGGACGAGACAAGTCTGACCGAAACTCAAGCAAAAGGGGACGATCCACCCACGTACTAACGACCATCGCTGAAACCCCAGTTAAGGTGCAACAAGAGCCCTTGAAAGCAAAACAGGGTGGCTCCTCAAAGAAAGGAGGGAAGAAACCTCCTCCCCAGTGTCAGTGCTGTACCGAGACCCACTGGCTAGACAACTGTCCCGTATTCAAGGAGAAGACTACGGAGGAGAAGAAACAGTGGATATTAGACAATAAACGGTGCTGGAAGTGCGCCCGTGAACACCTTGCAAAGGACTGCACCCTGAAGGGACCCTGCAGACGGACCGGATGTGGAAAGACCCACCTCACAGCCCTCCACGACCTCAACATCAGAGAAGTCAAAGCTAACCCTGACGTCGTGGAAGCCCAAAGTGAGCCACCAGAAGGGATCCGCACCTACTATGTGGGCCCCACCAGGGGTTGCAATCCCCGCGTGCTGTTGAAAATGGTGCCAGTGGTCATTCGACACCGTGACAAGACCCTGGAGACCTACGCGATTATTGATGATGGCTCAGAGCGCACTCTGCTAATGCATGAGGCTGCCATCGCGTTAGGACTCAGGGGCCACACAGAGGAGATGGGTCTCCTCACCGTCCAACCAGGGCACACAACCATTAGTGGAGAGAGTGTGGCCCTTACCATCTCACCGGTCGGACGACCGAAGGATGCCTACAAAGTGAGTCACGTGTTTACTGCAGCCCAGTTGTGCCTCTCCCAGTACGGCTACCCCATGGAGGTCCTAATGAAGAGGTACCCTCATCTCTGTAACCTGGGGATTGACTCTACAAAAGAGGTGAAGCCCACCCTCCTGCTCGGCTCTGATATAGTGCATCTCACATTACCCAAGCACATCATTAAGGGTCCACCTGGATGTCCAGTTGCTCTGCAGACCCCTTTGGGTTGGACACTCCAGGGTCCCATCAGCCTGAAAAATAGGAAGACCCGTCAGACCCACTGCCTCTACATAGGAGCCAGACATGAAGACGGGACACTGCTGGAGAACGTCCAGAAATTGTGGCAGATGGACGTCACTCCATACAAGAATGAGAAAATGCACACTCGCTCCAAGGAAGACAAGAGCGCTATGGATCTTCTCCAATCGAAAACCAAGCGTGTTTGTGTGCGTGGTGTCCTTAGATTTGCTACGCCGCTCTTGAGAAGAGAGCCCATGCCAATCTTCAAGGTTCCTCCCAGCATAGTAATGCCGTGCCTGCTTAGCACCGAACGAAGACTAAAAAGGGACCCTGACACAGCTACCGCCTATGCTGAGGAGATGCACCAGCTCATTGAGTCGGGACTGGTCAGAAAGTTGGAACCTGCTGAGGCAGAAAGGAGTGCTGAGTCATGGTACCTTCCCCACCACAATGTTGAACACAATGGAAAGAACAGAGTGGTTTTCAACTGCAGCTTCCAAGTACGCCAGCAAAACCTGAATCTCCACCTCCTGCCCGGCCCTACTCTAACCCCTCCTCTCCTTGGCGTCATGGTGCGCTTCCGAAGGCACAAGACCGCAGTCAGTGGTGACATAAAGCGTATGTTTCACCAGGTCTGTCTGCTCGGCGAAGACAAACCACTCATGAGGTTCCTGTGGAGAACAAACCCGGACGACTCAGAACCGTCCATCTATCAATGGGAGGTGCTGCCCTTCGGGACAACCTGTAGCCCATGTTGCGCCACCTATGCCCTGCAGCGTCACGTCGACAGCAGCACCGCACCCCCTGGGGTCTCAGATGTTGTCCACCACAGCTTTTATGTGGATAACTGCCTCCATAGCGTGGAGACTGCAGAAGAGGCCCGCCAGCTGGTGCATGAACTGCGCACCTTCCTGGCCACTGCTGGCTTTGATGTCCGCCAGTGGGCCAGTAATGACCCTGAGGTCATCCGAGACCTCCCAGAAGAAGCGAAGTCCGACAGTAGTGAGACATGGGTGTCTCAGTCCAGTGACAATGCCCAAGAGATGACGCTGGGTCTCCTATGGCGCTTCAAATCCGACACCCTGTGCTACCGACTCAAGAAGATTGAACCTCGTCACTACGTCACCATGAGGTCAATCTATAGTA
The DNA here is from genome assembly GCF_059441095.1 of Idiotropiscis lumnitzeri. Lineage (NCBI taxonomy): Eukaryota > Metazoa > Chordata > Actinopteri > Syngnathiformes > Syngnathidae > Idiotropiscis > Idiotropiscis lumnitzeri. The sequence continues at coordinate 23,540,413 of NC_142392.1, read as the reverse complement.
CACTGGCAAGTCAATATGACCCGTTAGGTCACATCAACCCCTACACAACCCGTGCCAAGATTCTGGTCAGAGAGCTTTGGACAGAGAAGAGGGTAATGGGATGACCCCCTACCTGAACCGCTTGGGGCGAAGTGGAAGGAATGGGCGGAAGAGCTCCCCACCCTCCAACGGATTGAGTTTACCAGGAGCTACTTTCCACAGAGCGTGAGTCTGACCAGCAGCAAGATCTCCCTCCACGTGTTCTGTGATGCATCCGAGATGGCATACGGTGCCGTGGCATATCAGCGCGTGGAAGAGCCTGATGGTACAGTTCACGTCTCCTTCATTCTCGCGCGCTCAAGAGTTGCGCCCAAAAGGCAACAATCAATCCCCAGACTGGAGCTCTGCGCTGCTCTAAGTGGAGCTCAGATGGGAAAATTGCTAAAGGACGAGCTTCACCTGCCACTGTATGAGGTTTGGATGTGGTCCGATTCCACAACCGTCATCCACTGGATTCAGTCGACCTCATGTAAATATAAAGTCTTTGTAGGGACTCGCGTGACGGAGATCCAAGAACTTGTGGGCACCAGCTGCTGGCGTTATGTAGGAACCAATGTGAACCCGGCGGACCTCATCACCAGAGGTGCAACTCTCGAGCAATTGGCCTGTCCCAACATCTTGCACAGAGGACCGGATTTCCTCCGAGAGCCAGAAAGCGAGTGGCCTCCTCCCCCAAATCCGGATACCGCAGAGGTCGAGGCGGAATTAAAGAAACCCATCTTCTGTGGTCTCACCGGACTCCAAGACACTCCAACCGATGGTCCAAAGGTTGAAGACTGCCATACCTTAGAGGAGCTCCAAGAACCCACCTTCCACCATAGGAACCCAGACATGGGAGACGCAACCCCACTCAGCGCGGACGACTACGCCGCCGCCGAGATTATGTTGCTGCAGAGGGTGCAACGGGAATTTTTCTCGACAGAGATGGCATGCCTCGAACGCAAAGTAGAGCTCCCACGAGATAGTAAGCTGAGACTACTGGCCCCTGAGCTAGACAATGACGCCGTTATACGTGTCGGAGGCCGTCTGCGACGGGCTCAGGGCCTCACAGAGGACAGTAAACACCCCATCCTACTCCCTTCGAAACATCCAGTGACCCACCTGGTGATCCGCCACTATGACACCAAGCTGTTTCATCCTGGAGCAGAGCGGCTCTTTGCTGAGATCAGGAGGAGGTTTTGGATTCTTCGTGGCCGGGAGGCTGTGCGACGATACCAACGGTCATGTACAGGCTGCCAGAAGCTGAGAGCTCAGCCTATCATGCCACGGATGGCTGACCTTCCACCGTGCCGCCTCCGCCTCCATGAAGCGCCCTTCTACAACACGGGCATGGACTGTTTCGGGCCATTTTCCGTCAGAGCGGAAGTTGGGAGAGGAACTGCTAAAAGATGGGGAATCGTTTTCAAATGCCTCACCACGAGAGCTGTCCATCTCGAGGTGTTAGCTGAAATGACAGCAGACAGTTTCCTCCAGTCGTTTCGTCGATTCACTGGAAGGAGAGGGCGACCCCATACCCTCTGGTCTGATCACGGAACGAATTTCCGTGGAGGAGAAGCTGAGCTCCTCAAGAGCTACAACCAGATGAGTGAGGAGTTGAAGAAGGAGTTGGCCAGCCAGCAGGTCAATTTCTGTTACAACCCTCCAAATGCACCCCACTTTGGTGGAGCGTGGGAGAGAGGTTAGGTCCGTAAAGTCTGCCCTCAACGCAGTGCTCGGAGCTCAGGTTCCCAAATCAGAAGTCTTCAACACCGTGCTGGTAGAAATCGAAGCAATACTGAACTCCAAGCCACTGGGGTACGTCAGCAGCGATGTGGCCGATCTCGACCCCATAACCCCAAACAGCCTTCTGATGGGGCGGCGAGACGCAGCCCTCCCCCTTGCGGTCTATGCCTCCACTGAGATCATCGGCAGGAGACAATGGAGGTATAGTCAGGCCTTAGCCGACCAATTTTGGAAGAGGTTCACTACGGAGTATCTCCCATCACTGCAAGGCCGTCGCAAGTGGCTCAAGGAAAGAGGCAACCTAGAACCAGGAACCCCGGTCATGCTCGTGGATCAGGCACTCCCCCGTGCTCGCTGGCTCATCGGACGGGTGAAGAAAGTAATGAAAGGCGACGACGGGAGAGTACGCTCAGCGGTCGTAGACATTGGAGGAAGAACTTACCACAGACCAGTGGCACGTCTCATCCAGCTACCCCATTACTCTGACTCTGACGCGCCTGACTTGACTGACTGACAACTCGACTGCAGACCCTCATTTAGGAGTTGCTGATTTGCGCCGCAAATCAGGGGGCGGCTGTACTGAAGGGTCTGCGATTTGTAAGGGGTTAAGAGGGCATGTTTGTTTAATATATGGGAGTTTGTTTAATATAATTTCCTGTATTTTGTTTACTGCCTTTAATTCACCTGTTTAAATAGGCACTAGTTTGTTTTGCGGCAGTTTACTGTGATTGTGTTTCCCGTATGTCTCGCGAGAGTGTACAGTGCACAGAATGTTACTGCGCGCGCGGGGAGTTAAACTTTGGAGAGACATTTTACGAATACGGAGCAGTTGAGTGAGACGACACGGATAAAGTTTAAGTGAGGAGTTGGTCGGCGAGACCACGGCGAGTGTGTGACCGCAATCAGGAGACTGTGAACACGCTTCGAGAGGAGAAGGCGCGTTCTCAGCACGGCAGCCGGTCGAAACATCGAGCGTGAGTTGGCAAGCTAGGCTGGCTCACACGACGGAGAAGAGAGGACACCCGAAGCCATTAGCGGTGTGTCGCAGTCAACAGCGGTGGACTGTGAGCATTAACTGGACTGGGCAGCGTCTTCCGGATCCACCGTCATCGCGGCAGCCACCCACCCTCGCCATTTGGACTCCTCCCGGCCATTCGACAAGCAGGTGCACTCGCTCACTCGCCAGCGGAGGAGCAGTTTCTCCTCCTCAATATAAGTAACCGCGGCAACGTTGGCCAGAACATTTAGTAATATTAATTTGGGCGCCCAACTAAATTTATGTTGCTATATTTGGTTATATAAAGTGAAGATTATTCAATTATTTGGTTGTAATAAATTGTGTTAAGTGTTGAATCTGGTTTCCTCTTGCTCTCTCTACACCACAGTTGGATTGAGTTAATTCGGTTTGAGTAATTTGGTAGATTCAAGTAAGTAGTAAAGGCATCCGCAACACCCCTAAAGTGAAACACATACAGTCCTCTAAGCTCCGGCACAAAATCTGGCCCTTCGAGCCGGATTCGATCAGACTTAAGGATGTCTAGAGAGAGCGAAAGGTCTCCAGCAAAAAGTCTTATTTACCCTGCTGAAGTGAAGACACGTGCTGTTAGAGAGCGTAGAAAGCCCTTGAGACTAGATGACTATGTGATTAGTACACCAGACAGCAATCGGCATGTGCTAAACACACCAGCTGACCAGACAGTAGTGGACTTTAATACCACACCGACTGTAGACACACCCCAGTTAGTAGAGGGTGCTACAGCCTCACCGCAGGCAGATACGACTACTAATGCAAAATTAGCTGACGCTTCCCTGCTGCCTGAAGAGGATGGGCAACAAAAGATGGCAGGCCAGACTAGTAACCCCAGACTAACCTCTACTGATCCTTTGCCACTGAATACTGCCAACCAAAGTAGGTCTAGGAAGGAAGAAAGGGAGGAGAGTGACTCAGAAGACACCGATTCAGAATCCAGCCAATCATCCAACCCATCTCACTGTGTAAAGCCACACAAAGGGGAAGATTTCAATCACTTCCAACCAGGCGAGTTCTTCCAAGACACCCACAAAAATGGTAGGCCCCCCAGCAGAGGTTCCTGCTCATCCCAACGAAGCCGTGGCAGCCATCACTCAAGCAAATCAAGTATTCGAAGCACAGGATCGGAATTCCTAGCCCAACTCCTGCAACAACAACGGGCAGACGCACTCATAAGAGAGGAGCGATTCAGGCAGGATGCACTCGATCGAGAAAGGAGAGCTGCGGAAGCATTGGAGAGGGAGCGCGATCGAGCAGCAGCCCAAACCTTGGAGAACACTCGGCTCGCAGCCGCACAACTACAATTTGCTTCTACCTCCAGGCAAACGTCAAGAGCATCCAGCAGGGATAACTCACCCACGCGCTGCCAGCATAGAAGAGAGGAGTTGCCTGTGAGGACTCACAGACCCCTAACAAAGGTCCAGGTTGACTCAGAAGACCTAGAAAGCCGACTGGTTCACCTGCGAGAAGCGTGTCAGGCATCAAGTCACTGTGCCATCCCCTCCTCACCACCAGTAGATCCTCATCAGACCTCTGGCCAGCTCAATCCCCCAGTGGCCCTCAGTTATGACCCACTCCCACAACGCCCTCCAGGGAGCGCCATCCCATTCTTTAAAGATGATTCTAGAAGCCAGTATCACGACATGAGAATGTGCCTTGAGTTTCTCTTGGGTGGCGCCAACCACAGTGAGCAGCAGAAGTTCCTTGAGCTGTCCATGCACTGCAAGTTACCAGCAGCAAAGCTCATTTGCACAGCCAATGCCTACTCCCCCACTCCCTATACTTCCTCCATTCAGGCTCTAGACGAGCGTTGGGGACGCCCGTGGGACCACATATTGGATGAGCTCTATGAGCTGGGAGAAATGGCAGACATTAAGGATGACCAGGCCCTGGACGCATACTCCCTGAAGATACAGGCTCTGGTGAGCATGCTGAAGTTCCAGGGAGCCGCTGGTCATAGAGAACTACATGCAGGCTCCAATGTTGAACGCTTTGTGAGGAAGATTCCAAAGGAGAGGGAAGAAAGGTTCCGGCGGGAACATGAACGTCTCTACCCCAACCAACCACTCTCTAACCTAGTAGAGTTCTCTGACTTCCTGAAATCTGAGATGAGGCACATCCGCCTCCCCAAGCGTGAAGGTGAGAAGTGCAGTGGACGAGACAAGTCTGACCGAAACTCAAGCAAAAGGGGACGATCCACCCACGTACTAACGACCATCGCTGAAACCCCAGTTAAGGTGCAACAAGAGCCCTTGAAAGCAAAACAGGGTGGCTCCTCAAAGAAAGGAGGGAAGAAACCTCCTCCCCAGTGTCAGTGCTGTACCGAGACCCACTGGCTAGACAACTGTCCCGTATTCAAGGAGAAGACTACGGAGGAGAAGAAACAGTGGATATTAGACAATAAACGGTGCTGGAAGTGCGCCCGTGAACACCTTGCAAAGGACTGCACCCTGAAGGGACCCTGCAGACGGACCGGATGTGGAAAGACCCACCTCACAGCCCTCCACGACCTCAACATCAGAGAAGTCAAAGCTAACCCTGACGTCGTGGAAGCCCAAAGTGAGCCACCAGAAGGGATCCGCACCTACTATGTGGGCCCCACCAGGGGTTGCAATCCCCGCGTGCTGTTGAAAATGGTGCCAGTGGTCATTCGACACCGTGACAAGACCCTGGAGACCTACGCGATTATTGATGATGGCTCAGAGCGCACTCTGCTAATGCATGAGGCTGCCATCGCGTTAGGACTCAGGGGTCACACAGAGGAGATGGGTCTCCTCACCGTCCAACCAGGGCACACAACCATTAGTGGAGAGAGTGTGGCCCTTACCATCTCACCGGTCGGACGACCGAAGGATGCCTACAAAGTGAGTCACGTGTTTACTGCAGCCCAGTTGTGCCTCTCCCAGTACGGCTACCCCATGGAGGTCCTAATGAAGAGGTACCCTCATCTCTGTAACCTGGGGATTGACTCTACAAAAGAGGTGAAGCCCACCCTCCTGCCCGGCTCTGATATAGTGCATCTCACATTACCCAAGCACATCATTAAGGGTCCACCTGGATGTCCAGTTGCTCTGCAGACCCCTTTGGGTTGGACACTCCAGGGTCCCATCAGCCTGAAAAATAGGAAGACCCGTCAGACCCACTGCCTCTACATAGGAGCCAGACATGAAGACGGGACACTGCTGGAGAACGTCCAGAAATTGTGGCAGATGGACGTCACTCCATACAAGAATGAGAAAATGCACACTCGCTCCAAGGAAGACAAGAGCGCTATGGAGCTTCTCCAATCGAAAACCAAGCGTGTTTGTGTGCGTGGTGTCCTTAGATTTGCTACGCCGCTCTTGAGAAGAGAGCCCATGCCAATCTTCAAGGTTCCTCCCAGCATAGTAATGCCGTGCCTGCTTAGCACCGAACGAAGACTAAAAAGGGACCCTGACACAGCTACCGCCTATGCTGAGGAGATGCACCAGCTCATTGAGTCGGGACTGGTCAGAAAGTTGGAACCTGCTGAGGCAGAAAGGAGTGCTGAGTCATGGTACCTTCCCCACCACAATGTTGAACACAATGGAAAGAACAGAGTGGTTTTCAACTGCAGCTTCCAAGTACGCCAGCAAAACCTGAATCTCCACCTCCTGCCCGGCCCTACTCTAACCCCTCCTCTCCTTGGCGTCATGGTGCGCTTCCGAAGGCACAAGACCGCAGTCAGTGGTGACATAAAGCGTATGTTTCACCAGGTCTGTCTGCTCGACGAAGACAAACCACTCATGAGGTTCCTGTGGAGAACAAACCCGGACGACTCAGAACCGTCCATCTATCAATGGGAGGTGCTGCCCTTCGGGACAACCTGTAGCCCATGTTGCGCCACCTATGCCCTGCAGCGTCACGTCGACAGCAGCACCGCACCCCCTGGGGTCTCAGATGTTGTCCACCACAGCTTTTATGTGGATAACTGCCTCCATAGCGTGGAGACTGCAGAAGAGGCCCGCCAGCTGGTGCATGAACTGCGCACCTTCCTGGCCACTGCTGGCTTTGATGTCCGCCAGTGGGCCAGTAATGACCCTGAGGTCATCCGAGACCTCCCAGAAGAAGCGAAGTCCGACAGTAGTGAGACATGGGTGTCTCAGTCCAGTGACAATGCCCAAGAGATGACGCTGGGTCTCCTATGGCGCTTCAAATCCGACACCCTGTGCTACCGACTCAAGAAGATCGAACCTCGTCACTACGTCACCATGAGGTCAATCTATAGTACACTGGCAAGTCAATATGACCCGTTAGGTCACATCAACCCCTACACAACCCGTGCCAAGATTCTGGTCAGAGAGCTTTGGACAGAGAAGAGGGGATGGGATGACCCCCTACCTGAACCGCTTGGGGCGAAGTGGAAGGAATGGGCGGAAGAGCTCCCCACCCTCCAACGGATTTAGTTTACCAGGAGCTACTTTCCACAGAGCGTGAGTCTGACCAGCAGCAAGATCTCCCTCCACGTGTTCTGTGATGCATCCGAGATGGCATACGGTGCCGTGGCATATCAGCGCGTGGAAGAGCCTGATGGTACAGTTCACGTCTCCTTCATTCTCGCGCGCTCAAGAGTTGCGCCCAAAAGGCAACAATCAATCCCCAGACTGGAGCTCTGCGCTGCTCTAAGTGGAGCTCAGATGGGAAAATTGCTAAAGGACGAGCTTCACCTGCCACTGTATGAGGTTTGGATGTGGTCCGATTCCACAACCGTCATCCACTGGATTCAGTCGACCTCATGTAAATATAAAGTCTTTGTAGGGACTCGCGTGACGGAGATCCAAGAACTTGTGGGCACCAGCTGCTGGCGTTATGTAGGAACCAATGTGAACCCGGCGGACCTCATCACCAGAGGTGCAACTCTCGAGCAATTGGCCTGTCCCAACATCTTGCACAGAGGACCGGATTTCCTCCGAGAGCCAGAAAGCGAGTGGCCTCCTCCCCCAAATCCGGATACCGCAGAGGTCGAGGCGGAATTAAAGAAACCCATCTTCTGTGGTCTCACCGGACTCCAAGACACTCCAACCGATGGTCCAAAGGTTGAAGACTGCCATACCTTAGAGGAGCTCCAAGAATCCACCTTCCACCATAGGAACCCAGACATGGGAGACGCAACCCCACTCAGCGCGGACGACTACGCCGCCGCCGAGATTATGTTGCTGCAGAGGGTGCAACGGGAATTTTTCTCGACAGAGATGGCATGCCTCGAACGCAAAGTAGAGCTCCCACGAGATAGTAAGCTGAGACTACTGGCCCCTGAGCTAGACAATGACGCCGTTATACGTGTCGGAGGCCGTCTGCGACGGGCTCAGGGCCTCACAGAGGACAGTAAACACCCCATCCTACTCCCTTCGAAACATCCAGTGACCCACCTGGTGATCCGCCACTATGACACCAAGCCGTTTCATCCTGGAGCAGAGCGGCTCTTTGCTGAGATCAGGAGGAGGTTTTGGATTCTTCGTGGCCGGGAGGCTGTGCGACGATACCAACGGTCATGTACAGGCTGCCAGAAGCTGAGAGCTCAGCCTATCATGCCACGGATGGCTGACCTTCCACCGTGCCGCCTCCGCCTCCATGAAGCGCCCTTCTACAACACGGGCATGGACTGTTTCGGGCCATTTTCCGTCAGAGCGGAAGTTGGGAGAGGAACTGCTAAAAGATGGGGAATCGTTTTCAAATGCCTCACCACGAGAGCTGTCCATCTCGAGGTGTTAGCTGAAATGACAGCAGACAGTTTCCTCCAGTCGTTTCGTCGATTCACTGGAAGGAGAGGGCGACCCCATACCCTCTGGTCTGATCACGGAACGAATTTCCGTGGAGGAGAAGCTGAGCTCCTCAAGAGCTACAACCAGATGAGTGAGGAGTTGAAGAAGGAGTTGGCCAGCCAGCAGGTCAATTTCTGTTACAACCCTCCAAATGCACCCCACTTTGGTGGAGCGTGGGAGAGAGGTTAGGTCCGTAAAGTCTGCCCTCAACGCAGTGCTCGGAGCTCAGGTTCCCAAATCAGAAGTCTTCAACACCGTGCTGGTAGAAATCGAAGCAATACTGAACTCCAAGCCACTGGGGTACGTCAGCAGCGATGTGGCCGATCTCGACCCCATAACCCCAAACAGCCTTCTGATGGGGCGGCGAGACGCAGCCCTCCCCCTTGCGGTCTATGCCTCCACTGAGATCATCGGCAGGAGACAATGGAGGTATAGTCAGGCCTTAGCCGACCAATTTTGGAAGAGGTTCACTACGGAGTATCTCCCATCACTGCAAGGCCGTCGCAAGTGGCTCAAGGAAAGAGGCAACCTAGAACCAGGAACCCCGGTCATGCTCGTGGATCAGGCACTCCCCCGTGCTCGCTGGCTCATCGGACGGGTGAAGAAAGTAATGAAAGGCGACGACGGGAGAGTACGCTCAGCGGTCGTAGACATTGGAGGAAGAACTTACCACAGACCAGTGGCACGTCTCATCCAGCTACCCCATTACTCTGACTCTGACGCGCCTGACTTGACTGACTGACAACTCGACTGCAGACCCTCATTTAGGAGTTGCTGATTTGCGCCGCAAATCAGGGGGCGGCTGTACTGAAGGGTCTGCGATTTGTAAGGGGTTAAGAGGGCATGTTTGTTTAATATATGGGAGTTTGTTTAATATAATTTCCTGTATTTTGTTTACTGCCTTTAATTCACCTGTTTAAATAGGCACTAGTTTGTTTTGCGGCAGTTTACTGTGATTGTGTTTCCCGTATGTCTCGCGAGAGTGTACAGTGCACAGAATGTTACTGCGCGCGCGGGGAGTTAAACTTTGGAGAGACATTTTACGAATACGGAGCAGTTGAGTGAGACGACACGGATAAAGTTTAAGTGAGGAGTTGGTCGGCGAGACCACGGCGAGTGTGTGACCGCAATCAGGAGACTGTGAACACGCTTCGAGAGGAGAAGGCGCGTTCTCAGCACGGCAGCCGGTCGAGACATCGAGCGTGAGTTGGCAAGCTAGGCTGGCTCACACGACGGAGAAGAGAGGACACCCGAAGCCATTAGCGGTGTGTCGCAGTCAACAGCGGTGGACTGTGAGCATTAACTGGACTGGGCAGCGTCTTCCGGATCCACCGTCATCGCGGCAGCCACCCACCCTCGCCATTTGGACTCCTCCCGGCCATTCGACAAGCAGGTGCACTCGCTCACTCGCCAGCGGAGGAGCAGTTTCTCCTCCTCAATATAAGTAACCGCGGCAACGTTGGCCAGAACATTTAGTAATATTAATTTGGGCGCCCAACTAAATTTATGTTGCTATATTTGGTTATACAAAGTGAAGATTATTCAATTATTTGGTTGTAATAAATTGTGTTAAGTGTTGAATCTGGTTTCCTCTTGCTCTCTCTACACCACAGTTGGATTGAGTTAATTCGGTTTGAGTAATTTGGTAGATTCAAGTAAGTAGTAAAGGCATCCGCAACACCCCTAAGGTGAAACACATACAGTCCTCTAAGCTCAGGCACACCCACCATTTCCCCATTTTTAATCAACTACGACTCAAGCAGTGTGGAACTCTCATCGGAGCAAGGTCCATCCTATCACAAATTTTTCCGTTTTTTTGGATTCTCCTCTCTGTACTACCAAAATATCCACAACTTCATTATTTATTCACTCCAACCAATCAGGCAGTTTTATCTTATCACTGTTAGGTTTCCCCCTGTTCTGCTTCAGGGTTGCATTCAGTCACACGATCGCTTGAACTTTCACACGATATATTGTATGCACCACACGATACTTTAAGCATGTTTTGTTGTGAGTGTGGGACGCAAACCCCACTCTCTCCTTTTTATCATCACTCACCAGACATTAACACTCTACTTTCTCTTACACCCCCTAACATTAAACCAATTGAGCATCATAAGACATAGGCCCGGGAATTATAAACATGAGACACAACAACCCAGTTGAACGCAGCACAGCAAGGGCCACAAATTGCCACGGGACACACACAACGTATAGCCAGTTAGACAATTACACAACAACGTCACAATTAACACACAGACAACAGCACAAACACAGAACAGAGCAAGTGAACCACATTGGAACACCCCGAAAGCAAGAAACTGCCAACAATATCAGAACACCTTAAAATCTATTCTATATTCCAGCAACCGGAATGCTCCATGCCTCGGTCAACCACATATACCGTGACTGCGCGCTCTTTTACCGTGACTGCGGTTGCAGTGCGACCATCAGCTCGTCAGCTGTGCACTTCCCTCCACCGTGTATGCCTCAGCAGCGACAGATAATGGCGGTCCGAAAGATCCAATCTTTCCCAGCCTCAGGCCACTTATATACTATACTATACTAACTATACCGAGCGTCACTTTATTGGGATCGCCGTGCACACGTTCTGCTATTCAGCTGTGCATCCCCTTCTTCGACTGCCAGAGCACGAGTCCCCCCTTTTTGACTACGGGTGCTAATTTCTGTTGCCGGCCAAAAACAGGAGCCCCCTACTTATTTCACCTGCGTACGCTTCCAATATTACTAGTAATCCATGCGCAATCTACATTCTATACAAAGCATTCCTGAAGTCCAGAAACAATATATCCAGAACCACTGACAAAATTTAACGGTCTAATAATCGGCCACGTCTTTCCACTCTACAATATAACAAATCAGGAGACTTTGAATAAACAGGCTCTCCCCTACCTTTGTTCTGATTGTCCAGGCCTGGAATATTGTAGAGTGTGAAGAACAAGCCGCAACGACTCCCTCCTTGAGAAAATCACGTCGGGGTCACCAAAACTGCTGGAGTTGAGCCACAGAGAAAACGAGAAATATTTCGTAAATGAACCTGAAAAGCCAAACTTACCTACCGTATTTTCGCAGCCATAAAGCGCACTTTAAAGTCCTGAAACCCGTCCAAAAAAGCCAGGGCGCCTTTTGAGGTGGAGCGCCCATTTTGTGGACCAAGTGCAACAAGTTCACCGCTGGGCTGACTGCGAACATGAACTGCCTGCACACTGCTTATATAGATAGAAGGCAGGCATGGCTAACACAGCAGGCAGATGTGGGAGGGGAGATGGGCGTGAATGACAACGCAAAGGCACGCCCCCCAGTGCAAAGCAGGCTCCAGTGCCCCTGTATGGGCAAATGTGTCTGCTTGCTCTGTCGTTAGAGCTTTTGCAAGAGCCGGCATCAAGAGGAGCCGCACACAGCAGCGACACGGGAATCTGACAATGACAAGAGGGAACCTGGCGTGTTAGTGGGAGAATTTGCCCAGCTGTTTATTTCTGATACAGAAGATGATTTTGATGGATTTGTGGATGATGACTAACTAATAGTAATGTGAGTACATTGTTAAATTGTTCAATAAAATACAACCAAACTCAGTTTTGCTCCTGTTGCCTTTTTAAAAACAGCTAGCCACGCTAGCCGTGCTATCTTCTGTTTTAGTGTGCATGCATGTTCACTAAGGTATTGTAGGCAGAATTTTGCTGGGCCTACACTATTATGCTATTCAGTTGATTTGGGGTGATAGTTTTAGTTTTGATGTAACACCATGACGACACATTGTTTGTTGATTAGTGATTTGCTCACACCGGCATTGTGTCGGCATCCCATCTGAGGGGCTACGCGGCAGCGAGACGGCGAGGAAGACTGATAATGACTCTCGTGTTTGGTGGAGAATAGTGGATACAGAAGACAAGGACTTGGTGCATTTTTGGATAAGGACAACTTCTGCACGTTGTTAAAAGCTAAAATAAAATACCACAGAACTCCCGCTGCCATTTTAAAAACACGCGAGCGCGACTGAGCAGCTAGCGCGACTGCTTGGTTGCTTGGTTCTGTTTGCGGCCAATGATACCGCGCGTTCTATCTATGTATCAAATACAGAAATAGCACCCTCACGTGGGACTGCGCCCTTTGGTATGGCGCGTCTTTTGGCCGTAAAAATACGGTACTCCAATGCGTGTTCGTTTTTTGTACTCAAAAAGAAAAGGGTCAAATAAAGACTCAACAACAGCTGATTATAGTTGCGATATTTTAGTTTCTTTGATTTCTGGAGTTCAGGAAATAGTACAAAGACAGATATCTGGGCGGCTTTTTCTTAATCTGACGAGAAACTATAATCAGACGAGCACAATCGAAAAATGGCGCGCTGATCTCAGCCCAGCCTCACATTTTATAGGAGGTTTTCTTTGTCAAGGGTCATGTAGGTTGAATCGGTCGTCCTTGCTCCTTCCCACGTTCCACGTCCAAGGCTGACCTTCTCAGGCAGGCGGCAGTCTCTCCGTCTCTCCTTCCCCTGTAATCTCGTCAGTGTACAGATTGTGTGGTGTATGTTTTCCCAGATCAGATTATGTTTTTGGGTGTTCTTGATCGCGTCCCGGTGACGTCCTCCCCGGCCCAACTTGATATGTTTGTATCTTCTATGGCTTATGTGGAAAATGTGTTTTGTCGTATTTGTCCATGAAGTGCTATCTGGTTTGTCATCAGTTTGACCTGAGCAGACTGAATCAGTTTGTTCTGAATGAGAGTGTGGGTCATGAAAATACGATGTGTGCAAGTTTGAGGTCTTACATTTCAGCTAAGTCATATCAATTTAGCATATGAATGCATCAGTAAACACCATGACTACAATCCCAGTCAATCTTATCGATGCACTGTACTTCTACTTTCATTTGATAAATGCTTTTTGTTTAATCAATGTTTAACATATTCAGTAAATATGAACCTGCTAAATTAAATAATTGACCTTCTGTCCCATAAGTGTTTAAAATAATGGCAGCAATCGTAATACAATCCTTCACTATTAATTACATAACGCCTACAATAAAGCATAACTTTAACTCTATTGATGAAAGTAAAGTTTAATTTAGGCTATTAAGTAACTCAGTGGTGGGCCTTCAAGGCCTTCTCAGCTGGCCAAACATAATCAATAAAAAAAAAAAAATCATAATCGTCGCATTGATGTCATATTATAGCTGAGCGTTGTAATTTTAGGTGAGGGTTTTGAATCCAATCGGAATTCCGCTCGCTCGTGTTGCCAGGCAGGTTTCACAATACGAGGAGCGCGCATTATTTGTTCCGAGGCCTTAAGATGCAATTGTGCGAGCATCTCTTCTGTCAAAGTCAATGAGCTTTCATATTTGTTTGACGGTTGCAATAGCCAATCAGATCACGAGTTGGTTACAGTGAGCCTTTTCGCTGGCCTTACGCTGAGAGTGATGAACGCATTTTGTGATTGGATACTCACTTGTGAGGGGGCGGCGCTATGCCGAATCAACACACCAAAAAGTCGTAACTGGCGACCGTTCGAAAATCTAAAATATATTCTTGCTTTTTTTTAAACCACAATGGCCGAAGGAGGGAAAAGCATGGATTTAATGTTAGATACACTTGCAAGGACATTTTCAAGTCGGACCTTTCAAGAGAAGCTATATCGTCCAACACTCACTCAGTGGTGCGTAAGTGTGTTTCTGGATAATATTTGTCCAGCCGTGGTGTCATAAATGATGGTATTTTGATGGGGATTCATTCTAGTAGAACAAAGTAGGAATTCCCTAAAAAGTAAAAGTAAAAAAAATTACGATTGTTTAAGAATGTGCAAGAAAGAAAAATGTTGACAAATGTTGAAAATAACGATATTTTCCAGGAGGTATTTATTTCTTTGTTGTTTATTCATTCAATTCTAGACTTGTTTCAATATTTGAGTATTGTTTTTCTTTCAATATGTCGTATATTTTGTCTTTGAAGTGTGGGTCCTTGCTGCCTTCAGGAGAGGCAGCCGAGCAAGGCTGGATTGGTGATGGAAAAGAACGAAAGAAAGAAGAAAGATTTTATTCTAGTCACATGCTGATGTCAAAAGAAGTCTCCCCAAAAACGTGCGAGCCCCCTCTCAGACGTTCCCTTCTTATAGGGAATGCCCAAATAGGACATGAATATCTAATTTTTCCTTGTTGCATATGCATTCCCATCCCGCTAGTCTTTGGGATTTCCCTCCAAAAGTCCCCCAGAGGGAGAGCAGATGCGTCTCCCCGTTGATACGACCAGTCTACTCGTGACCACCTTAAATTCCTCTCATACCCTGGAAGGTCACTGACCTGGCGAGAGAATTGCCCCCACCATAAACAATGCTCAGGCCTATTTTCTCTCAGGGCAGTATCTGGTTACATCGGAACATCAGAACCAAGACTGGTCACTTCTTTGAACTTCCCATATCTATAGTAGGCCATTTAAAAATACATTACTTTTTTTTTTTTATTTATTTCAATGTATATTTATATTTTATATGTAATACTACAATATGTATTCAATTATTTTAATGTGGAATTATATCAATATTAATTTAAACCTTTTTATTTCACTCTTGATTATTTCTTAACTTATTTGTTCAATTGAATATGTATGCAATTTAAATTATTCTATCCAGCCAGCCCTTTTCTGCCGCTCATCCGGGGTCGGGTTATTGAATTAATTTAATACCTAAGTATTTTTTATATTTCAATATTTATTTCAAGATTAACTCTTCTCAATGTGTTCAATATTTATAAAATGTTTCTATATTTCTTATTAATTGCAGTCTGTATGTCGTTGCTAATTTTACATTTCTATATTTCCCGATTTCATTATATAAGCAATCCAAAGTATAAAAACTATAATATAGCATGAAAAAAGTATTTTGTATATTTGACAAAATGATAGTTTTTCCGAAGTGAGATTCTGCTTATCAACAAACCCCAAACACTTGATAGAGCTCAACCTAGAAAGAGAAACTGAGACTGCTTGCGTTTCTCTTTCTTGTTCTTTTTATAGTTCAACTTCTAGTTCTGTTTTTCACCTTTTCACACAGCGTAATGAAGGCCAGTTGAGCAAGTGGAACAAGTGATTTTATTGATGATTGTGGAAGGCACCGATTTCATAAGCACCGTTTCTTCTCACACGTTTTCCATTAAGTACGATTAAAAAGACAACTGAAAAGCATAACGTTAAAAAATGTTATTCCAGGCAAAGGCAATAAATTTTATTTACATGTTTGATGTAAACACCAAAACAAATCATCATCACTCAGACACAATGCACTGATCACATTTATTGAAAATCACATTTACATCTTACCACAAAGAGTCGTTTTTTTCATTTTTTTTTCTTTTTTTAATCTTCAAGGATCGCTGCAATTCTCGCCAGCACAATCGTGTCTCTCAGCTCCCTGTTTAGTGACAATTTTTTTAGAACAAACGCTGCAACTTAATGGCTTGTCTCCATTGTGTGTTCTTGTGTGGTTTCGTAAATAGGACTTTTGAGAGAAACTCTTGGCACAAACTGAGCAGGAAAAATGTTTTTCTCCAGTGTGTGTTCTTGTGTGATCTGTTAAAATTGACTTTACAGAGAAGCTTTTGCCACAAACTGAGCAGGAAAATGGTTTTTCACCACTGTGTGTTCTTGTATGTTCTGTTAAATGTGCCTTTTGAGAGAAGCATTTTCCACAAACTGAGCAGGAAAAAGGTTTTTCTCCACTGTGTGTTCTTGTGTGCGTTGTTAAATGTGACTTTTTAGAGAAACTTTTGCCACAAACTGAGCAGGAAAAAGGTTTTTCTCCACTGTGTATTCTTGTGTGCGTTGTTAAATGTGACTTTTTAGAGAAATTTTTACCACAAACCGAGCAAGAAAAAGGTTTTTCACCACTGTGTGTTCTTGTGTGGTTTGTTAAATTAAACTTGTCAGAGAAACTCTTGCCACAAACTGAGCAGGAAAAAGGTATTTCTCCACTGTGCATTCTTGTGTGCCTTACTAAATGAGACTTTCGAGAGAAGCTTTTGCCACAAACTGAGCATGAAAAAGGTTTTTCTCCAGTGTGTAATCGTGTATGTGTTTTTAAATTTGACTTAAAAGAAAAGCTTTTGCCACAAACTGAGCAGGAAAAAGATGTCTCTCCACTGTGTGTTCTTGTGTGGATTGTGAACGTTGACTGATGCAGGAAGCTTTTGCCACAAATCGAGCAAGAAAATGGTTTTTCTCCACTGTGTGTTTTTTTGTGCCCTTTTAAAGACAACTTTGAAGTTAATGAGTCAGTGTGACATCCCCTTTCACCTTTAGCTTGCCCATCATCATCATCATCATCATTAGTATCATCATCATTGTCATGAGCGTCTGATGTGTCCTCATTATGTGCTTGTGATGGCCCCCAGTGGTCTTCATCACCTTCTGTTTTCACGTGATGACTTGAACTGCTGCTTGTAGGCTCCGCCCCTCTCTTGTCCTCACTCTCATCCTTGTCTTCATCTTCAGTCTTTCTAGGGACAAAGTTCAGTGGTGACTTGTTGATCTCCTCCTCCTCCTCCTCCTTTTTGATGTGAGTCAAGTCTGGCTCCTCTTTCACAAAACGGAGATAGTTTTCACTGACGTCTGCAGGACACAATATGACAAATTTGGTTTGGTCAAGTCAAACCTCATGTGGCGATTTTTTTCTTATATTGTTCCTACCGTGCTACCTTGACTTGTGCCTGCCGCACACGGAGCAATGCGTGCGACCCCAACTTGGACCGGACCATGGGGGCATTTCACAAAATTACGTCCAACCATGTAAATATCCCTTTAGCAGCATAACAACAGTGATAAACGAGCAATTAAAAAGGAAGCACGTTGCGGCTGATGCCCAATTTCATTCCTGACATAGTCACAGATGTTTCTGGAAGCAAGCTGAAGTTAGCACACACAGGCTATTGTGTGCGTCTGATGGAACACCTGTTGTGGGACCCTAACATATTGATGCAGATCACTGGGGGTCATCGCAACATAATGTCATTGATAAAATAGGAATCCTTCAAGCGAAATATGTTTTCAAGTATTTCATTTTGCATTTAGAGATAGTTTCATCGTGGGTACTTTTTGCTTCCATTATAATCTGTATGCCTAAAAGAATTAAAGGGGCCCTGGAATCAGAGTCGCTATTTATTGTATGATTTACGTTTGGGTTTTTTTTTACCCAAAATGACATTTATCCTGCGAGTAAGTTCCGACGTTACCCTTTTTATTTTATAAAATTTCTGTTTTGAAATAAATTTTAAAACAAAATTACGTTTGAAGAGTAAAAGTTCTTACACATAAGCATTAAGCAACAACACTTTCACTCTGACTTTCGTGTTGACATATTTGAATAATGACTGTATATTTTAAAGTTAGCCAATATGTATTCAAATTTGACGAAGATACACCAAAATATTTTAAGAGTTCACTGAATTATTTTGGAACTGCAATGATGCTTAACAGCCATAGGGTGTCAGTAATGAGTAACAAAGTAACACAAGACCTCCCACTGTTCCGTCATCATTGTCATTTGCAAAAATTACCAGGAACTATGAGTTGCGGGGGAGATGCAAACCACCTGGGCCACACGTACTTTATTACCAGGAACTAAATGTTCCTGGACTTGTAGGTAGAAAAGGGGGTTGTGACGTACTCCCTTTTTAAGCCCATAGAAAGCCAAAGATGCAGATGCATTCCTTGCAGCATGCGCTTGTTCACTGATAAGATCCGTGCAACCTTGGATGGATGCATTCAATGTATTTTAATTGTTTGGATGAGGTGAAACTATGCACACGTGCACAGAACAGTGCAGGGCCACCGGAGGTTCATTGACCGAGCCAGTAAAAATTTCATAAATAAGACCAATACGTACTTGATTTAAAAAAAAAACTTAATCCTTTGTGTTTTATCCACTAAAATTCATCAACCGCCATTGATCTTTTTGCCGCAGTGTGCAGTTTTTAGAGTCAGGTTGAATCATTCCATAAGGAATTGCTTGAACAAGATATGTCAGAGTTTTTGTCAAAAACGCAACAAGCCTTCATAAATGAATCACCCAGCCAAGATTGTCTTTGTCACTTGCGAGGAGCAGTCCGCCAAAGAGAAAAGCGTTCCCGCTCCTGTGCGGCGTTTTATTGAAGCAATTTATATATGCCAACCCATAAAGAATGGAAAAACATGAACACTTTGACTTTATCACACCCGTCCGTCCACACTCTTCCTGTTGTTCGAACGGTTTCAGCTTACAAGACATGTTTGGGTCACACTTCTGTTCAATGCAAGCTAAACGGTTTCCTGTCAAACACGGTTCAAGACGTGCATCTGTTTTTGTGGCTTCCTGCTAAACTGCCAGCATAGACACAACTCTGTTACCACTGAACTCACGTTTTCCTGTTTAAGAGGTCCATGTTTTTGTGACCTTCTATTAACCCGTAAGCATAGTTTTGAAACATGATGACATGACAATCTTAATTTCTTTCACAATAATATAAAAACTTTCACAGATATAGCAAAAACAAATTGGAGAAGCTGTGGACCAGAGCACAACATCAGTCAGACCCCGGGTCCACCATAGTGTCGAAATTCGGAAAATGTTCCATAACAGAGGAATTCGTAATGGGTGCTGAAACACCACACCCTGCTAGTGACATGGAGTATTCTACATCTGAAATTAACTCCGCCAACCGTCTTCACCACTGGGCCTAAATCTTTAGTATGATGATGCGCACCGATAGTGAATGTGATTTGTGGCTCAGCGAACAGAGACAATTCATACCGTTTCCTCTGCTCTGGGGCAAGGCACACATCCAAGGCAGCACCGGTAGACAGCACAAATACATAATCCTAATGCAAGACGCACTTCTGACCCTCGAAATTGGGTGAATGCATCCTGACAAACAAAATCATCAGAACTCAGTGTTCAATGCAAAGGACCAATTGGTGGTTTGAATGGGTGGAGGCGGCTACACCGCGCAGACCAGAGAAGGAACAGGACGTACCACCCGCGGGAGGATGGAGACCCTGGTCTCAGAGCTGCCCAGTCTACTGGAACGGAGGACAACATATGCTTCCCCCGGCGGATGTGCACAATTCAGTCCCTTCTGGAAATTCAGTCCCACTCGAATTCCAGTGTTTGTTTCACAGGTGCGGGTTCGGTCCACGGCAGTGACTCAGCCAATCTCAAGAGTCCCACAAGCGTGACAGTGTTGTTGCTCATTGGGATTTGCAGAAGGAACTTGCAAAGCGTGGAATATCTTGTTCCACCATCTAAAACTGTTGTCCATCAATCGTCACCGGAATGCCAAGACCTGCCGGTCCTTGAATGCTGAGGCTCCGCGGGCACCCCTATCGTGGAATGGGGTCCCAATCGGGTTGAGGCGTCAAGTGTGCATTTGGAAGCAATCGAAGCGTTGTCGGAGGAGGGGGTAGCGATGGCGCCCTGGTGCTAGTGGACCTCTTTGTGACCGGCATGGCGCTGGACCACAGGCTGGCACATTTCAGGAAGTGGCTCGGTTGGGACCGCTCATCACCCAGTGACCCCACAGCAAAAGCACGTCCCACTCACAACCCATGTCTATAACCACCCCTACTTCTGTTACGTGACCTTGTTGACCGGCCGGTGCGGACAACAAGCCTGCTGTGGCACTGCGTCACCAGAACCTGGCCAAGGAGCAGCGGAAACGGAAAGAGCAGACGCAATGGGAGCTGCATGCGTCGGATGCTGCATTAGCTGCTTCCCGGGTTTTATTTTTTTTCCCCCCCCCCATATTCTTTTTTCCTTTCCCGGTGAATTAGCACTCTTGGCCCCCTGAACCTGCAAGTGTAACAATTCGTTTTCTACATCCAATACAATATTTTCTTTCATCGATGCAAAAACGGGGGTTCTACTCATACTGATTAGCAGTTTCTCATTGACGGACTGTTTCGCTTGATGTCAGTAACTGGGAGGCGCACGCCCTCGAGGACGGCCAACCGGCACAGCTGTGTGGTGGTGACACTATTGGATGGGTCACTGGCGGAAGCTTCAATCCATTCGCGTCTCGCCCCGTCTCCCATAAGAGCTCACTAACTTAATCCCTCATCATATTTTACAAAAGCCAATGCCAATTGGTTTTGTCTTCTGTTTATGATTCATATTCAATCCCCATGAACACGTCAATTATAATTTAGCTATTTTTTAACTAACTAATATAACCCCGTTTTCCTCAACCCATGAGTCAGTATTCTTTGAAGTGGATTATGTGCAGACTAAAAATTTCTAATTTAATTTATATCAATTAACTGTAAATCAAAAGTCCCCTCATAACATGATAATTCATCATATTCCTGTCATTTCCATCTGAAAATGTCGTTCCATTAATTGAATTACCGTAGTACATCTGTAGTAGTATGGAACATTAGATGTTTTTTTTTTGTTTTGCATGACCTTTAACCATGCATGTTCTTTTTCAACAAAATTGTATCTCTTATCAGTTTCCCTGTTTCATGAGTTGCTGCCGGGGGCAAAAAGGAGGAGTTCAGAGAGGAATTTCACCCTCAGGGACAATCCCAAACTTTTGTTTCCAGGACATTGTAACACTCTAGGCTGGTTTATTGTTCTTCTTATTGCAATTTTACTGCGTTCAGTCTTCCTCGAGACTGAATACGTTCTCGTGTTTGCCAAATAGTTAATCCTAGTTTCTCACTTTAGCTTTTCACAGTCAAGATATGAACTTTTTCAACTGCACAATCACTTCATTGAGGTCTAATTATCAATTGTTTACCATAGTCAGACTTTTGCCGTCAAAGAGACCTGTTCCTTCACCGTTCGTTAACGTTTTCATCACTCATTCCACATAACATGCATTCATCCTTTTATGATCTTAGATTTCTCTATTTATATGACCGCTTCTTGCAATGAAGATTAATTTCACCGCAATTATGTAGCCAATTATCTTTCTCGTTCTAATTTTGCTTTAGTTATTATCCAAAATTTTAAACATATTTTATGCTGCATCTTTCAATGCACACTAGGACGCACACGCGTTAGTTGAACTGATAAAACGGAATATTTATGCAATCACATATGGCTTTTAGAAGGGGCAATTCTTTCTACAAAGGAGGGACTGGCACTGGTTTATAACTATCACCCCTTATCTCCTGCCTGGGGGCTGCCTGACTTCCTGGTCCCACAGTAGATGGAGGAGAGACCACAGCGCTCTGCTTGCATTCTTCCTGCTGGGCCCAATCTTCAACTCTTTCACCTCTGCATGATCATTGTTGACATGTCATATTAAAAATCCTTACATGCAAAAAAACAATTACGAGAACAAAATACTGCACCTATCTCCCCCCTTTGACACATGCCCCACATGTGTCAACACAAATAACAATAAAAACAAACGAAGCAGCAACCCCCCTAATTAGGCCGAACTTCCACGTACTTTCATCTCATCTCTTCACAAACCCCTGCGTACATCCTGTGCCAATACGGGGCGGACCGTAGCCAGGTTTTTGATTTTGCCCGGCCTTGACCAGAACACGAGTAATCACAGGGTACGTATCTGAACAGCGTATCTCTTGCTACGTACCAGCGAAACTGTCGGGCCCTCCACACAACGGTACGCCTCGATCCTTACTGTGTTCCATGCCACAAAGTGCCCAATACGATACGTGGAAGCGCGCTTCTCTTCATTATTTCTATTTCCAGACCTTTCTTTTCTTTATCTTCTGCACATTTCTCCCCATTTACTTAGTTCCTATCATCAATTTTTAAATGTATTTATTTTTTTTTATACTTTTTATAATGTTCTTTCATAGTGCGGTTACTTTGACATCTTTTAATGTCTTAATCATTATAGAGGCCTCTTGTTTAAACAATAATTGAAACTAACACAGGGACATTTTCCATGACCAATCAGCCAGCAGACCCACACGCACAAGCTCTCTTTAACGTCCCCAAAAGCCGCGACCGCTTGGACACAGGCGCACAACACCCATTGTGAGTAAAAGCATCTCACCGAAAGTTCAGCCGGCCGGCTGTTGAACGCCTGCGCCCCAGCACCCTGAGACCCTCAATGGAGCAAAATGCCAAAACGGTGGTATATTTTGTTGTTGATGTGTGGGTCTGGCTCTGCTTCCCTCCGGACAGGTCGCGGAGCATGGCAGAATTGGTGATGGAAAAAAATTCTCTGACACAGCCATTTTGGTTAGAAAGAGATTTTATTCTCGTCACATGCTGATGTCAAAAGAAGTCTCCCCAAAAAGCAAAAAGGGAAAGGTGTCCCCTCTCTCCGGCCTTCCCTTCTTATAGGGAATGGCCACACCGGACATGAATATTGAAGGATTGTATTACGATTGCTGGCATTATTTTAAACACTTACGGGACAAAAGGTAAATTATTTAATTTAGCAGGTTCATATTTACTGAATATGTTCAACATTGATTCAACAAAAAGCATTTATCAAATGAATGTAGAAGTACAGTGCATTGATAAGATTGACTGGGATTGTAGTCATGGTGTTTACTGATAATAATAATAATAATAATAATATTGCCTTTATTAGTCCCACAATGGGGAAATTCGAGATTCGAACCCAGGCCTCCTGGGGAGACTGGGTCCTGAACGCGGCGCCTTAGACCACTCGGCCATCCTGATGCATTCATATGCTAAATTTATATGACTTAGTTTCAATGGAAGACCTCAAAATTGCACACATAGTATTTTCATGACCCACACTCTCATTCAGAACAAACAGATTCAGTCTGCTCAGGTCAAACTGATGACAAACCAGATAGCACTTCGTGGACAAATACGACAAAACACATTCTCCACATAGGCCATCGAAGATTCAAACATATCAAGTTGGGCAGGGGAGGACGTCACAGGGACGCTATCAAGAACACCAAAAAACATAATTTGATCTGTGAAAACATACACCACACAACCTGTACACTGACGAGATTACAGGGGAATGTGAGCAGGAGAGACGGAGAGACTGCCGCCTGCCTGAGAAGGTCAGCCTTGGACGTGGAACGTGGACGTGGGAGGGAGCAAGGACGACCAATTCAACCTACATGACCCTTGACATAGGAAACCTAGAAAATGTGAGGCTGGGCTGAGATCAGCGCGCCATTTTTCGATTGGACTCGTCTGAGTACGGTTTCTCGTCAGATTAAGAAAAAGCCCCCCAGATATCTGTATTTGTACTATTTCCTTAACTCCAGAAATCAAAGAAACTAAAATATCGGAACTCTAATCAGTTGTTGTTGAGTCTTTATTTGACCCTTTTCTTCTTGAGTACAAAAAACGAACACGCATTGGAGTAAGTTTGGCTTTTAAGATTCATTTACGAAATGTTTCTCATTTTCTCGGTGGCTCAACTCCAACAGTGGATATAAACATACACTTCATCTGTCAGCATAGTTTTGAAACCTGATGACATGACAAACTTAATATATATTAAAACATTTAAAAACCGGAATAAGTAAAATATTAAATAATCAGTTCATATTTTAAACTGAGAAAAAAACATGGAGTTCACCCCCCACTATTGGTTATTCTTTGGCATTTAATTTCTGCACTGATTTCATTTGGCATAAACAAATGTTCAGCAACCCGGCAAGTAAAAGGCAATAATTAAAAATAAAACGGCAATAACCTTGAACGATTTCCCCAAACAACTTAATGTTGTGATGCATATTTCTAACGATAGAAAGTCGTTCTTTACAAAGCAAATGAGAGTAAAACGTGTACAAACCTGCTTCGTTCTCTTCTTTTATTCCACAAAGTTCCATTTTGTACTTGGGTGTCATTCCTGCACTCATTTTCAAACGCCAATCTCAACAAATCCGCACTTGATCTCTGCTTGGCGATAACTCGTGTGCTTCTCTTTGTTCGACGAGATGAAAGAAAGATGGCATCGTTTTTCAAAGTCGCACTGAAAGGATTTCCTGTTCATCACGAAGGCGGAAAAACAGGACACACCCCGCTGTGATATGATTGGCTGCTGGCTTTGTGGAGCACTGTCACCAACTCACCGACAGATGTCGCCAATTGCGATGCAAATCATTGTTATCTTCTTCTAAAGATTGGAAAAACGTCCGTTTTGAACCGTCTGCACGTGAACAAATATTTTAGTTCCCAAATATGAACTTGAGAGATGTATTGAATTTTACTTTTGTTGCTGGTTTTGTTTTCACATCTGCCACCATGTTGTTGGTTGGATAGTATTCCAAATGTATTTCCCTATTATTAACAGTTGACATGATCAAGTGATACTTTATGTCAACATATTTGCACCTTTGCAGGGTTTTTCAACAGGTTGCGATGTGGTTGCGAATTTTAAATGAAAATATGTCACTGTTTTATTACTTAACTGTTATTGTGTTCGAAAATGATTTAGGTAGTTCTTTAAGTACTTTAATATTTCATTATTCGTTTCAGTATTCATTAAACTACAATAATTCACTATTAATTTCAAGATTCATTGAACTGCTTTAGGATTAATTGAGTATTCAATGTTTAATCGTTACAGTATTTACTTTTTAAATTTTTGTTTCACCATTTTGTTCAATCTTAATCTTATGGAAAATTATTTAGCAAGCACCAACACAAGGTTTTTAAAGATAAAGATAAAGATGTCCTTTAATAGTCACACAATGGGTAAATTTACAGTGTTACGACAGCAAAGATATAGATCACACAGAGGCGGTGGTGCAATGTAGCCGTTAATGTATGACATTAGCAGCAGACATTCAGAAAAAGCAAACCTATGCGAATATACACAGTATATACGTAAACACACAAATCCCCATGTGTATATACACACTTACATCCCACAACATTTACAAGTGTAAGGAAACACTCCGAATGTCTGTCTATGGTACAGAGGGAAAATTAATAAAATGCTGCAATGATAAAAAATACTGCTGTCATAACCCGTGTCGGTCATGTCAGTGTTTTTGTTATTATTTTCTTCACCTTCCTGCCATGTGCTCATTCTGTTTATTTAGTCAGCTGAGTGGGACGTTCCCTCCAGCACTCGTTCCCCACCAGCCACGCACCTGTTCCCCGTTACCCTCACACACCTGATGCCCATCTGCTCCCCTAATTACTGGACTATTTGAACACCTCACTCCGACAACTCATTGGCGGTGCATTGCTCCAATACGGACTGTCACGACCGCTCTCTGATCTCGTTCATGCTCTTGATTTACTAACTACTTCTCATTTCCACGGTGACCCAACTCCAACAATAACATGACAAATATTTGTCATCTCATCAATATTTGCACAACAGAGTACTGAGTTTCGAGATCCTCACTATAATAGTTCTCAAAATTATATTTCTTATCAATTTAGCTTAGTTCAGGGATATTTTATTGACAATCTAATATCAATCTACAAAGACAGAAAAAAAATGGTGGTGGGGGGCGCGAATCTTTTTCTTCTTGGTAGGGGTGGGCGTGATATAATTGAGAAGCACTGCTAGTATATGCAGAAATTATATTCATACAATCTTGCAGCCCGAGTGAACCACAGCATTGTTGCAAGTTCGGTAGGAGAAACGTAAACGTCCCACTGCTGGAGCAGCGGCGGCTTCTCTGGGCTTAGGCGGAAGTGACATGGAGCTGACTCGCCAATGTGGCGTTTATTTAGTTATTTTGTTGACCGATTAAAATGTGATATAAAATATATATTAAAATATAACAGCCAGGGGTAAAAACAAAACACAGAGGCAAAGAAATATACATATTATTATAAATATATTTGAAAAATACGCGCTTAAAGAAACAAGCGCGTAGCTTCCGAAGGACCTCGACCACATCCACCGACCTGTCCACACCGGAACAAAAACACCCACCGCTAAATTCTTCTGATTTATGTGGAACTCACTGTAAATTTCTCACAGGATGTCCAGTGCTACTCTAAAGGACTACGACATAATTCATTAAGTCTTTGTGTCCCGATAACCTAATCTTCGCGGGTTGATGCTTTTCGGCGTAGTTAGCTTAGCTTGTTAGCTTAGCTGCTTGTTAGCTAGCTAGCTGCTAACGAAAAGAGGCACATGACTCATCGCCAAGCAGAGATCAAGTGCGGATTTGTTGAGATTGACGTTTGAAAATGTGTGCGAGAACGACACCCAAGTACAAAGTGGAACTTTGCGGAATAAAAGAAGAGAACGAGCAACATCTTCAACTGCTGGGCGAAGATTGCAACCAGCCTCGTGTTGTGCCACTCAAAGCAGGTTTGTACACGTCTTACTCTCATTTGCTTTGTAAAGAACGACTTTCTACCGTTAAAAATATGCATCACAACATTAAGTTTGGGGAAATCGTTCAAGGTTATTAACGTTTTATTTTTTAATATTGCCTTTTACTTGCCAGTTTGCTGAACATTTGTTTATGCCAAATGAAATCAGTGCAGAAAATGGATGCCAAAGAATAACCAAAAGTGGGGGGTAAAGTCCGTGTTTTTTTCCTAGTTTAAAATTTGAACTGATTATTTAACATTTCACATTTTCCAGTTTTTATATGTTGTTAAAGAAATTAAGTTTGTCATGTCATGTTTCAAAAATATGCTTACAGGTTAATAAAAGGTCACAAAAACATGGACCTCTTAAACAGGAAAACGTGAGTTCAGTGGTAACAGAGTTGTGTCTATGCTGGCAGTTTAGCCGGAAGCCACAAAAACAGATGCATGTCTTCAACTGTGTTTGACAGGAAACCGTTTTGCTCGCATTTAACAGAATTGTGACCCAAACATGTCTTGTAAGCTGAAACCGTTCGAACAACAGGAAGCGTGTGGACGGGTGTGATAAAGTCAAAGTGTTCATGTTTTTCCATTCTTTGAGTTTGCATATACAAATTGCTTTGCTGTGCTTCAATAAAACGCCGCACAGGAGTGGGAAAGCTTTTCTCTTTGGCGGACTGCTCCTCGCAAGTGACAAAGACAATCTTGGCTGGGTGATTCATTTATGAAGGCTTGTCTCGTTTTTGACAAAAACTCTGACATATCTTGTTCAAGCAATTCCTTATGGAATGATTCGACCTGACTCTAAAAACTGTGCAAACTGCGGCAATAAGATCAATGGAGGTTGATCAATGTTTGTGAATAAAACACAAATTATTACGTTTTTAAAAAAATCAAGTACGTATTGGTCTTATTTATTGAAGAACTTTGTTCTGTCTTGGTCGGTCGGGTGAGAGTCAATAAACCTCCGGTGGATCTGCACTGTTTAGTCTTAATGTGCGTAGTTTCACCCCAGCCAAACATTTAAAATACATTTAATGCGTCCATCCAGGGTTACTCGGATCTCATCAGTGAACAAGCGCATGCTGCAAGGAATGCATCTGCATCTTTGTCTTACAATGGGCTTAAAAAGCGAGAACATCACAACCCCCTTTTCTATCAACAAGCCCAGGAACATTTAGTTCTATCTCTAAATGCAAAAAGACATACTTGTAAACATATTTCACTTGAAGGATTCCTATTCTATCCATGACATAATGTTGCGATGGCCCCCAGTGGTCTGCATCAATATGTTTGGGTCCCACAACAGGTGTTCCATCAGACGCACACAATAGCCTGTGTGTGCTAACTTCAGCTCGCTTCCAGAAACGTCTGTGACTATGTCAGGAATGAAATAGGGCATCAGCCGCAACGTGCTTCCGTTTTAAATGCTCGTTTATCACTGTTGTGCTGTGAAAGGGAGGTTTACATCGTAGGACGTAATTTTGTGAAATGCCCCCATAGTCCGGTCCAAATCGGGGTCGCACGCATTGCTCCGTATGCGGCGGGCACAAGCCAAGGTAGCACGGTAGAAACAATATAAGACAAAGTCGCCACATGAGGTTTGACTTGACCAAACCAAATTTGTCTTATTGTGTCCTGCAGACGTCAGTGAATACAATCTCCGTTCCGTGAAAGAGGAGCCAGACTTGACTCACATCAAAAAGGAGGAGGAGGAGATCAACAAGTCACCACTGAATGTTGTCCCTATAAAGACTGAAGATGAAAACAAGGATGAGAGTGAGGACAACAGAGGGGCAGAGCCTACAAGCAGCAGCTCAAGACATCACGTGACAACAGAAGGTGATGAAGACCACTAGGGGCCATCACAAGCACATAATGAGGACACATTATCACGCTCTCCTGATGATGATGATGATGATGATGGGCAAGCCAAACGTGAAAGGGCATGTCACACTGACAGTTGGGTATGTTCTCACTGTGGGAAATCATTAACTTCAAAATTCTCTTTAAAACTGCACATAAGAACACATAGTGGTGAAAAACCTTATTCCTGCTCAGTTTGTGGCAAGTGTTGCTCTCAAAAGTCGCATTTAACAAGCCACATCAGAACACACACTGGAGAAAAACCTTTTTCATGCTCATTTTGTGGCAAGTGTTTCTCTCAAAAGTCAAGTTTCACAAGACACACAAGAACACACAGTGGTGAAAAACTTTTTTCCTGCTCAGTTTGTGGCAAAAGCTTTTCTGTAAAGTCAAGTTTAAACAAGGCACACAAGAACACACACTGGAGAAAACCCTTTTCCCTGCTCAGTTTGTGGCATGAAATTCGTTAAAAAGTCAAATTTAAAAAGGCACACAAGAACACACACCGGAGAAAACCCTTTTTCCTGCTCAGTTTGCAGAAAAGGTTTCTCTCGAAAGTCTACTTTAGTAAGGCACTCCAGAACACACAGTGGTGAAAAACCTTTTGCTTGCTCGGTTTGTGGCAAAAGCTTCTTTTTTAAGTCAAATTTAACAAGTCACGCAAGAACACACAGTGGTGAAAAACCTTTTTCCTGCTCAGTTTGTGGCAGAAGCTTCTTTGATAAGTCAACTTTAACAAAACATAGAAGAACACACAGTGGTAAAAAACCTTTTTCCTGCTCAGTTTGTGGCAAGAGTTTCTCTCTAAAGGCAAATTTAACAAGCCACACAATAACGCACAGTGGTGAAAAACCTTTTTCCTGCTCAATTTGCGGAAAAAGTTTCTCTCGAAAGTCACAATTAACAGCGCACTCAAGAGCACACACTGGTGAAAAACCTTTTTCCTGCTCAGTTTGTGGCAAGAGTTTCTCTCAAAAGTCTAATTTACAAAGCCACACAAGAACACACAGTGGAGACAAGCCATTCAGTTGCAGCATTTGTGCTAAAAAAATTTCCAATAAACATAGTGCTGAGAAACACAATTGTGCTGGTGAGAAAAGCAGCGATCCTTGAAGCTTAAAAAAAATAAAACAAAAAACTGAAGGAACTGACTCTTTGTGGTAAGATGTGAATGTGATTTTGAATAAAATATGATGTATTGAATTTTGCAAAGCTCTTTTATTGACACAAAGCCAATGTGATCAGTGCCAGAAGAACCATTGTGTCTGAGTGATGATGAGTTTTTTTGTGTTTACATCAAACATTATAAATAAAATTGCTTTTGCCTGGAACAACATTTGTGAACATTATGCTTTTCAGTTGTCTTTTTGTCAGGTTTAAATGCCCTGACGCCTTTTGGGAGAGCTTACTGAAATAACTTACTAAAGGTAACAGCCAAAATAAAAAGATGGCTGAGAGGCCAGGAGGAACCCGACATGGCGTTCATTTTCACCGGCCGGCGGGGGAAAGAGTGGGACAAAGCGGAAGCGAGCAGGCAGTTCCGCGTGACTCCTTCCTCTCTCTTCCTCCCTGCTCTGCTCTGCTTTTATTAGCTTGACTCAAGAATCACCAGGAGACAAGAAATTAAAATACAATGAAAGTCTGTTTAGTCTAAACTAATCACTAGAAGACTCCAACAGGCAGGAAATCACAACTCACGGTGTAAAGGTTACTTTAACTAAACACATTGTTCGAATAATATTTCGAGGTTATTATACATTTGCCATGACGCAGCTTTATTTCAATTTGTGGTGCGCATGACATGTTGCAAATTAGTGGAGTGGACTATGCTTGAGTGTTTACAGTTTGAGTGGAGATACAGGAGGAAACCTTTACTGCAGGGAGGTGTCTGCAATTGGCAGGGCGGCGGCACTTCTTCAGAAGTGAGGATGAAGTAAACAACTGTGACGACCGGCTCTGCTAGGGAAGGAGGGAAGTAACATAAACCGAGCTGTTAAATGGTGTGGAGAGAGTTTACAATTTATTTTTAGTAAAGAAAAGAGGTAGGGTTTAAACAAATGATCTCAACCAACAGGTATTCACCCAAGTTGACAAATGTGTATGAATAACAAAAGCAAGTGTCTCCAAAATTCACAAAAGTCCAAACAAGAGACACAACAAGCGCAAGCGAGGCAAACTGAACTCTAAAGTCCCAGCCGCCCTGAGCAGCAGAACCGAGGTCCTTTTATTGGTCCCAGCTGCCCAGGTGGAGCTCGTTGGTTGGGACGTCCATGAGTAACGAGCAGGAAAGCAGTCCACCAACGGGGAACGAGCGGGAAAGCAGTCCAGCAATGGGGAATGAGCAGGAAAGCAGTCCAGCGCTGAGGCACAAGTTCATTGACTTTACAAATGAAAGGGTGGAAGAGTTACTGCAATACACAGAGGGCGTGGCCTTGTAGGTGCAAGCCTGAATCAGTACAAAACATTCTGCTGCTTGTCCTGAACATGCAGATTTTAATATCCCTTGAAACAAAATTTAAATTTGCAATCCTAAAAAAAAAAAATGTCTCTCCAGTCGTATGAAAAGTGTCCATAAGGTCAGGTCGCGGCTTGGTGGCAATTTGGATGCGGCCTCCACAGACCGACATCAATCATATCAATCACCATACTATGGATATCAATCTGTTGAGACATGGGAGTTCCCATGACTCAATTTAGCAATTAAATATCAAATTGGCAATGCTAATACATTGTAATCAAGGATTTTGTTTCACTCTGTTCTGTTTCTCATACAGAGTGGACGATTAAAGCATTGAATTGCTTACTTCACATTTATTAACCTCTTAACTTTTTCAGTACAGTACGTTACTTCAGTCTGTTGACATAGGGAAAACATCACTTCCTCTTTCTCCCGTCCGTCACTGTAATCGGCCCCTAAGCAACATAACATAACTAACAATAATATTGTTACATCTTTTCTTTTTTCAATTTGAAGCACTTCCTTGCAATGTAAACGTTGCACACACATTTTCATGCAGATTATGTATTTATAATAGAAAATTATGCCTAACATAACTTTGTCAACATAAAGCGTCACTTTCAGTGCATTATTTGTAAATTAACCCAAAATATATTAACAAATTCCAATCCTTCAAATAAATATAACATCTGCTTTCTATTATGTTGGCTCCAAAACATTATGTAAAACATCTTGTCAGTATTATCCAACCCCCCAACCAGCAAACAAATTATACCTTGACAGTTACAGTTTTGTTTTTTACAGTTTTGTTTTTTTTTCTAACATAAATATCCCAAATCTTCTGTCTTCACTGCGTGTAGTCCTCCAAATATTTAGGCTTGAACACCTGACGACCTGATCTGGTGACAACTTTGGTTTGGTCCCTGGTGCCACACTGCTGGGTTGCATCCACACCGTCTGAAGTCCCCTGAGTCCCACTCCTCGTTGACGTGACAGATCCTGTATCATGGTCTCGTCTAAGATGCCGTCGATTTCTCCTCACAACTTCTCCAGAGTCCAGCTTCACCTCGTAAGATCTGTGATCCACCGGTCCTACTACTCGTGCAGGTCTCCAGACGCCACGAAGATCGAAAGGCTGGACCCTCACCTTGTCTCCATTTTTCAGGGCATCCAAATTTTTAGCGGTGCGGTTGTAATATTTTCCTTGACGGTGTTGGTTGTGTCTAATTCCTTGCACATTGTTATGCAGCTCCGGTTCTAGCAGAGTATCTCTTGTAGGGAGCAGTGTCCTCGTCCTCCTGTTCAGCAGTCTCTGCGCAGGGCTAGTTGCAAGACCTTGGCTCGGTGTGTTGCGATGGTCCAATATTGCCAGATAAGGGTCCCGTCTAGCCATTGCAGCTTTCTTCATGAGACATTTGGCAGTTTTTACTGCAGACTCTGCCTTTCCATTGCTCTGGGCGTAACCAGGTGATGATGTTCTGTGTGTGAATTCCCATGCCTGGCTAAATCGTCGAAACTCTTGGGAGGTATATTGTGGGCCAATATCTGATACCACAATATCCCTTGTCGTGCGAAATGTGCTTTGAGTTTTCGTATAACGGTGGCGCTTGTAGTGTCTGGAAGATAATCTACTTCCCAGAAGTTGGAATAATAATCCACAGTTATTAAGTAGTCCTTGCCATGGAATGAGAACAAGTCCGTTCCTACTTTTGCCCAGGGCCTGTATTCCATCTCATGCGAGTGTAGCATCTCCTTCTGCTGTCTGGAGTCCACTGAACGGCATACATCACATTTTAATATAAAGTTCTTTATTTGTTGATTCATTCCCGGCCAGTATACACAGTCTCTCGCACGTCTGAGACATCCTTCAATCCCGAGATGAGAAGAGTGGATGCGACAAGTCATATCCCTCCAGAGTGCATCAGGAATCACTGCTCTCTCTCCTTTGAAAACAATTCCATCCTGATGACTTAACTCATCCTGAAATGAGTAGAAATGTTGGAGATCCGCTGGGATGTCTTGTTTGTTCTTTGGCCACCCTTTTTGGATCAGATTTATCAGCTGTTGTAATTTTTTATCTTCTTTTGTCGCTAATCGAATTGAGGTGAGTCTTTTAGTCGAGATGGGCAGGTGCTCAATCATATTAACAGTTTCCACCCCAGACTCCATGTCCACTTCCTGACAGTCCGGTAAATATGCTCTGCTCAAAGTATCGGCTACCAACATGTCCCGGCCTGGTTTATAAGTCACATGTATATTGTACTTCTGTAGCCTGAGCAACATTCGTTGAAGCCTCTTTGGTGCACTGAGCAAAGGTTTTTTGTGGATGTTTTCCAAGGGCTTGTGATCACTTTGGACGGCCACCTCTCTTCCATAGGTGTACTGGTGAAATTTCTCCATTCCAAATACAATTGCGAGACATTCTTTCTCTATTTGAGCGTAGCCCCTCTCAGTTGGTGTCATGGCTCTGCTACCATATGCCACTGGCTTTCCATCCTGCATGAGGGCAGCTCCCAGTCCTGTCTCGGAAGCATCACACTGCAGCGTCAGAGCTTCTCGCTGGTCGTAGTATTTCAGGACTGGAGCGTTGGCTATCTTTTCTTTCAGTCGCTCAAATGCCCCTTCCTGGACTTCTGTCCATTCCCACATGTTTTCTTTATGTGTCAGTTGTCTCAAAACTTCACAGTCATCTGACAAGTGTTCATAGAATTTTGATAGGTAATTTACCATACCCACTAGTCGCTGTACTCCTTTCACATCAAAAGGTCTCGGCATCTCCCTGATGGCTCGCACTTTCTCTGGGTCTACACACAGTCCCTCAGCTGTCAGTAGGTGTCCTATATAGGGTACTTTTGTTTGTCGCAGCTTGAATTTGTCCTTGTTTAGTTTTATGTTTTTCTCTGTGCACCTCAGTAAGAAGCGTCTCAGTTTCACATCATGGTCTCGGATAGCTTCCTCCTGGGTTGTTCCTTCTCCTGTGATTAATATATCATCAGCAATGATGTATGTTCCAGGTAGGTTTTCCAGTGCATGTGTGAGTTTCCTTTGAAAGATCTCTGGCGCTGGGCTTATGCCCATTGGCATCCTGAGCCACCTAAAGCGTCCAACTGGGGTTGAGAAGGTTGTGAGATAACTTGACTCCTCCTCAAGTTTAATGTGCCAAAATCCATGTTTTACATCACAAACGGTGAATACTTTTGCATTTGCAAGTTCGGCTAAGATGTCATCTATTGTTGGGAGTGGAAAATGGCTCCGTTTAAGTGCTCGATTCAACGGTCTGGGGTCAATGCAGATCCTCAACTTTCCACTTTCTCAAAGACACCATGCTACTAATCCAGTCTGTACTTCGTTCCACGGGTGCAATGATTTCTCTTTTTACCAGTTCCTTTAGTTCCTCCTTGTGGGGTACCATCATTGAAACTGACACTCTGCGCTTTGGCAATTTTACTGGTGGTATTCTATTATCTATTTCAATCTTGTATTCTCCTTCCATACAGCCATCACCAGTAAAAACAGTACAAAATTCTGTCTCTATCATTTCCATCGTCAATATTTTGTTGCAAAGTTCATCTTTTGCGACAGACATCACTTCTTTTGTTACTATGCTGTCCACTGTCATGATGTTCTCATATTGAACATTTATCAGCTTCATGTCTTCACTTGCCTTTCTGCCCAAAATTGGAACACCATGTCCACAACTTGAAACAGCACTCGGTAGAGTTTGTTATTCCTCGGGTCCCTTATTTTGACTCGACACAGGCCCAATGGACTCATTTTTGTTTTATTGTACATTACCAGTACCTTGTCAGAATGTTCCAGCTTAACATCTGGTTTAGGTGATGCACAGGAATGACATTACAGCTCGCTCCACAGTCTATTTGAAATTTAACTTGTGTAGTGTCAATTAACATACCAGCAAAGAGTTGTTTTTCTGGAGTATGTCTGTCTCCAATTTGGTTCACGTTCTCTTTTGTCTCAACGATGTGGGTCATCATCATAATATCTTCATATTCTTCTTTATCTTGCTCTTGAATTGCATTCACAGCTCTATCATTTTTACCATGTGCATTTTTTTGTCTTACACATAGCAGCAAAATGATTATCCTTCCCACATTTTTTACACTTTTTTCCAAAAGCAGGGCACTTCTTCTTATTCCACTCATGCTTCTTGCCACAAAACTTACAGCAAACATCACCTCTGCTTGCTTTTTCTTGTTTGAGTAGATGCACTTCCTCCTCTGACTGCCCTTGCAGTGTTTTACAATTTTCTCGTGACAACTCTGTTGCTCGACAAATCTTCATGCATTTTTCTAATGTCAGATTGTCTTCTCTCAGCAGTCTTTCCCTCAGCGCATTGTCGTTTGTGCCACACACGATTCTATCTTTTATCAATGAGTCTCTCAGCTGCTCAAAATTGCAGGTGCTGGCCAAAACTCTCAATTCAGTAACGTACTTGTCCACATTTTCGCCCGGTGTCTGATCTCTCATGAAGAATCTGTATCTCTCCACAGTCTCGTTTAACTTAGGGTTACAATGTTCGTCGAATTTTCTCATCATCTCCCTCACGGTAGTTCTTGCCGACACATCATCCATCAACAACGTGTTCAACAGTTCTCTACCTTCTTCGCCTATGAGGTAATGAAACAGCTTGCATTTCGTGGATTCCTCCGAGTCCGGCATTGTCAGGTCCACATACAATGTGAATTCCTCTTTCCACGCTTTCCACGTCTTCGTCAAATTGTTTGAATCCAAAGCCAGAATCGGCGGCGGTCGCAGTCCTTCCATCGTAGCGACTGTCCGTAGTTAGCTTCCGTGCTAACAAGCTAGCGATCCTTTCAACACTCTCTTCCCGTCGCCAGTTATGACTCACGCGCTGCCACCATGTTTCACTCTGTTCTGTTTCTCATTCAGAGTGGACGATTAAAGCATTGACTTGCTTACTTCACTTTTATTAACTTCTTAACTTTTGCAGTTTTTTTTCTTTTTTTTTCTTAACTTTTGCAGTACAGTACGTTACTTCAGTCTGTTGACATAGGGAAAACGTCACTTCCTCCTTCTCTCGTCCGTCACTGTAATCGGACCCTAAGCAACATAACATAACTAACAATAATATTGTTACAGTAACCATTAAAAAAACGTATAGTCACCATAAAATTTTTTTTTAAAAAAACGTATCGTAAACATACTAAAGCTGTTGCTTTATGTTATTTACAAAGAATTTTTGTTTAAAATCCCCCTGGCTCTTCTTTTTGTCTTTTCTATATTATGTACGTATTAATAACTGTGTTTGGTTTGCTGATGTTAATAAAGTTTTTTATTTAAACCGTATGAAGTAATATTTATCATCTCATCAATATTTGCAGAACAGAGTACTGAGTTTCGAGATCCTCACAATAATAGTTCTCAAAATCATATTTCTTAGGAATTTAGCTTCGTTAAGGGATATTTTATTGACAATCTAACATCACTATACAAAGACAGAAAAAAATTGGTGGTGGGGGGGAGCGAATCTTTTTCCTCTTGGTAGGGGTGGGCGTGAAATAATTGAGAAGCACTGCTAGTATATGCAGAAATTATATTCATACAATCTTGCAGCCCGAGTGAACCACAGCATTGTTGCAAGTTCGGTCGGAGAAATGGAAACGTCCCACTGCTGTAGCAGCAGCGGCTTCTCGGGGCATAGGCGGAAGTGACGTAAGAGCTGACTCGCCAATGTGGCGTTAATTTAGTTATTTTGCAAAAAAATATATCGACCCAATTAAAATATTATATAAAATATATATTAAAATAGAACAGCCAGGGGTAAAACAAACACAGAGTCAAAGAAATATATTTGAAAAATACGTGCTTAAAGCATGACGTCATTACCTAGCGCGCAGCTTCCGAAGGACCTCGACCAGATCCACCGACCCGTCCACACCGGAACAAAAACAGCCACCGCTAAATTCTTCTGATTTCGTGTGGAACTGACTGTAATTTTCTCATAGGATGTCCAGTGCTACTCTAAAGGACTACGACATAATTCATTAAGTCTTTGTGTCCCGATAACCTCATCTTCGCGCGTTGATGCTTTTCGGCGTAGTTAGCTTAGCTTGTTAGCTAGCTAGCCGCTAACGAAAAGAGGCACATGACTCATCGCCAAGCAGAGATCAAGTGTGGAGTTTTTGGAATTATCATTTGAAAATGTGTGCAAAAACGACACCCAAGTACGAAGAGGAACTTTGTGGAATAAAAGAAGAGAACGAGCATCATCTTCAACTGCTGGGCGAAGTTAGGAAGAAGCTTCGTGTTGTGCTACTCAAAGCAGGTTTGTACACGTCTTACTCTCATTTGCTTTGTAAAGATCGACTTTCTATCGTTAGAAATATGCATCACAACATTAAGTTGTTTGGGGAAATCGTTCACGGTTATTGCCATTTTATTTTTAAATGTAGCCTTTTACTTGTCGGTTTGCTGAACATTTGTTTATGCCAAATGAAATCAGTGCAGAAAATAAATGTCAAAGAATAACCAATAGTGGGGGTAAACCCCATGTTTTTCCCAGTATAAAATTTTAGCTCGTTTAACATTTTACATTTTCTGGGTTTTATATCTTGTTCAAGCAATTCCTTACGGAAGGAATTCTGCCTGATTCTAAAAAATGTGCACACTGCGGCGAAAACATCAATGGCGGTTGATCAATTTTAGTTCATAAAACACAATTTTTTTTTTTTTTTTTTAAATCAAGTACGTATTGGTTTTATTTATTTATTTATTTATTAACTTTGTACTGGCTTCGTCGGGTGAGAGTCAATGAACCTCGGGTGGCCCTGCACTGTTTTGTGCACATGTGCGTAGTTTCACCCCATCCAAACATTTAAAATACATTTCATGCATCCATCCAGAGTTGCACGGATCTCATCAGTGAACAAGCGCATGCTGCAAGGGATGCATCTGCATCTTTGGCTTACTATGAAATTAAAAAGGGAGAACGTCACAACCCCCTTTTCTACCAACAAGGCCAGGAACATTTAGTTCCTGGTCATAAAGTTCCTGTGGCTCTGGTGGTTTGCATCTCCCCCGCAACTCATAGTTCTTGATAATTTATGCAAATGACAATGATGACGGAACAAAGATAAGATAAGATAAGATAAGATAAGATAAGATGTCCTTTATTAGTCCCACAATGGGGAAATTTGAGGTGTTACAGCAGCAAAGATATAGATCACACAGAGTCGGCGGCGTAATGTAGCCGTTAATGTATAACATTAGCAGCAGACATTCAGAAAAAGCATGCAAATATACACAGTATAAACGTATCTAAGTGTAAGGAAACACTCCTAATGTTTGTCCATTATACGGAGGGGGAAACGCTGTAATGATAAAAACTACTGAATGATTGAAAATACTGCAATCATAAAAATATTGCAATGATAAAAGTACTGTAATGGTAAGAGTACTGAAATGATAGAAAAGTACTGCATGATAGAAAATACTGCAATGGTAAAAGTACTGTAATAGTAAAAGTACTGCAACGATAGAAAAATACTGCAATGATGAAAGTACTGCAATGGTAAAAGTACCGCAATGATAGAAAAATACTGCAATGATAAAAGTACTGCAATGATAAAGATATTACAATGATAAAAGTACTGTAATGGTGAGAGTACTGAAATGACAGGAAAGTACTGCAATGATAGAAAATACTGCAATGATAAAAGTACTGTAATGGTAAAAGTACTGCAACAATAGAAAAATACTGCAATGATGAAAGTATTGTAATAGTAAAAGTACCGCAATGATAGAAAAATACTGCAATGATAAAAGTACTGTAATAGTGAACATCCTGCAGTGGTAGAAATACTACAGTGATAGAAGTATTGTAATAAGAATACTGTAATGGTAAACAAAATACATCATTGGTCAATATTTAAGTACACCCTTGGCTGAAAGTACAGTAGTAGTTAATATTGCATTCTAGGACTGCACAATTGCACTAATGCCCTCCTGTTTGTAGGCCTGACCCAATGTTCTTGTTAAAAAGTCTGACAGCAGCCGGCAGGAAGGAGCGGCGAAATCTCTCTTTGGTACAGCGAGGGTGTAAAAGTCTTTCACTGAAGGAGCTGTTAAGTGTTCTCAGAGTGTCATTGAGTGGGTGGGCTGGTTTGTCCAGCATTGATGACAGTTTTGCCGTCATCCTCCTGCCCCCCACTGAGTCCACAGAGTCCAGGGAGCAGCCCAGGACAGAGCTGGCCCTCCTCACCAGTTTGTCCAGTCTCTTTTTGTCTCGGCCCGAGATGCCTCCTGCCCAGGAGACCACTCCATAGAAGATGACTGAGGAAACCACCGGGTCATAGAAGTTCCTGAGGTGTGTTCCCCGAACGCCAAAGGACCTCAACCTCCTGAGTAGGAAGAGTCTGCTCTGACCCTTCCTATAGAGAGCGTCTGTGTTGTCGCTCCAGTCCAGTTTATTGTTCAGATGAACACCCAGGTACTTGTAAGTTGAGACCCTCTCAACGTCTGTTCCCTGGATATTCACTGGTCCAGGTGGAGAGTGCCAACGCTTGCAGAAATCCACCACCAGCTCTTTGGATTTCCTAGCGTTGATTTGGAGGCGGTTCTGCTGACACCAGTCCACGAACCCCTGCGTAACCCCTCTGTACTCGTCAGTGATGAGGCCGACAATCGCAGAGTCATCAGAGAACTTCTGCAGGTGACAGGTTGTGGAATTGTATTTGTAGTCCGAGGTGTAGAGGGTGAACAGGAAGGGAGGTGTTGTTACTTTGTTATTCATTACTGACACCCTATGGCTGTTAAGCATCATTGCAGTTACAAAATAATTCAGGGAACTCTTATAATATTATGGTGTATCTTAGTCTAATTTGAATATGTATTGGATAACTTTAATATAAACAGTCATTATTCAAATATGTCAACATGAAAGTCAGAGTGAAAGTGTTGTTGCTTAATGCTTATGTGAAGGGATTTTGTCTCTTCAAACATAATTTTGTTTTAAATTTGATTTAGAAACAGAAATTTTTTTTTTTAAAAAAGTAAAAAGG
The DNA here is from genome assembly GCF_059441095.1 of Idiotropiscis lumnitzeri. Lineage (NCBI taxonomy): Eukaryota > Metazoa > Chordata > Actinopteri > Syngnathiformes > Syngnathidae > Idiotropiscis > Idiotropiscis lumnitzeri. Next base: position 23,500,230 of record NC_142392.1, on the reverse strand, counting down.
GGAATGTCGAAATGTAGGAGCAGGATAAATGTCATTTTGGGTAAAAAAAACAAAAACAAACGTAAATCATGCAATAAATAGCGACTCTGATTCCAGGGCCCCTTTAATTCTTTTAGGGATCCAGATTATAATGAAAGCAAAAAGTACCCACGATGAAACTATCTCTAAATGCAAAATGAAATAATTGTAAACATATTTCACTTGAAGGATTCCTATTTTATCGATGTCATTATGTTGCGATGGCCCCCAGTGGTCTGCATCAATATGTTTGGGTCCCACAACAGGTGTTCCATCAGACGCACACAAAAGCCTGTGTGTGCTAACTTCAGCTCGCTTCCAGAAACGTCTGTGACTATGTCAGGAATGAAATCGGACATCAGCTGCAACATGTTTTCTTTTTAAAAATGCTCGTTTATCACTGTTGTGCTGCGAGGAAAGGGAGGTTTACATCGTAGGACGTAATTTTGTGAAATGCCCCCATGGTCTGGTCCAAATCGGGGTCGCACACATTGCACCGCGTGCGGCAGGAACAAGTCAAGGTAGCACGGTGGAAACAATATAAGACAAAGTCGCCGCATGAGCTTTGACTTGACCAAACCAAATGTGTGTTTGTCTTTTTGTGTCATGCAGACGTCTTTGAAAACGATCTCCGTTTTGTGAAAGAGGAGCCAGATTGGACTCACATCAAAAAGGAGGAGGAGGAGGAGGAGATCAACAAGTCACCACTAAACTTTGTCCCTATAAAGACTGACGATGAAAACAAGGATGAGAGTGAGGACAACAGAGGGGCGGAGCCTACAAGCAGCAGTTCAAGTCGTCACGTGGCAACAGGTGATGAAGACCACTGGGGGCCATCACAAGCACATCATGAGGACACATTATCAGACGCTCATGACGACGATGATGATAATGGGCAAGCTAAAAGTAAAAGGGCATGTCACAGTGACTCATTCACTTCAAAGCTGTCTTTAAAAGGGCACAGAAAAACACACAGTGGTGAAAAACCTTTTTCTTGTTCAGTTTGTGGGAAATGCTCCTCTCGAAAGTTTGATTTAACAATCCACACAAGAATGCACAGTGGAGAAAAACCTTTTTCCTGCTCGGTTTGTGGCAAGAGTTTCTCTCAAAAGTCGCATTTAACAAACCACACAAGAACACACACTGGAGAAAAACCTTTTTCCTGCTCGGTTTGTGGCAAGAGTTTCTCTCAAAAGTCGCATTTAACAAACCACACAAGAACACACACTGGAGAAAAACCTTTTTCCTGCTCAGTTTGTGGCAAAAGCTTTTCTCTAAAGTTCCGATTAACAGAGCATGCAAGAACACACACTGAAGAACCTCTTTCTTGCTCATTTTGTGGTAAAATCTTCTCCCATAAGTCACATTTAACAAGACACACAAGAACTCACAGTGGAGAAAAACCTTTTTCCTGCTCAGTTTGTGGAAAATGCTTCTCTGTCAAGTCAACGTTAACAAGCCACACAAAAACACACAGTGGAGATAAGCCATTCAGTTGCAGCGTTTGTGCTAAAAAATTTGCCACTAAACGAAATGCTGAGAGACACAATTGTGATGGAGAGAATATAGGGCTGGGCAATATGACCTAAAATCAATATCGCAATAAAATGTGCAATTTTACCTCAATAACGATGAATCACAATAAATTTCAGTCCGCGGACCAAAATCAAAATAAATGCAGGAAATACATAATAACTGTTTTCTTTATTGACCAAGTGGTACACATTACTTTGAATGGAAAATAAAAGTACAAAAATCATGTGTAGAAGCCTTCCAAATATCTTACTTTGCATGACTTGAACAATGTCACAAAGAACAGGAGAAAAAGGGTACTTCTCGCAAAATCTTCTCTGCAAATAGATTGTGCCAAGATGCTGTAATGCCATGTGCAAAGGCGCTAGTCGCCTGTCAACAAAATGCTAAATAAAATGAAAAAAAATGTCAATGGAATGCCAATGCCAAATAAACAAGTGTACTTCATCAGGAAAATGCGCCGTCTCGAGTACTCCGTGCGCGGTCGCCTCTTGTCGTCTATGTCATGCACGGTCGGGCTCAAACAGGGGTCCATGTGGCGTCTCGACCACAAGTCGGATGTGGATGCAAAACGCTTGACATGTCTCCGCTCCCGTCCCGATGTTGTCCATATCGGGAAGTACGGTTTGCAACAAATATTTTCGTACCTCTTGTCGACTACTTTTATGAGGCGTTTAAATCTTGTGCGCTCCACTGTCGCTCGAGGAGCTACATCTTTAGCAATGTGCTAGGCCAGTGTTTTTCAACCTTTTTTGAGCCAAGGCACATTTTTTTCATTGAAAAAATCCCGCGGCACACTACCAGCTGAAAATGTGAAAAAAAGTGTTTTTTAACATTGAAAAATGACCTATTAAAAGTCTTGAATATGAATCAAATCAACAAAGAATAAAGTATCGTAAAATCTTTCACATTATTCTCAGTGTGAAACCTGTGCCTGTTTGGATGAACACAGAGCTGATATATTGGCAGGAATCAAAGTATTAATTCCTCTGCCACGAGTGAGACTTTTTTTGATTTAGCCACAAGTTCAGCGACGTGGTAGCTAGCTTTAAGGGCTCTCTCGCTTACCTTTGCGGTTTTTCTCATGAAAGTTGCTTGTTTCTCCGTGTGTTCACTCAGGCGAACAAAATACGCCACATTTTTGTTTTGAAGTCAAGGGCGTTTCGTTTGGAGATGGCGTTTAAGCGTGCTTGGGACCAGAGCGCCGTTGGAGAGCTTTTCACCACATACCAAGCACAACGGAGTCGGTGTCGTTGCATCTCCGGTAAAAGTAAATCCAGATGAAAGATAGCTTTCGCTGTATTGCCTCACGGCAGAAACTTTGCAGGACATCTTTGCTTTTTTTTTTTTTTTTTACCTCCACTCATACTAGGGCCTTCATCTAGGTCTGGGTTTTGTCCAGGGTCCAGTTCAGAGTCAGCATTTTTTTCTCTTCAAAAACATATCCATTACTTTCACTGTCGTTCTGTTATCCACTTTTTTCATTCTGCTATCCACTTGTCTCCAAGCACAAGGCAATTCACTACCTGCTGCTGCTGCCGCCGCCTACTGGTTTGGAAGAGTACTACATTTTACTACTTAACTCTGCAGGCGCTAGACCGCACAGGTACACAAATTGAATAATTTCCCACGGCACACCTGACAATATCTCACGGCACACTGGTGTGCCGCGGCACAGTGGTTGAAAAACACTGTGCTAGGCTATCGCGTCCACCTCTTAGACCAGCAGTCGGCAACCCGCGGCTCCGGAGCCTCATGCGGCTCTTTCATCCTCATAATGCGGCTCTGATTGGCTTGGGAAAATAAATTACAATTTTTTATTTTTTTTATTTAATTGAAGTGTGTTTTATTTGTGTTAGTTTTTATATTCTTTTAGTTCTAAATTTGAAGATTATTGTGATCTTGAAATATTAAAATATTAATTAAATTATTTGATATTATTTTTGTCACGATCCGTCTGTTGCGCTCCCAGCGAGTGGGCGTGGCCCGGCGGCTCCGCTCCCGGCAGCGGCCACGAGCCGGACGCGCTCCCGATCGCCACAGCTGCGCCTCATTGGGACTCTGATTACGGACTATTTAAGCGTTGCTCATGCGCTTGCTCATGGTCTTGTTCATAGTTTGTTCTCCTCGTGATTTGCGCTCGTTTTTGTCATTTGCGTATTTTGTCCTTGGTTTGCTCACAGCTACTTTACGGCTCGCTTTAAGTTTTCTCGTTCCAATTGGTCTTGTCTTCACCCTTTTTGTGGTAAGCATTGTTTTTTGGTTCCTTGCGTTGCAAGCGATTTCTGTTCTTTCCTTATTTATTTCCTGGAGTGACCCGATCACCCAGCGTTTTCCGTTTCGCCCTCCCGGCGGTGGTAATCATAGAACCCTTGCGGTTAGTAAATTTATAAATATTGATCCTATAGTGATTATTGTGTGTTGCTTGTCGGCCTTCAATAAACGCCCTGTCAATCCTACCTCCTGAGTCTGCGCTTAAGGGTCCACCTTACACCGCTTCAGGCTGGGAAGCGGTCCTGACAATTTTTTCGTCGCTCAAAATAGACGTCACATAATTTTCTCCGTTGCACTTCATAAGACATAACCACACTATAGTTGTTTATACAAAGTGTAAAGGTAAGAAAAAGCAATATATACAGTGTTATCTTCATTTTAGATAAGAAATGGAGATAAGGATGACGCCTCATGCCATTTTTCTGCTTTCGTTTGCTACATGGACAATTTAAATTCAGCTTTTTAATTTATTTGAAAGAGACATTCATTGTTATTATTTTTCAAGAATTCAAAATGTTCAAAATGTGTTCATTAAATGAATAAAATGTAATTTTCTCTGTAGCACGTGGATTTCATAAGAAACATGCTGCGGTAAAGTAGTAGAAGTTTTTGTTTTTTTTCATTTTAGATGTGCGGCTCCCAGTGTTTTCTTTTCCGTGGAAATCGGGTTCAAATGGCTCTTTCGGTGTCAAAGGTTGCCGACCGCTGTCTTAGACGTTCTCTCGTATGGTGTTTTTTTTTTTTTAAACACCGAATTAACCGACATGGGCAAAATGATTTTATTAAATTTCGATCACTGTAAATTTTCGGTTTATTGCCCGGCCCTACGAGAATAGCAGCGATCCTTGAAGCTTAAAAAAAGACAAAAAAAAAAACTCAAGGAACCGACTCCTCGTGGTAAGATGTAAATGTGATTTAGAAAATATGATATATTGAATTTTCAAAGCTCTTTTATTGACACAAGGCCAATGTGATCAGTGCATTGTGTCTGAGTGATGATGATTTTTTTTGTGTTTACATCAAACATTTAAATGAAATTAATTGCCTTTGCCTGGAACAACATTTGTTAACATTCTGCTTTTCAGTTGTCTATTTAATCGTACCTAATGGAAAAGGTGTGAGAAGAAACGGTGCTTATGAAATCGGGGCCTTCCACAATCATCAATAAAATCACTTGTTCCACTTGCTCAACTGGTCTTCATTACGCTGTGTGAAAAGGTGAAAAACTGAACTAGAAGTTGAACTCTAAAAAGAACCAGAAAGCGAAACGCAAGTAGTCTCAGTTTCTCTCAAAGGTTTTGGAATGTCAGGAGTTGGCAGCTTGATGGTGACTGGAGTCAGCATTTGTCACCACGGAGATGATGATTCTGCTGCTGTCTGAATTGGACCCTGGAGGTCACCTGCCAGCATCCCTGAATTTCACCGGCGGATATTCAGCTATCCCACGTCTGATCCCAGATTGTTGTGGAATTTTCAGCGGTAAGGGAAGATCAATGAGATAGTCTGGAAAATAAATTGTCTTTTGGGTCAGTCTGCAGAGTAATCTCAGTGAGAGAAGTGCGTGGGAAGATACTGATGCACACAGGAAGATGAAGATTTATTTGACAGGAACTGTGTAATCTTAAAACAAAAATATCTTTTTTCTGCGTTGAGCCTACTTATCAGTCAAGGTCGTGTTGTTTTGGCTTCACAAAGAATCCTCTCGTACAAGAAGCGAAAGGCACTTTCTTCAAAAGCAGGTGGCCACAATAAATAACAAAAACCTTACTTGCAAAATAATTGTCCATAATATTAAGATTGAACAAAATAGTGACACAAATATTGAAAAAGTAAATACAGTCACGATTAAACATTGAATACTAAATTATTACTGAAACAGTTCAATGAATCTTGAAATAAATAATGAATCACCGTAGTTTAATGAATACTGAAACGAATAATGAAATATTTAAGTTAGTTAAGTTATAAACACTGAAATCATTTTTTAAGACTCTAACATTTAGAGAATAAAACAGTGATGTATTTTAATTTAAAATTCGCAACCACGTCGCTGGCGAAAAACTCTGTAAAAAGGCAAATATGTTGACATAAAGTTTCACTTTATCATGTCAACTGTTAATAATTGAGAAATACATTTGGAATACTATCCAACCAACAACATGGTGTCAGATGTGAAAACAAAACCAGCAACAAAAGTAAAATTCAATACATCTCTCAAGTTCATATTTGGGAACTAAAATGTTCGTTCATGTGCATACGGTTCAAATCGTACGTTTTTCCAATGTTTAGAAGAAGATAACGATGATTTGCATCGCAAATGGTGACATCTGTCTGTGAGTTGGTGACAGTGCTCCACAAAGCCAGCTCTCTCTCTCTCTTGTAGTTTCGTAGCCGATTCGGCCTTAGAATCCATGAGGTTTCGAATAGAGGAAATCAAAATACGCGTTGACGGGCTGCGTCCCAGGTTTCACGAGCACTGTTGTGGGGTAGCTTAAAGATGATCCGCTGACCCCCTGGTGCTTTTTTCCCTTGAATCCGTCCGCTCAGACTTAGGTTCTCGACTTCACCTTTCCTAATTGAATGGCCAAGGAACTTTGTCTGTCTGTTTTGGATTACCCGGATGAGCTCACGATTTCGTCCGACCCATTGTAAGACTGACTCGTTGGTTTCATGAGTGGTGTATGACACACGTAGCATCCGACGGTACATCCACATTTCAGCAGCTTCTAGATTCTTTGTTGTCTTGGCGTTTAATGTCCAAGACTCGCACCCGTAGAGCAGGATTGACCAGATGAAACATCGTAGAAGTCGGTTCTTAAGATCAAGTGTGAGTTTACGGTCTGTGAACAAGCTTCTCATTCGGTTGAAACCGTCCTTCGCCAGCGAAATTCTACGTCTAATTTCTTTTTCACAACGGCCATCATGGTTGATGACGGAGCCTAAGTAGTTGAAGCTTCGCACCTGTTCGATCTCTGAGGCCTGACATTGGAGTCTGCAAATGGGCTCTGGTTCACTCTTGGAGATGGTCATGCACTTGGTCTTTTTCTCGTTGGTTTCGAGTCCAAAACGTAGGCTTTCCTCACGTAGTGCGTCAAGGAGCTTCTGGAGCCCCTCTTCCGAATCTGCCATGAGGACGGTGTCGTCAGCGTAACGTATGTTGTTAAGCCATCGACCACCACACAGAATCCCTTCTTCGATCTCGTCAAGCGCGCGAAGGACGGCCTCGCTGTACAAGTTGTACAGGTCTGGTGACATTGGACATCCCTGGCGAACACCCCGGCGAATTGGCGCAAAGTCTGTCAAACCACTTGGTAGGCTCACTGCTGCAGTCTGGTTAAAGTACAAATTGTACAGTACCCGTTTGTCTTTTTCATCAATCTGGATGTCATTGAGCATTTCGAACAGCGGGTTGTGTCTCACCCGATCGAAAGCTTTCTTGTAGTCGACGAAACATGCGTAGATGACTTGCTGGTGTTGGATGAAGCGCTCACTAAGCATCCTCAGAACAAAAATTGCATTTCTTGTTCCTCGATCTTTAACAAACCCGTACTGAATATCTGGGATCTCAGGCCGGATTTTGTTCCGAATTCTCTCCAGGATGATTTTCAGTAACAGCTTTAATGTGTGGCTCATGAGGCTAATCGTTCGGTGGTCTGAACATTCGAGTGCCTGCGGCTTCTTCGGTAGTGCGATGAAAATTGATTGGAGCATGTCACTGGGGATCTCCCCAGTATCATAGATTTTGTTGAACAAGTTGGTTAAGATTTCAACCCCATCTTCCTCAAGTGCTTCGAGCATTTCGGTGGCAACTTCATCTGGACCAAGAGCTTTGTGTTTCTTGGCTTTCCTTATCGCATTGCAAACCTCCTCTTTTAGGATGGGTAAGCCATTGACTTCGCCGAGTTGTACGACTTCATCTACCATTCGGTCGTCGTGGAAGAGGTCTTGTACATAATCTTGCCATCTTTTTGCAATTTCTGCTTCCTCCGTCAGTAGTTTGCCATTTTCCGCCTTTATGCACATCGAGGTAGATTTTCCCTTGTTTCCGACAACTTCTTTGATTTTACGAAACATCTCCTTGGCGTTTTTGTCGTGTAAATTTTCTACTTCTTGACATTTGGCTTCCAGCCAACGCTCCTTTTCCTCGTAGCATTTACGTTGAATTTCTGCATTGAGCCGCCGGTACGTATTGTCACGTCTGTTCTTCACTAGTCTTCGTTTAACCATAAGTGCTCGGATTTCATCGGTCATCCAATGTGCTGGTCTGCTTCTTGGATTTTCCTTAGGAATGTTCTTGTCTGCCGATCTTTTTATTGCACTTTTGAGTGTGTCCCAGCAGTTGTTAGAGTCACCGAGACTCTCTAGCACATCTTCACGGAACTTCTGTCTGGTCTCCTGGTTTCTTAGAGAGCTGAGAACGAAGCGTGGACTTCTCTTTGGCTTACGAAGTTTTTTCAGCTTCAGCCTTATCGTGGCCACCACCGGGTTGTGGTCGGAGCCGCAATCCGCCCCTGGGTACGCACGTGAGTTTGTAACCGCATTGCGAAAACGGTTGCTGATCATGATGTAGTTATCCAGTGACCGTGGCCCATACCAACAAAATTTTCAAAGGAGCAAGTAGAAGGAAAAGCAGGCCCAAGGGAGCAAGGATAGCAACATGGAACGTAAACGGCCTTAACATCAGCGGCAAGTTAGACAATGTTATCCAGGAGATGGACAGGCTTCGGCTCGATTGTGTTGGACTCACGGAGGTCCACTGGAAAGATGCAGGGAATTTTGAGAAAGGCGACAAACGTGTATATTATTCTGGCGGAAAGCAATGCCGCCGAGGCGTGGGCGTGATCCTAACAAAAGAACTCGCTCACAGTCTACTAACAGTTTGGCCAAAATCGGAACGTGTCATGCTAGTCAAGATTCGATCTAGTCCGTTTAACGTAAATGTGATAATCGCTTATGCACCAGCAGCCGACTCTGAAGAGGAAGAAATTGACGATTTCTACAGTGAATTAGAGGAGGTCTTCAAAGTGTGTAAGTCACAGGAACTGTGCATCGTTATGGGTGATTGGAACGCCAAAGTAGGCGAAGAAAAACACGAGAACATTGTTGGCCCCCATGGGCTTGGAGAGAAAAATGAACGCGGGGACAGACTCATTGACTGGTGTAGCGATAGGAACCTCTGTATTACAAACACATGGTTCCCAGTTCACCCACGACGACAATGGACGTGGAAGATGCCAGGTGATCGGGCAAGGAACTTAATCGACTACATCATGATCAGCAACAAAGACAAAGCCAGCAGCCAATCATATCACAGCGGGGTGTGTCCTGTTCTTCCGCTTTCGTGACGAACAGGAAATACTTTCAGTGGGACTTTGAAAAACGACGCCATCTTTCATTCGTCTTGTCGAACAAAGAGAAGCACACGAGTTATCGCCAAGCAGAGATCAAGTGCGGATTTGTTGAGATTGGCGTTTGAAAATGTGTGAAAGAACGACACCCAAGTACAAAGAGGAACTTTGTAGAATAAAAGAAGAGAACGAGCAACATCTTCAACTGCTGAAGTTTGCAACCAGCCTCGTGTTGTGCCACACAAAGCAGGTTTGTACACGTCTTACTCTCATTTGCTTTGTAAAGAACGACTTTCTATCGTTAAAAATATGCATCCCAACATTAAGTTGTTTGGGGAAATGCGTCCAAGGTTATTGCCGTTTTATTTTTAAATGTTGCCTTTTACTTGCCAGTTTGCTGAACATTTGTTTATGCCAAATGAAATCAGTGCAGAAAATAAATACCAAAGAATAACCAATAGTGGGGGGTGAACTCCATGTTTTTTTTCCAGTTTAAAATTTGAACTGATTATTTAACATTTTACATATTCCAGTTTTTATATGTTGTTAAAGAAATTAAGTTTGTCATGTCATTATGTTTCAAAACTATGCTGACAGATGTAGTGTATTTTTATATCCACTGTTGGAGTTGAGCCACTGAGAAAATTAGAAACATTTAGTAAATGAATCTTCAAAGCCAAACTTACTCCAATGCGTGTTCGTTTTTTGTACTCAAGAAGAATAGGGTCAAATAAAGACTCAACAACAACTGATTAGAGTTCCGATATTTTAGTTTCTTCGATTTCTGGAGTTCAGGAAATAGTATCTGGGCGGCTTTTTCTTATTCTGACGAGAAACTGTACTCAGACGCGTACAATCGAAAAATGGCGCGCTGATCTCAGCCCAGCCTCACATTTTATAGGTTTTCTATGTCAAGGGTCATGTAGGTTGAATCGGTCGTCCTTGCTCCCTCCCCCGGTCCACGTCCAAGGCTGACCTTCTCAGGCAGGCGGCAGTCTCTCCGTCTCTCCTGCTCACATTCCCCTGTAATCTCGTCAGTGTACAGATTGTGTGGTGTATGTTTTCCCAGATCAGATTATATTTTTGGGTCTTCTTGATAGCATCCCTGTGACGTCCTCCTCGGCCCAACTTGATATATTTGAATCTTCTATGGCCTATGTGGAGAATGTGTTTTGTCGTATTTGTCCATGAAGTGCTATCTGGTTTGTCATCAGTTTGACCTGAGCAGACTGAATCTGTTTCTTCTGAATGAGAGTGTGGGTCATGAAAATTCTATGTGTGTAATTTTGAGGTCTTACATTTAAACTATGTCATATCAATTTAGCATATGAATGCATCAGTAAACACCATGACTACAATCCCAGTCAATCTTATCGATGCACTGTACTTCTACATTCATTTGATAAATGCTTTTTGTTCAATCAATGTTTAACATGTTCAGTAAATATGAACCTGCTAAATTAAATAATTGACCTTCTGTCCCGTAAGTGTTTAAAATAATGCCAGCAATCATAATACAATCCTTCAATATTCATGTCAGGTGTGGCCATTCCCTATAAGAAGGGAAGGCTGGAGAGAGGGGACACCTTTCCCTTTTTTCTTTTTGGGGAGACTTCTTTTGACATCAGCATGTGGCGAGAAGAAAATCTCTTTCTAACCAAAATGACTGTGTCAGAGAATCTTTTTCCATCACCAATTCTGCCATGCTCGGCGACCTGTCCGGAGGGAAGCTGAGCCGGACCCACACATCAACAACAAAATATACCACATTTTTGGCGTCACAAACAGGATTCTTGCTCCATTGAGGGTCTCAGGGTGCTGGGGCGCAGGCGTTCAACAGCCGACCGGCTGAACTTTCGGTGAGATGCTTTTACTCACAATGGGTGTTGTGCGCCTGTGTCCAAGCGGTCGGGGCTTTTGGGGTCGTTAAAGAAAGCTTGTGCGTGTGGGTCTGCTGGCCGATTGGTCATGGAAAATCCCTGTGTTAGTTTCAATTATTGTTTAAACAAGAGGCCTCTATAAATGATTAAGACATTAAAAGATGTCAAAGTAACCGCACTATGAAAGAACATTAGAAAATGTATAAAAAATAAATAAATAAATGAAAAAAAATGATGATAGGAACTAAGTAAATGGAGACTAGTGCGGGAGAAATGTGCAGAAGATAAAGAAAAGAAAGGTCTAGTGGTTAAAGAGATGAGAAATAAGAAGTGTAAAACTATAGCTATAGACAACATAGTCGTGAATAAGCTCAGTTTGAGTACAGACCCTGGCCAGGGTGTAAATTTTGGCAGGAAAATTATGAGCTGGAGATAGAAATAATGAAGAGAAGCGCGCTTCCACGTATCGTATTGAGCACTTTGTGGCATGGAACACAGTAAGGATCGAGGCGTACCGTTGTGTGGAGCGCCCGACGGTTTCGCTGGTACGTAGCAATAGTCATGCATTAAGTCTGGGCCGGTTCGACTACGCTGTTCAGATACGTACCCTGTGATTACTCGCGTTCTGGTCAAGGCCACACAAAATCAAAAACCTGGCTACCATCTACTGTGGGACCAGGAAGTCAGGCAGTCCCCACGCAGGAGATAAGGGGTGATAGTTATCAACCAGTGCCAGTCCCGCCTTTGTAGAAAGAAATGCCCCTTCTAAAAGCCGTATGTGATTGCATTAATATTCCGTTTTATCAGTTCAACTAACGCGTGTGCGTCCTAGTGTGCATTGAAAGATGCAGCATAAAAAATATGTTTAAAATTTTGGATAATAACTAAAGCAAAATTAGAATGAGAAAGATAATTGGCTACATAATCATTGGGGTGAAATTAATCTTCATTGCAAGAAGCGGTGATTTAAATAGAGAAATCTAAGATCATAAAAGAATGAATGCATGTTCCGTGGAATGTGATTTGTCAACACGGAAAAACCCTGAGTGATGAAAACGTTAACACTGATAAGAGATACAATTTTGTTGAAAAAGAACATGCAAGGTTAAGGGTCATGCAAAACGAAAAAAAAAAACCATCTAATGTTCCATACTTCAGTTTGGCGACGGATGTACAAGGGTAATTCAATTAATGGGACGACATTTTGAGATGGAAATGACAAGAATATGAATTATCATGTTATGAGGGGACTTTTGAGATACAGTAAATTGATTTAAATTAAATTAGAATTTTTTAGTCTGCGCATAATCCACTTCAAAGAATACTGACTCATTGGTTGAGGAAAACGGGGTTATATTAGTTCAGTGGTTCTCGATTATTTCCTGTCACGCCCCCCCTACCAAGAAGAAAATAAATTTGCGCCCCCCCACCACAATTGTTTTTACATTTCGTTCTAATGTACATGTTCTTTGTATATTAATGTTGGATTGTCAATAAAATATCCCTTAACAAAGATAAATTGCTAAAAAAAATATATCATTTTGAGAACGACTATTGTGAGGATCTCGATACTCAGCACTCTGTGGTGCGAATATTGATGCGATGATAAATATTTACTATACGTTTTTGTTTAGTTTTTTTTTTACTTTATTAACATGAACAAACCAAACAGTTATTAATACATAGATAAGATAGAAAAGACAAAAAGAGCCAGGGGGATTTCAAACAAAAATTCTATATAAATAACATAAAGCAACAGTTTTAATCTGTTGACGATACATTTTTTTTATGTTTACAATCTGATTGACGTCAAACGGCTTCGTTTTGATGACGTCAGCCATTTCCGTGTTCCAGCCTGAGAGCGTCTGCTAAATTGCTCACGTAGCCATCGTCTTATTTTTTTGGATACGTAATGGTTGCAATACAACGTTTCATAGCTGCTGGCTCTCCGCCCGAACGCGGTTTGAGTCAGACTTCTTTTAAAAGTCGAGCGTCCATCGAAGCAATTCATTTTAGCGATTAGCGCGCTTAGCGCCTCCTTGCTCGCTCTGCTGCGGCGCAAGATAGCTTGGCGCGGGGTATTTAAGGAGCGGCGAAAGAAATCACTTCCGGGTCAACGAGCGACGGGGCGACGCTTTTTTTTTTTTTGTTAATCAGTACTGCGTGAACTCGGGGCACAAACAGCTTTGACAAGCTCAAACTCCGGTTGTCTGAGATCGCCTTTTTTGGTCCCAAAACCATGCAAAAAAGCATGTTCCCCAGGGTCCCACACGCCCCCCTCAGCATCGCACCGCGCCTCCCTAGGGGGGCGCACCCCAATATTTGAGAATCACTGTATTAGTAAGTTAAAAAAAGAATAGCTTAATTATAGTTAGAATTAGAATTAGAAATTAGAAATCCCTTTATTGTCATTGTACTCAAGTGTGCAACGAGATTAGAGGGCTCCCCTCTCCAGTGCAATACAACAATAATACAGACAAATATATAAATTAGATAAATAAATAAGAGAGTGCAATGGAATTTAGTACTGAATAGTGTCTATAAAAACACATCACAATGCTGTTTTGCAAGGTAAGGGTGTTCTCGTGTGTGTGTGAGAGTTCAGAATGGAGATGGCTCTCGGAAAGAAACTGTTTCTCAGTCTATTGGTCCTCGATTTGATGCATCTGTAGCGCCTGCCAGAGGGCATCAGGTCGAACAGGTGTGAGTTTGGGTGGGTATTGTCTTTGACGATGTTGAGAGCCCTTCTGAGGCACCGGGCGGTGTAGATGTCCGACAGTGAGGGGAGAGGGCAGCCAATAATCCTTTGCGCTGTTTTGACTGTCCTCTGGAGCCTCACTCTGTCCGCCTCAGTGCAGCCGCTGTACCAGGTGGAGACACAGTACGTCAGCAGGCTCTCGATGGACGAGTGGTAGAAGGCCAGCAGCAGCTTCCTGTCCAGGTTGAATTTCCTGAGGACTCTGAGGAAGTGCAGACGCTGGTGGACCTTCTTTACCACTGCTGTGGTGTTGTGAGTCCAAGAAAGGTCGTCGGAGATCTGTACTCCCAGGAACTTGAACGTGTGGACCCTCTCCACACACACGCCTTCGATGCAGAGGGGGGGCTGCACCGTCTTGTTCCTCCTGAAGTCGACGACAATCTCCTTTGTTTTTGCAGTGTTAAGGTGCAGTCTGTTGTCCTTGCACCAAGCTGTCAGTCTCTTTACCTCCTCTCTGTAGGCTGTCTCGTCACCTTCCGAGATCAGACCGACCACTGTCGTGTCGTCAGCAAACTTGACGATGGTGTTGTTGCCGTGGGCCGGGCTGCAGTCGTAGGTGTAGAGGGCGTACAGGAGAGGGCTCAGCACGCATCCTTGGGGGGAACCGGTGCTCAGCATGCGGGTGGAGGACGTGTAGGGGCCGAGCAACACAGTCTGGGGTCTGTTGGTCAGAAAGTCCTTAATCCAGATGCGTGTGAGGGCAGAGAGGCCGAGAATGTCCAGTTTGGCGACGAGGATGTCTGGGATGATCGTGTTGAATGCCGAGCTGTAGTCCACAAAGAGCATCCTTGCATAGCTCTGCTGTCGTTCCAGGTGGCCCAGCACAACATGCAGAGCAGTGTCGATGGCGTCCTCAGTGGATCTGTTAGCCCGGTATGCAAACTGGTAGGGGGTCCAGAGTGGGAGGAAGGCAGTCCCTGATGTGCTGGAGAACCAGCCTCTCGAAGCACTTCATGATGACTGGTGTGAGAGCAACAGGACGGTAGTCATTCAGGCGGACGGCGGGTGACTTTTTGGGGACAGGAATAATGGTGAAAGTTTTCAAGCAGGAGGGGATGACTGCTTGAGCCAGGGAGCGGTTGAAGATCCTGCAGAAAACATGTGCCAGTTGGTGGGCACATGCTCTGAGGACCTTGCCTGGTATTCCGTCGGGTCCAGTAGCTTTCCTGGGGTTAACCACCAGGAGCGCGCGCCTCACATCGTGTTCCTCTACGATGAGTGGGGGGGAGTTGGAGCATGAAGTGCGGGGGTGTGACGGTTGGGGCGAGTCAAAGCGAGCGAAGAAGCAGTTAAGCTCCTCTGCCAGCGATGCACTCGGGTCTACAGAGGTCGTGCTGCTGCCACGGAAGTTGGTGATGCATTATATAAGCAATCCAAAGTATAAAAAATATAATATAGCATGAAAAAAAATATTTGGTATATTTGACAAAATGATAGTTTTTTCCGAAGTGAGATTCTGCTTAGCAACACATCCCAAACACTTGATAGAGCTCAACCTAGAAAGAGGTTTTAGCTAGTGTAAAATATGTAATTGACTAGTGCTGGAAGGAGTATGCAAATCGCTGTTGAGAGTCCGGTTAGAACTCCAATAATGAGGAGATGGTCTTGTGGATCAGGTCTTTTAATAAAGTTGCAGTCAAAGCACACATTTCTTGACGCTTCAAACGCTCTATTCGTGTGGTTCTAAAAGGAAAATAATAAACATTGAACATTGCTTGTTACTAATTAGCAGTGAAACGTGGATTGTACAGACAAACAAACAGTGTTATTAATGCTGTAACTTACTTGTCTCACGCACAACTCAAAGCAGGATAAATGTGGACTACAACTCAAACTTAGCTCGATAGACAGACTGACACGATTCTTCCCTCTTCCTCCTTCTTAAATACACGCACGCACGCCCACGCACGCGAGTTGGAGCACTTAACTCCGCCCTCTTAAAGGAGCCGGTGTCACAGTCTCTGAGCAGCCTTTTCTACAGCCGCCCCCATATTCACCTGTGAATATGAACAACAGAAAAGGTCATACAAAGGGTGATTAATCGTCCTTCGGCAGAGCAGGTAGGCTGATGAGTCTTGCCACAGGTCGGACGTAAGTTCTTCCCTTCACAGTCACTTCGGCTGATCTGATTCGAGTGTCTGGTCCAGGAAAGACCTGAGAGACTTTCCCTACAGGCCAGAATGCCCGTGGCAGCTGCTTGTCCACAATCATAACTACATCTCCCACTTGCAGATCAGCTGATTCATTTTGCCACTTGTGGCGGGCTTGAAGTCCTGGCAGATAGTGTCGCAGGAAGTGCTGCCAGAAATGGTCTGCTAGCACCTGACTGTGCCGCCATCTTCTTCGGCCAAGTATCTCGGAGTCCTCATAGACGACTTGTGGCAGCGAGGCGTCCCGCCGCCCCATGAGGAAACAATTGGGGGTAATGGGGTCAGGGTCCGCAATCTCAGATGAAGTGTAGCCCAGAGGTTTTGAATTGAGCATCCCCTCAATCTCAACTAGTACTGTGCGTAATACCTCATCTGTAACGATCTGGGCTCCGATGGTGACATGAAGGGCAGTCTTCAATGAGCGAATTTCCCGCTCCCAGCATCCGCCAAAGTGTGGGGAACCAGGAGGGTTAAAGGCAAACCTGATTTGTTGGCCAGCAAGCTGTTGCTGGAGCTCAGGATGAAGCTCTTGAAATGCTTCCTGTAGTTCTCGTTCGCCTCCTCTGAAGTTTGTTCCCTGGTCACAGAGAATCTCTTGGGGTTTCCCTCGTCTGGCTATAAAGCGTCTCAGGGCCATCAGGAACGCATCTGTGTCCATACTAGGAATCAGGTCGAGGTGGACTGCTCTAGTGGTTAGACATTTAAATATTATCCCCCACCTCTTTTCGTTCCTGCGTCCAATCTTGATGGTGTATGGCCCAAAACAATCTACGCCGGTGGAATAGAATGCAGGTTTGAAGAGACGCAGTCTGGCCGGAGGGAGGTCCGCCATCCGTGGAGGATTTGGTTGTCCTTTCCACTCCTTGCACTTCACACAGGCTCTCTGATGCCGGCGTACGGCTTCGTGTCCACGTAGCACCCAGTACTTCCTCCTGATTTCAGCAAACACTCGTTCTGGCCCGGGATGCTGTAGCTTTACATCATAATCCTGTATGATGAGTCTGGTCAGAGCATGTTTAGGGTCCAGAACAATGGGGTGCACTTCATCCGCTGTCAGGAGGGGGAGACGGCGAAGACGGCCTCCTACTCTGATAAGACCTGTTTGTTTATCAAACTCAGGTGCAAGTGAGATAAGTCGACTTGATTTAGCAATGGGTTTGTTGACCTTTAACTGGGTGACATCCTCAGGGAATGACTCTCTTTGAGATTGTTGCAAGGCTTCCAGCTCAGCAGCAGCATAGGAATCAGCCGTGAGGGGCTTCTTGGAGTCGGCCGCCCCATGAAACTGCCGGGCAGTGGCCTCAATGAAACTGTCCCATGTCTCGTATTGAAGAGGATCTGGAAGACTAGAACTGGACAGAGTTAGCACGAGATGATGTTTCAGCTCACCTTCGGGGACGTGGTGAGGTGGAGGAGGTAGGTTGGGCCAGTCACGAGGAGTCT
The DNA here is from genome assembly GCF_059441095.1 of Idiotropiscis lumnitzeri. Taxonomy (NCBI): domain Eukaryota; kingdom Metazoa; phylum Chordata; class Actinopteri; order Syngnathiformes; family Syngnathidae; genus Idiotropiscis; species Idiotropiscis lumnitzeri. The sequence goes on along the minus strand of NC_142392.1, from coordinate 23,482,826 downwards.
GTTTTAGCAGCGTAGGGCCATGGGTCCATCTACTGCCTCGGCTGATGTCTTGGAGGGTGAGGCCACGGGTTATGTCATCTGCCGGGTTGTCTCGTGAGGGCACGTATCTCCATGCACCTGCTTCTGTCAGGTCTTGTATCTCCGCCACACGTGTACCCACGAAGACCTTGTATCTGCACGAGTCTGAGTTCAACCAGGTTAAGACAGTAGCGGAGTCTGACCATAGGGTGCAACTGCATATGGGCAGGGTTAACTCAGTACTAATAACTTTGTAGAGCTGGGCACCTGTCAGGGCGGCACACAACTCTAGTCGTGGCACAGATTGTTGCTTTTTGGGTGCAACACGTGATCGGGCTGCAAGGAATGCAATTTCAATTTCCCCCTCTGCATTCTCTGTCCTCAGATAAGCCACTGATCCATATGCCAGCTCAGAGGCATCACAAAATACATGAATGTCTCTTGTACAGTTAGGTTGATCCAGACTGGGGCTAGTGTAGCACCTAGGCAGGGCTATCTCAGGCAAGTGGACTAATTCTGCTTCCCATTCATGCCACCTCTCCAGTAGCTCTTGTGGAAGGTGTGGATCATCCCATTCCCTATTCTTCTCCCACAGGTGGCGCACAATGACTTTAGCTCGAGTGGTATAAGGCACAATGTAGCCAAGGGGATCATATTGGCTGGCTAAAACTCGATAGATGTTTCTCATTGTAGTCACTGTGCAGTCAATGTTTCTGTGTTTGTATGTGAGAGAGTCAGATTTACAGTTCCATTGGAGTCCAAGTGCGGGCTCCTGGAGGTCGACTTGACCTTGGCTGAACCACAGCTCACAACTGGATGACCTCATGTCTGGTGCAAGATGCTCGATGACACTGGGATAGTTGCTAGCCCATTGCCTCAACTCGAATCCACCCTCAGCCAGAAGATAGCGCAGTTTGTCTACAAGAGTCTTGACTGCTATTGGACAAGGGAGACTAAGGAGACAGTTGTCCACATAGAAGGACTTGTGGATGACATCACGTACGTCCTCTTCCGGTTGGCTGTGGTCAGTGACATGTTTCTGCAGCGCAAATGTTGCACAGCAGGGGCTGCAGGTGGTTCCGAATGGGAGCACGTGCCACTCATACACATCAGGTGGGCGGTCCCGCTGCATGTCTCTCCATAAAAATCGCAGCAGTGGTCGATCTGCTGGCAGGAGCATTACCTGACGAAACATGCTCCGGATATCACTGCTGAAGGCAACGGCATGCTCCCTGAAGCGTAAAAGAACAGCTAGCAAGGAGGGACCGAGAGTGGGACCTGGTAGCAGAAGTTGGTTAAGGTTGTAACCTTGGTAATGGAATGAGCAGTTGTACACCACCCGATTTTTCCCATTATGTTGGACCTTATGGTGCGGTATATACCACGCTTCTGGGCCGTGCTCTACTTCGTAGTCTGTCAACTTCACGACATAGCCAGCATCTACAAGCTTCTTTATCTCCTCTTTGTAAACAGCGGCTTGTCCTGGGTAATTGGCTAAGCGCTTCTCTATGCCTCTCAGGAGTGACAGTACTGCCACAGGGCTGGCTTTGAGGAGAGGCATGTTCTTAACTCGAAGAAGGGGTGTGGCATAACGCTTGGTGCCATTGATATCGACTCTCACCGTTTGTTCTTGAAGTAATTTAACTGCCTCCTGGTCCTGTCTTGACCGAACTGCTAGCTTCTCGCTGCGGTAGGGAAGCACCTCCCTCTGCCATAACTTCTCAACGCATGAGAAGAGCTCTGTGGATGAAGGGGTGGACGTAAAAAGGCAGTGACTTACATTCGGGCTTGACTTAATGGCTTGGGCTGGCCCTTGTAGAGTCCATCCAAGGCGTGTCTTTACAGCTGCTGGCCCACCAGGTGGTCCTGATCTGACTGGCTCTATAGGTGTGATGAGGTGCGTGTTGTCAGCACCAATCAGCAGCATCGGCTGGACCCTGTTCAGTGACAGAAGAGGCAAACCTGACAGATGTTTATACTTCTGCTTAAGTGCGGCAACTGGATGAGAGTGCTTTGCTAGACTCAGTTGAGCGGCTGTGAAGGCATTCGGGATACTGTATATCTTGTCAGGGCTGTCAGCTGGTGAAATCGTGAACGAAACTGACGCTCCATGGAGCTGATCCAGTCCTGACCGGATCGTACGGAGAGCCATCACCTCCTTTCTTCCTTCAAGGCACAACTGTTTGGCAGCAGGCTGGAGCAGTATTGTCCGCTCAGAGCCATCATCTAAAATTGCATATGTCTCCAAGGATTTGTCACCGTTCCTCAGGAAGACTTTGCTGATCTTCAGCAACACCTTCCGGTTGTAGACTGGGCGGTCTGCATACAGGACTCTGTTGGTTGTGCTTACGAGGCAGCTTCCTGTTGGCGGTGAATGCGGCGCTTGTTCCTCCTCCTTTCCCCTCTCATTCACGTCATGCAGCACAAGCAGATGTTTCCTGCCACAGTCCTTACAGGGAGCTTTGAGCGTGCACTTTGCCGCTTGATGATTGCGTCCACAACGCCAGCACTTCTTATTGACTTTAATCCACGTCACCTTTTGTTCCCTAGTCAAGTCCTTAAAATTAGAGCAGCTGTTTATGAAGTGCTAGTCATTATCACAATATGGGCAGTAGGCCTTTCTCCTTTCCATCGTATTTGCTTTGTCAGCTGACTGTCCAGAGGCAGGTGGGTCTGCTGCACAGCTTGATCCCGAAGCTTTCTCAGTGCTCAGGAGGATAGTAGCAGACTTACTTGAAGATTTAGTAGCGCGCTTGTCATCATGCCTCTTGTTGGATGACTCGTCTCTCTTGGGGGGCGTAATGCTGTCTTCCTGGACTTCTAACTCATATTTCAGCCAATCAGTAAATTCGAAAAGGGTCGGAATGGAAACTCTAAGTGGATGGATGAATCTTTTAAAGCTGGCATTGAGGTCGTGGGGGAGATTACTTAAAAGCCTCGAGACATGAGAGCCACAGGTTAATTCAGCCTGACCTTGTCGACCCAGCTGTTCTAACATGCCCACTAGTGAGCGCACATTGAGAGCGAATAAACGAAAGCTCTTAGCATCACCGCTACGTATGTTTGGACCATCCATTAGCGCTGCAATCCGTTGCACAGCAAGCTTGTGGGGCTGTCCATACATCTTGGTGAGAGCCAGCATCGTATTTGTGTAGGGTAGCCTTGAATTACAATAAGAGTCCGCCACCAGTGAGGCTTCTTCACACTTAAGATGATCAGTGAGAATCTGGTACTTGTATCTCTCAGTGGCGTCATGCGGTAATAAATTCTCTAAGGCTAACTTCATACGTGCGAAGCCTCTGGGGTCTGGTGATGTGAGGCTGGGAATGGTGGGCTTTGGTCCTCTGTATGTGGTCTCTCTCTGTGAAGCATGAGAGTAGGGCACTCGGGGGAAGGCTGAATCTCTGCCAGCGTATGAATCTTCATGCTGGGGGTCACTAGCTCTGAATGAGTGAGCGGGATGCCTTTGGCCATACATGTCAGCACGAGACGCACTTTGCGGGGGTGTGGCTGCGTAGTATGGACTATATCCTTGATCTGCGGGTGGCTGTGAAACTTTGACTTGTGAGAAGTCCTGTATCAGGTTTCCGGACGACCCGCGTGCCTGATCTTGAAGCTGTGAGTGGGCTGGATTGTCCAGTTGGCTTCTGGTCGGGCGTTGATTGCCTCCGTCAAACCCACTGCGGTATGTGCCTGGAGGGGGGAGGGTAGGAGGAGGAGGATTGGACTGCAAGGCAGTCATCAGGCTCTGAAACTGTTTGCGGAGTTTAGCATTTTCTTGGCGCATCTCTTTAAGGGCGGCATTAAACTCACTGAGTGTGTTGACATCCTGCCCCCTGGTGGTTTGCAACATAAAATGCTGAGACCCCTGCTCATCCTCAAATTTCTCGTGTCAAAGCCCTGGCTAGCCGGTGGTGATGGGGATCTACTAGTTGAGCGCTCCGTAGCTACGTGCTCCTCTGGTAATGCTCTAGTAGGAGCAGCTGGTCTTCGGAATTTACTCAGCGCACCTGGCCCACTTAAGTCATAATCAGACATATAGGAAGGCACCGATGTCAATCGTTTGGGTTTGCCGCCAGGTGCTGCTAATTCTGAGTTCTGCATCTTCAAACAGCGATTTGCCATCCGGCTCGAAGGACCATTGAAAAATATGTAACTGACTAGTGCTGGGAGGAGTATGCAAATCGCTGTTGAGAGTCCGGTTAGAACTCCAATAATGAGGGTATGGTCTTGTGGTTCAGGTCTTTTAATAAGTTGCAGTCAAAGCACACATTTCTTGACGCTTCAATTCGTGTGGTTCTAAAGGAAATAATAAACATTGAACATTGCATGTTACTAATTAGCAGTGAAGCGTGGATTGTACAGACAAACAAACAGTGGTATTAATGCTGTAACTTACTTGTCTCACGCACAACTCAAAGCAGGATAAATGTGGACTACAACTCAAACTTAGCTCGATAGACAGACTGACACGATTCTCCTCTCTTCCTCCTTCTTATATACACGCACGCACGCCCACGCACGTGAGTTGGAGCACTAAACTGCGCCCTCTTAAAGGAGCCGGTGTCACAGTCTCTGAGCAGCCTTTTCTACAGTAACGGTGGCGCCCCCTGCGCTGGTTGAGCTCTGGGCGACAGGAATGGCACCGGACCAGAGGATGGCACATTCCAGGAAGTGGCTCGGTATGGACAGTTCATCACCCAGTGACCCCGCAGCAAGAGCACACCCCACTCACAACCCCCGTCTATAACCACCCCTACCTCTGTTACCGCAATCCCGACCTCGTTGACCGGCCGGGTACGGACAGCCAGTCTGCTGTGGTGCCGCGTCACCCGAACCTTGCCTAGGAGCAGCAGAAGCGGAACGCGCAGGTGCAATGGGAGCTGCATGAATTAGCTGCCCCACCCCTTTTTTTCATTTTTTTATTTTATAATTTTTTGCCCTCTTGGCCACCTGAACCTGCAAGTACAACAATTTTTATTAACGCTCCTTAATCCAATCCCACATTTTCATTTTCTGATGTCGTGCAAAATGATGTAAAAAAAATGTAATATCCTGAGACTGATTAGCATTTTTTCATTGATGGACTGTTTCACATGATGTCCGTAACCGGAAGGACACGCCCTAAGGACGGCCAACTGGAACAGCTGCGGAATGACGACATTATTGGATGGGTCACTGCCGGAAGTCTCACTCCATTCACGTCTCGCCCTGGCCACATAGACCAGGCCTGTCTCCTCCGCTCCCCACCTGAAAGATACAGCAACATCGGCCCCAACGGGGCCAGAAATATCTGATGCACGGCACGGCCAATCTCACCTGAGGTGTCCCCATTCAGCCGGTGACCATCATGGTGGTCAGCAGGTCTGGCCTCGGCCTCAAGTAAGGACAGTTCCTGACAAGTACATTTTGTCCCGCATGTAACTCTGTAATCCCCTCTACGAAGAACCTACCCTTGCGTTAAGTGAGTAATTTTCATAAAAACAGCGCCACCGCCAACTTAACTGAAATTAACCTCAAGTATCACCGCTGTGGTGCCGTATATCTGTATTATTGTTGTATTGCACTGGAGAGGGTAGCCCTCTAATCTCGTTGCACACTTGAGTACAATGACAATAAAGGGATTTCTAATTCTAATTCTAATTCATAAAATGTTTCAATTCAAACCTGTCCCAAAAACCTAATCCCTTTGTGTCGTGGTCCGTTTTGTCCTATCATGTTTTTGTTTTGTGTTTGCCCAGCTGGAGTGGGGGGCGTTTCCTTCCAGCACTTGTTCCTGTTCATGTCGTCATGGCTGGAGAGACGCGCCCACCAGCCACGTACCTGTCACTCGTCAAGTCATTGATTACTGCACTATTTAAACACTCCACGCTGACTACTAAGCGTCGGAATATTCATCTTGCTCTTGCTCATGCCCCAAGTTGTGAATTCTAGACACCTTGTTATTGTATTCCGTGTACCTTGTTCCCGTTCATTGTTTGTGTTTCCGTTTTCATTTATTGATCTTCTCGGTTGAGCTCAATTGGTTTTCCTTGCCCTTCTGCGGTAAGCGATTTTTGTTCATTTTGTTCCTTGCCTTTTGCAAGCCTTCGTTCCCGTCGTTTTTCCCCTGGTGTCAGTTTTTCCACCAGCGTCTTTCGTTGCACTTTGTCGGTATTGGGTATGATTATATATCTTATATATCTTGTCCGCACCCCAGCCACGCCTCCCCATCTCCAACCCTCACAAACAGCTACCGTCCATCGGCCACTCGACCCCCATCTTTCCAACCTCATATCTGCAACTCCCCCTGCTCATCCAACTGCTCCCACCACTTTCCCCACACTCTTCACCCTACTTGCTTTGACTTTTTTCTTTCAATTTCCTAATCAACTCAGAGTTCCCAATAGTCACATTTCGTACGTCCGCAAGACACATGCTCAATGAAGCCTTTGTGTTTCGGTTTCATATCCTTTTTATCTCAAGTAATTTCATCGCCAATCCTCTCCCGTAATTTAATTGCTAATCATCCCCTGAAATTTTTATACCAATCATAATTTTACACTCCCACCATTTCCCCATTTTTAATCAACTACGACTCAAGCAGTGTGGAACTCTCACCGGAGCAAGGTCCATCCTAACACAGATTTTTCCGTGTTTTGGATTCTCCTCTCTGTACTACCAAAATATCCACAACTTCATATTTATCCACTCCAACCAATCAGGCAGTTTTATCTTATCACCATTAGGTTTCCCCCTGTTCTGCTTCAGGGTTGCATTCACTCACACGATCGCTTGAACTTTCACACGATATATTGTATGCACCACACGTTACTTTAAGCATGTTTTGTTGTGAGTGTGGGACGCAAACCCCACTCTCTCCTTTTTATCATCACTCACCAGACATTAACACTCTACTTTCTCTTACACACCCTAACATTAAACCAATTGAGCATCATAAGACATAGACCCGGGAATTATAAACATGAGACACAACAACCCAGTAGAACGCAGCACAGCAAGGGCCACAAATTGCCACGGGACACACACAACGTATAGACAATTGCACAACAAATACATGTCACAATTAACACACAGACAACAGCACAAACACAGAACTGAGCAAGTGAACCACATTGGAACACCCTGAAATCAAGAAACTGTCAACAATATCGGAACACCTTAAAATCTATTCTATATTCCAGCAACCGGAACGCTCCACGCCTCGGTCAACCACGTATACCGTGACTGCCCGCTCTTTTACCGTGACTGCGGTTGCAGTGCGACCATCAGCTTGTCAGCTGTGCACTTCCCTTCACCGTGTATGCCTCTGCAGCGACAGATAATGGCGGTACGAAAGATCCAATCTTTCCCAGCCTCAGTCCACTTATATACTATACTATACTATACTTACTATACTGAGCGTCACTTTATTGGGATCGCCGTGCACACGTTCTGCTAATCAGCTGTGCATCCCCTTCTTCGACTGCCAGAGCAGGAGTCCCCCTTTTTGACTCCGGGTGCTAATTTCTGTTGCCGGCCGACAACAGGAGCCCCCTACTTATTTCACCTGCGTACGCTTCCAATATTACGAGTAATCCATGCGCAATCTACATTCTATACAAAGCATGCAACCATTCCTGAAGTCCAGAAACAATATATCCAGAAACACTGACAAAATTTAACGGTCTAATAATCGGCCACATCTTTCCACTCTCCAATACAGTGGAACCTCGGTTCTCGAACATAATCCGTTCCTGAACCCTGTTCGAAAAGCGAATTGTTCGAACACCGAAACATTCCTTTGCTGCCTGCACTGACTTTCTTTGGAGGCATGATTAGGGGCTAAAACACTTCGTACATCTATATAAAACGCGCGAGCAAAACGCAGCACGTCCGCACGCGACAATAGTTGGTCATAAAGAGAGCAAGAGAGCGATCTACACCCGTACGCCGCTCAGCATCCCACCCTCGCGTACGCACTCACGCGTCATACCGGCGTTCGAACTCCGATGTTTGTTCGAACTGCGAAGCAAGAATTTCTCTATTTTTTTGTTCGAACTCCGATTTGTTCGACCTCAGAGTCGTTCGAGAACCGAGGTTCCACTGTATAACAAATCAGGAGACTTTGAATAAACAGGCTCTCCCCTACCTTTGTTCTGATTGTCCAGGCCTGGAATATTGTAGAGTGTGAAGAACAAGCCGCAAGGACTCCCTCCTTGAGAAAATCACGTCGCGGTCACCAAAACTGTTGGAGTCGAGCCACCGAGAAAACGAGAAATATTTCGTAAATGAACCTGAAAAGCCAAACTTACTCCAATGCGTGTTCGTTTTTTGTACTCAAGAAGAAAAGGGTCAAATCAAGACTCAACAACAGTTGATTAGGGTTGCGATATTTTAGTTTCTTCGATTTCTGGAGTTCAGGAAATAGTATCTGGGCGGCTTTTTCTTAATCTGACGAGAAACTGTACTCGGACGGGCCCAATCGAAAAATGTTGCGCTGATCTCAGCCCAGCCTCACATATTATAGGAGGTTTTCTTTGTCAAGGTTCATGTAGGTTGAATCGGTCGTCCTTGCTCCCTCCCACGTCCACGTTCCACGTCCAAGGCTGACCTTCTCAGGCAGGCGGCAGTCTCTCCGTCTCTCCTGCTCACATTCCCCTGTAATCTCGTTGGTGTACAGATTGTGTGGTCTATGTTTTCACAGATCAAATTGTTATACGTTTTTGGGTGTTCCTGATCGCGTCCCTGTGACGTCCTCCCCGGATATGTTTGTATCTTCTATGGCCTATGTGGAGAATGTGTTTCGTCGTATTTGTCCATGAAGTGCTATCTGGTTTGTAATCAGTTTAACCTGAGCAGACTGAATCTGTTTGTTCTGAATGAGAGTGTGGGTCATGAAAATACTATGTGTGCAATTTTGAGGTCTTACATTTAAACTAAGTCATATAAATTTAGCATATGAATGCGTCAGTAAACACCATGACTACAATCCCAGTCAATCTTATCGATGCACTGTACTTCTACTTTCATTTGATAAATGCTTTTTGTTTAATCAATGTTGAACATATTCAGTAAATATGAACCTGCTAAATTAAATAATTGACCTTTTGTCCCGTGAGTGTTTAAAATAATGCCAGCAATCGTAATACAATCCTTCACTATTAATTACATCACGCCTAAAATAAAGCATAACTTTAACTCTATTGATGAAAGTAAAGTTTAATTTAGGCTATTAAGTAACTCAGTGGTGGGCCTTCAAGGCCTTCTCTGCTGGCCAAACATAATCAATAAAAAAAAAAAATCATTATCGTCGCATTTATGTCATATTATAGCTGAGCGTTGTATTTTTAGGTGAGGGTTTTGAATCCTATCGGAATTCCGCTCGCTCGTGTCGCCAGGCAGGTTTCACAATACCAGGAGCGTGCATTATGCATTCCGAGGCCTGAAGATGCAATTGTGCGAGCATCTCTTCTGTCAAAGTCAATGAGCTTTCATATTTGTTAGATGGTTGTGATAGTGTCAGGGTTGGCGAGGAGGAGTGTCGCCGACACAGGAACGTAGAGCAGCGGCTGGTCCTCGAACCCCGCCGACACAGGAACGTGGAGCGGCGGCAGGTCCTCGAACCCCGCCGACACAGGAACGCGGAGCAGCGGTTGGTCGTCGAGCCCCGCCGAGACAGGAACGCGGAGCGGCGGCTGGTCGTCGAGCCCCACCGAGACAGGAACGCGGAGCGGCGGCTGGTCGTCGAGCCCCGTCGAGACAGGAACGCGGAGCGGCGGCTGGTCGTCGAACCCCGCCGAGTCAGGGACGCGGAGCGTCGACGAGTCGTCGAGTGTCGCCGACACAGGAACGTGGAGCGGCGGCTGTTCCTCGAGCGTCGCCGACACAGGAACGTAGAGCGGCGGCAGGTCCTCGAACCCCGCCGACACAGGAACGTGGAGCGGCGGCTGGTCGTCGAGCCCCGCCGAGACAGGAACGCGGAGCGGCGGTTGGTCGTCGAGCCCCGCCGAGACAGGAACGCGGAGCGGCGGTTGGTCGTCGAGCCCCGCCGAGACAGGAACGCGGAGCGGCGGCTGGTCGTCGAGCCCCGCCGAGACAGGAACGCGGAGCGCCGGCTTGTCGTCGAGCCCCGCCGAGACAGGAACGCGGAGCGGCGGCTGGTCGTCGAACCCTGCCGAGACAGGAACGTGGAACGGGTGCAGGAAAAGCGCCGTCGGATCAAGGGCTTGGGACGGACGCCCTACTGGCTCCGCCGGAACATGGACTTGGGGCGGGCGCAGGACGTGCACCGCCGGGACCTGGACTTGGGACGAACGCACGACGTGCTCCGCCGCAACATGGACTTGGGGCGGGCGCAGGACGTGCACCGCCGGGACCTGGACTTGGGACGAACGCACGACGTGCACCGCCGGAACATAGACTTGGGGCGGACGCCGGACGGGCTCCGCCGAAACGTGAGCTCGGGGCGGACGTCGGACGGGCTCCGCCGAAACGTGAGCTTGGGACGGACGCACAACGTGCTCCGCCTGAACATGAGCTTGGGACGGACGCACAACGTGCTCCGCCTGAACGTGAGCTTGGGACAGACGCACAACGTGCTCCGCCTGAACGTGCGCTTGGGGCGGACGCCGTACAGGCTCCGCAGGTACGGGAACAGGGGACGGACGCAAAGCGTGCTCCGCCTGAACGTGAACTTGGGGCGCTGGCAGGGCGCCGGAACGGGGCTCCGCAGCTGGCGAGGAGCCGGGACTGGGCTCAGCAGCTGGCGAGGAGCCGGGACTGGGCTCAGCAGCTGGCGAGGAGCCGGGACTGGGCTCAGCAGCTGGCGAGGAGCCGGGACTGGGCTCAGCAGCTGGCGAGGAGCCGGGACTGGGCTCAGCAGCTGGCGAGGAGCCGGGACTGGGCTCAGCAGCCGGCGAGGAGCCGGGACTGATCTCAGCAACCGTCGAGGAGCCGGGACTGGTCTCAGCAGCCGACGAGGAGCCGGGACTGGTCTCAGCAGCCGACGAGGAGCCGGGACTGGTCTCAGCAGCCGACGAGGAGCCGGGACGGGGCTGCAGCCGACGAGTAGCCGGCACTGGAGGCTGCAGCCGACGAGGAGCCGGCACTGGAGGCTGCAGCCGACGAGGAGCCGGCACTGGAGGCTGCAGCCGACGAGGAGCCGGCACTGGAGGCTTCAGCTGGCATGGAGGCGGCATGGTCTGTGCAGCTGACGTGGAGGCTGCATGGGTTGCTGCAGCTGACGTGGAGGCGACGTGGGTTTCTGCAGCTGGCGTGGAGGCGACGTGGGTTGCTGCAGCTGGCGTGGAGGCGACGTGGGTTGCTGCAGCTGGCCTGGAGGCGACGTGGGTTGCTGCAGCTGGCCTGGAGGCGACGTGGGTTGCTGCAGCTGGCGTGGAGGCGGCTGCGGGCCGAGCGCAGCAGTCGAGCCGGGCGCACCCGAGACGGGGGGCCTGACCCCTATCAGCCTGCCGCCATAGGGAGTCAGGGGAACGGGAGACATGAGGGACCGTGACTACTTGTGCTGGTGAACGTGAGCTATGAAACACAAGGGGAATGTGACTAGGTGCGGAAACTGACGGTGGACGAGGTGAACGACGTGGCCGTGATCTACGTCACTTGGGGCGAGGTGAATGACGCGAGGTAAGGTGGGAGGTGGTCTCAAAACGGTCAAAAGAAAAAGGTGACGGAAATTGTTCGGGGGGAGGAAAGTGACTGGTACTAACTGCATCTGTGTCGTGCTGAGCATACAACAGGTCGTAAATGTATTCAAAATCATCCTCATGATCCGAGTCTACAACAATGCGAGGGGGTGAAATGGCAAGGCGCTCAAATTCCTCTTCGTAATCGGAGTCTATAATAAGATGGGGAGGTATGAAAGGTGGGTAATCCTTAACATTATCATGAAACGCAGGGGAGGAAACAAACGGGGAACGAAAAATTGAACCTACGTGAAGGACACGGGATTGGTCGGCAGGCTGATGAGGGCGGTAGCTGGAGCGGCGACGTCGATGACGCCGCCGTGAGTTTCCCGCTGGGTCCGGATGTGGTCGGATCATTCTGTCAGGGTCGCCGGTTGGCGAGGAGGAGGGTGGACCCAAGAATGCGGGGAAGCCAGGCATAAGGGTAACTTAAAGGGGAATTTATTAAATTAATCAAGACGAGGACAAACAACGTGGCGTGGACAAACAAACGTGGCAGGGTGCAAAATAACAAAGACAAGCTAAACGTGACAAAACTGGGTCAGGACGAGAACAAAAACTGGGACGAAGTACAAAGGGACGTGAGCGAGGGCGAGAGCAAAAACAAGTACATGAACGAGATCAATGCAAGAGTCATAAAGTCCGTAAGGCAGCAACTGGGAGCAAGCGGGATAATGATCCGACACTGGGTTGATGGCATGGGAAGCTTAAATAGTCCGGTAATCAGGGGAGCAGATGGGGATCAGGTGTGTGATGGGTAACGATGAGCAGGTGCGTGACTGGTGAGGACGAGTGCTGAGGGGAAACGCCCCACTCAGCTGACAAAACCAAAACAAAGTGCACATGGCAGGGAGGTGACGAAAACAATAACAAAACCGCATGCACACGAAAACAACAAAACCCCTGTCATGCCCGACGCGGATCATGACAGATAGCCAATCAGATCACGAGTTGGTTACAGTGAGCCTTTTCGCTGGCCTTATTCTGAGGGTGATTAACGCGTTTTGTGATTGGATACTCACTCGTGAGGGGGCAGCGCGACGCCGAATCAACACACCCAAAAGTCGTTATTGGCGACCGTTCGAAAATCTGAAATATATTCTTGCTTTTTTTAAACCACAATGGCCGAAGGAAGGAAAAGTGTGGATTTAATTGCAGATACACTTGCAAGGACATTTTCAAGTCGGACGTTTCAAGAGAAGCTATATCGTCCAACACTCACTCAGTGGTGCGTAAGTGTGTTTCTGGATATTATTTGTCCAGCCGTCGTGTCATAAATGATGGTATTTTGATGGGGATTTATTCAAGTAGGACAAAGTAGGACTTCACTGAAGGCTCAGGTGTGAAATGCACTGAAGTAACTTAAAAATTAAAAGTAAAAAAATTACGATTAAGAATGTGCAAGCAAGAACTCAATCTAATCGAAATGTTGTGCTTTGAGAAATGTTGATAAATAAGGATATTTTCCAGGAGGTATTTATTTCTTTGTTGTTTATTCATTCAATTCTATACTTATTTCAATATTTGAGTATTGTTTTTCTTTCAATATGTCGTATAATTTGTCTTTGAAGTGTGGGTCCTTGCTGCCTTCCGGAGAGGCAGCCGAGCAAGGCTGGATTGGTGATGGAAAAGAACTGGTTCGAAAAAGATTTTATCCTCGTCACATGCTGATGTCAAAAGAAGTCTCCCCAAAAACTTGAGCCCCCTCTCAGACATTCCCTTCTTCTACGGAATGCCCAAATAGGACATGAATATCTAATTTTCCCTTGTTGCATATGCATTCCCATCCCGCTAGTCTTCGGGATTTCCCTCCAAAAGTCCCCCAAAGGGAGAGCAGATGCGTCTCCCCGTTGATACGACCAGTCTACTCGTGACCACCTTAAATTACTCTCATACCCTGGAAGGTCACTGACCTGGCGAGAGAATTGCCCCCACCATAAACAATGCTCAGGCCTATTTTCTCTTAGGGCAGTATCTGGTTACATCAGAACTTCAGAACCAAGACTGGTCACTTCTGTGAGCTCCAGTCCCTTCATAGTTTCATAAAGAGAATTACTTCCCATATCTATATTAGGCCATTTAATAATACACGACTTTTTAAAAATGTATTTCAATGTATATTTAAGCTTGCTGATGTAATACTACAATATTTATTCAATTATTATAATATGCAACATTATATCAATATTAATTTAAACTTTTTCATTTCACTCTTGAATATTTCTTAACATATTTGTTCATTTGAATATGTATGCAATTTAAATTATTCCATCCATCCAGCCATTTTCTGCCGCTCATCCGGGGTCGGGTTATTGAATTAATTTAATACATAAGTATTTTTTATATTTCAATATTTATTTCAATACTGGGACTCTTCTCAATGAGTTCAATATTTATAAAATGTTTCGATATTTCTTATTAATTGAATTAAGTCTGTATGTGGTTTCCAATTTTAATATTTCCCTATTTAATTATATAACTAATCCAATGTATAAAAAGCATAATATAGCATGAACAAAAATATTTGGTATATTTGACAAAATGACAGTTTTTCCGAAGTGAGATCCTGCTTAGCAACAAACCCCAAACGCTTGATAGAGCTCAACCCATTAAGTGTATTTTGCAGAAATTTATTCAGAAAGCATAATATTAAATGTGAGGGGATATTTGAAGAGTTTGAGTTTTGTTCAATGAACCATACATATACGAGCCAGCCAAACACAGCGAGAAAACCAGCGCTGACTCCAGTCGCCATCAAGTTGCCAACTCCTGACATACCAAAACCATTGAGAGAAACTGAGACTATTTGCGTTTTTCTTTCTGGTTCTTTTTATAGTTCAACTTCGAGTTCAGTTTTTCACCTTTTCACACAGCGTAATGAAGGCCAGTTGAGCAAGTGGAACAAGTGATTTTATTGATGATTGTGGAAGGCACCGATTTCATAAGCACCGTTTCTTCTCACACCTTTTCCATTAAGTACGTTTAAAAAGAAAACTGAAAAGCATAATGTTCACAAATGTTGTTCCAGGCAAAGGCAATTAAATTTATTTACATGTTTGATGTAAACACAAAAAAATCATCACACAAACACATTGATAATTCTGGCTCTGACCCCATTGGCTTAGTGCCAATAAAAGAGCTTTGCAAAATTTAATTTTTCAGATTTTATTCAAAATCAAAATTTACATCATACCACAAAGAGTCAGTTCCTTCAGTTTTTTGTTGTCTTTTTTTAAGCTTCAAGGATTGCTGCAATTCTCACCAGCACAATCGTGTCTCTCAGCACTACGTTGAGTGAAGAATTTTTTTGCACAAACGCTGCAACTGAATGGCTTGTCTCCACTGTGTGCTCTTGTGTGGCGTCGTAAATGCGACTTTTGAGAGAAACTCTTGCCACAAATTGAGCAGAAAAAAGCTTTTTCACCAGTGTGTGTTCTTGTGTGTTTTGTGAAACTTGCCTTATGAGAGAAGCTTTTGTCACATACTGAGCAAGAAAAAGGTTTTTCTCCAGTGTGTGTTCTTGTGTGAGAAGTTAAATTTGACTTTACAGAGAAGCGTCTACCACAAACTGAGCAGGAAAAAGGGTTTTCTCCAGTGTGCTTTCTTGTGTGGCTTGTTAAACTTGACTTTTGTGAGAAGCATTTTCCACAAACTGAGCAAGAAAAAGGTTTTTCTCCACTGTGTGTTCTTGTGTGTTCTGTTAAACTTGACTTTTGAGAGAAGCATTTTCCACAAACTGAACAGGAAAAAGGTTTTTCTCCACTGTGCTTTCTTGTGTGATATGTTAAATGTCCCTTTTCAGAGAATCCTTTGCCACAAACTGAGCAAGAAAAAGGTTTTTCTCCTCTGTGCGTTCTTGTGTGCCTTACTAAATGAGACTTCCGAGAGAAGCTTTTGCCACAAACTGAGCAAGAAAAAGGTTTTTCTCCACTGTGCGTTCCTGTGTGCCTTACTAAATGAGACTTCCGAGAGAAGCTTTTGCCGCAAACTGAGCAAGAAAAAGGTTTTTCTCCACTGTGCATTCTTGTGTGGATTGTTAAATCAAACTTTTGATAGAAGCTTTTGCCACAAACTGAGCAAGAAAAAGGTTTTTCTCCACTGTGCGTTCTTGTGTGCCTTACTAAATGAGACTTTTGAGAGAAGCTTTTGCCACATACTGAGCAGGTAAAAGATGTTTCTCCACTGTGTGTTCTTGTGTGGATTGTTAAATGAAACTTTCGAGAGAAGCTTTTGCCACAAACCGAGCAAGGAAAAGGTTTTTCACCACTGTGAGTTTTTCCGTGCCCTTTTAAAGACAGCTTTGAAGTGAATGAGTCAGTGTGACATGCCCTTTCACCTTTGGCTTGCCCATCATCATCATTATCATCATCATCGTCATGAGCGTCTGATAATGTGTCCTTATTATGTACTTGTGATGGCCCGCAGTGGTCTTCATCACCTTCTGTTATCACGTGATGACTTGAGCTGCTGCTTGGAGGCTCCGCCCCTCTGTTGTCCTCACTCTCATCCTTGTTTTCATCTTCAGTCTTTATAGGGACAACGTTCACTGGTGACTTGTTGATCTCCTCCTCCTCCTTCTCCTTTTTGATGTGAGTCAAGTCTGGCTCCTCTTTCACAGAACGGAGATCGTTTTGTCTGACGTCTGTAGGACACAGAAAGACAAACACACATTTGGTTTGGTCAAGTCAAACCTCAGGCGGCGACTTTGTCTTATTTTCTACCGCGCTACCTTGACTTGCGCCTGCCGCACATGGAGCAATGCGTGCGACCCCAACTTGGACCGGACCATGGGGGCATTTCACAAAATTACGTCCTACGATGTAAACGTCCCTTTAGCAGCACAACTGTGATAAACGAGCATCTAAAAAGGAAGCACGTTGCGGCTGATGCCCGATTTCATTCCGGACATAGTCACAGACGTTTCTGGAAGCGAGCTGAAGTTAGCACACACAGGCTATTGTGTGCGTCTGATGGAACACCTGTTGTGGGACCCTAACATCTTGATGCAGACCACTGGGGGCCATCGCAACATAATGTCATTGATAAAATAGGAATCCTACAAGTGAAATATGTTTTCAAGTATTTCATTTTGCATTTAGAGATAGTTTCATCGTGGGTACTTTTTGCTTCCATTATAATCTGGATCCCTAAAAGAATTAAAGGGGCCCTGGAATCAGAGTGGCTATTTATTGCATGATTTACGTTTGTTTTTTGTTTTTTTTTACCCAAAATGACATTTATCCTGCTAGTACATTCCGATATTCCCCTTTTTCCTTTTTTAAAATAAAATTTCTGTTTCTAAATCAAATTTAAAACAAAATTATGTTTGAAGAGACAAAATCCCTTCACATAAGCATTAAGCAACAACACTTTCACTCTGACTTTCGTGTTGACATATTTGAATAATGACTGTTTATATTAAAGTTATCCAATACATATTCAAATTAGACTAAGATACACCATAATATTTTAAGAGTTCACTAAATTATTTTGGAACTGCAATGATGCTTAACTGCCAAAGGGTGTCAGTAATGAGTAACAAAGGAACACAAGACCTCCCACTGATACATCATCATTGACATTTGCATAAATTATCAAGAACTTTGACTTGTGGGGGAGATGCAAACCACCTGGCCCACAGGAACTGTATTACCAGGAAATAAATGTTCCTGGCCTTGTTGGTAGAAAAGGGGGTTGTGGCATACTCCCTTTTTAAGCCCATAGTAAGACAAAGATGCAGATGGATTCCTTGCAGCATGCGCTTGTTCACTGATAAGATCCGTGCAACCTTGGATGGATGCATTCAATGTATTTTAATTGTTTGGATGAGGTGAAACTATGCACACGTGCACAGAACAGTGCAGGGCCACCCGGGGTTCATTGACCGAGCCAGTAAAAAGTTAATAAATAAATAATACCAATACGTACTTGATTTTTTTTTTTAAAAACTTAATATTTTGTGTTTTATTCACTAAAATTGATCAACCGCCATTTACCTTTTCGCGGCAGTGTGCACATTTTTAGTAAGAAATTGCTTGAACAAAATATAAAAACCAGAAAATGTAAAATGTTAAATAATCAGTTCAAATTTTATACTGGGAAAAACATGGAGTTCACCCCCCACTATTGGTTATTCTTTGGCAAACGTTTTCCGCACTGATTTCATTTGGCATCAACAAATGTTCAGCAACCCGGCAAGTAAAAGGCAATATTTAAAAAAAAACGGCAATAACCTTGAACGATTTCCCCAAACAACTTAATGTTGTGATGCATATTTTTAACGATAGAAAGTCGTTCTTTACAAAGCAAATGAGAGTAAAACGTGTACAAACCTGCTTCGTTTTCTTCTTTTATTCCACAAAGTTCCTCTTTGTCCTTGGGTGTCGTTCTTTCGCACATTTTCAAATAATAATTCCAAAAAATCCGCACTCGATCTCTGCTTGGCGATGAGTCATGTGCCTCTTTTCGTTAGCGGCTAGCTAGCTAACAAGATAAGCTAAGAAGCTAAGCTAACTACGCCGAAAAGCATCAACGCGCGAAGATGAGGTTATCGGGACACAAAGACTTGATGAATTATATCGTAGTCCTTTAGAGTAGCACTGGACATTCTGTGAGAAATTTACAGTCAGTTCTACACTAAATCAGAAGAATTTAGCGGTGGGTGTTTTTGTTTCGGTGTGGACGGGTCGGTGGATGTGGTCGAGGCCCTTTTTTTTTTTTTTTTTTTTAACAAACTTTATTGAACATTTTGAATAGACAGTACAACAGTATCACAAGTTCACTTCAGGTATTAAACTAACATGTACATTTTCATCCTTAAATAGAATTCACAACGAAGGGTAATGAATGTAGAAAAAAATGTATAATATAAAATAAAATAAAATAAAAATACACAGTAAAACAGGAACAATGTCTCTGGATATATGTAATTAAGGCTTTTAAAGGAAAAAGGCATTCAAAAATGTCAATATCTTGTTGCTTTTCTTGTTGTTAATTAATTTTGTGGTCGAGGCCCTTCGGAAGCTGCGCGCTTGCTAATGACGTCATGCTTCAAGTGCGTATTTTTCAAATATCTTTCTTTGCCTCTGTGTTTGGTTTTACCCATGGATGTTCTATTTTAATATATATTTTATATAATATTTAAATTCGGTTGATACAAAAAATAACAAAATAATTAAATTAACGCCACATTGGCAAGTCAGCTTGACGTCACTTCCGCCTATGCCCGAGAAGCCGCTGCTGCTCCAGCAGGGGGACGTTTCCGTTTCTCCGACCGAACTTGCAACAATGCTGTGGTTCACTCGGGCTGCGAGATTGTATGAATATAATGTCTGCATATACTCGCAGTGCTTCTCAATTATTTCACGCCCGCCCCTACCAAGAGGAAAAAGATTCGCGCCCCCGACCACCAATTTTTTTTCTGCCTTTGTAGATTGAGATTAGATTGTCAATAAAATATCCCTTAACTAAGATAAATTGATAAGAAATATAATTTTGAGAACTATTATAGTGAGGATCTCGAAACTCAGTACTCTGTTGTGCAAATATTGATGACAGTATGGCAGTTGAAATGAGTACACACGACTGACTACGAACACGTCTGTTTTCCAAGACTGCCAACAACAACTGAAGGACAATCAGAAATTGGCGCCCACAACATTCACATGAATACGCCCCCACCCGGGATGCCTACTGGGTCAGAGGCATGGTCGTAATGTCCGCCACAATAGGACAAATATTTGTCATGTCATGTCATTATCCACACTGCTTATCCTGTACAGGGTCGCGGGAGGGTGTGTTCGTTTTTTGTACTCAAGAAGAAAAGGGTCAAATAAAGACTCAACAACTGATTAGAGTTCCGATATTTAGTTTCTTCAATTTCTGGAGTTCAGGAAATAGTACAAAGACAGATATCTGGGCGGCTTTTTCTTAATCTCACGAGAAAACTGCACTCGGGCGAGCACAGTCGAAAAATGCGCGCCATCTTTCAGCCCAGCTTCAGTTTTTATAGGAGTTTTTTATGTCAAGAGTAATGTAGGTTGAATCAGTTGAATCTGTCGTCCTCGCTCCCTCCCACGGCACGGGTCCACGTCCAAGGGAAGGTCCTCCCCAGGTTAGTCATCGTCTGGATAGTTGATTCCTGTCTTGTCCCCAAGACTGGCACGCCAAGGCTGGCCTTCTCCGGCGGGCAGTCTCTCCGTCTCTCCAGCTGGCATTGCTCTGGAATCTTGTCGGTGTGCATGTGTGCGTGTATATGCAGGTATACGTGTATGTGCAGGTGTAAGGGTGTGTCTGTGTTTATGCATGCGTATGTGCATGTGCTCTGATCTCCAATTGTTCCGTCTTTCGGAATGTGTTTTTTTTATAGCGTCTGTGTGAGTCCTCCAGTGCCCAATTTGGTATGTTTGCATCTCTACAGCCAATGTGGAGAATGTGCTTTGTCGTATTTGTCCATGAAGTGCTGTGAATGTGAGGGCAGCTCATGGAAATGCTATGTGTGCAAATTTGTTCTCACTACTGAGAATTTCAATAAAGTTCACACATTTAAACTAAGTACTATACATTTAGCATATGAGAAAAATATAATAAATCAGAAAACATCAGGACTACAATCCCAGTTATTCTTGTGACCCGTGCTTCTAGTTCCATTTGATAAATGCTTTTTGTTTCATCAATATTTAACATATTCCGTAAATAAGAACCTGCTAAATTAAATAATTGACCTTCTGTCCCGTAAGTGTTTAAAATAATGCCAGCAATCATAATACAATCCTTCATTTACCATTGCAGTCGTCTTATCATTGCAGTTGTCAGGGTCGCCGGTCGGCGAGGAGGAGGTGGACCCAAAAGGCGAGGAGGCAGAGAGGTGAGTTACGTGAAGGGAATTTATTAACTGAAACAACCAGGGCAACAATGTGGCAGGGTGAAAAACAACACTGAAAGACGGGAACGAAGAGGGGAACCAGAGCATGAACATGAACAAGGAGCAGAACGTGAACAACGGTGGTCGTGGCTGTCCGTGATTTTCGGCAATGACCCGACACTGGGTTGAGAGCATGGAAGGCTTAAGTAGTCCGGTAATCAGGGGAGCAGATGGGGAGCAGGTGTGTGATCGTTGATGAGGAGCAGGTGCGTGGCTGGTGAGGGCGAGGTGCTGAGGGGAAACGCCCCTGCTCAGCTGATCAAAACAGACAGGAAAAGGCACATGGCAGGAAGGAGGGGAGAAAATAACAACAAAAACAATAACAAACCGCATGCATATGAAAACAATAACAAAAGGCTGTCATGCCCGACGCGGATCATGACAAAATTAAATATTTGACCTTCTGTCCCGTAAGTGTTTAAAATAATGCCAGCAATCATAATACAATCCTTCATTTATTGCAGTCGTCTTATCATTGCAGTTGTCAGGGTCGCCGGTCGGCGAGGAGGAGGTGGACCCAGAATGCGGGGAAGCTGGAGAAGGTGTAACTTAAGCAATTTATTAGGGGACCAAAATAATGACAGACAACGGGGCAGGGTGCAAAATAAGAAAGGCGAACTTAACGTGGCAAACTGGATCACAAGAGTGAGGAGCAAGGACAGGGACAAATGCTAGGGGGCGAGAGCGGGGGCGAGAGCGGGGGCGAGAGCGGGGGCGAGAGCGGGGGCGAGAGCGGGGGCGAGAGCGGGGGCGAGAGCGGGGGCGAGAGCGGGGGCGAGGACAAGAGCATGAACGAGATCAGAGAGCGGTCGTTACAGTCCGTAACGGAGCAATGCACCGCCAATGAGTTGTCGGAGTGAGGTGTTCAAATAGTCCAGTAATTAGGGGAGCAGATGGGCATCAGGTGTGTGAGGGTAACGGGGAACAGGTGCGTGGCTGGTGGGGAACGAGTGCTGGAGGGAACGCCCCACTCAGCTGACTAAATAAACAGAATGAGCACATGGCAGGAAGGTGAAGAAAATAATAACAAAAACACTGACATGACCGACACGGGTTATGACAGCAGTATTTTTTATCATTGCAGCATTTTATTAATTTTCTCTCTCTGAGTGTTTCCTTACACTTGTATATGTTGTGGGATGTAAGTGTGTATATTCAGGGGGATTTGTGTATTTACGTATATACTGTGTATATTTGCATGTTTTTTATGAATGTCTGCTGCTAATGTTATACATTAACGGCTACATTACGCCGCCGCCTCTGTGTGATCTATACCTTTGCTGTCGTAACACTGCAAATTTACCCATTGTAGGACTATTGAAGGACATCTTTATCTTTATCTTTAAAAACCTTGTGTTGGTGCTTGCTAAATAATTTTCCATAAGATTAAGATTGAACAAAATAGTTAAAATAAAATTTAAAAAGTAAATTCTGTAACAATTAAACATAGAATACTAAATTATTCCTAAAACAGTTAAATGAATCTTGAAATTAATAGTGAATTAAGGTAGTTTATCGAATACTGAAACGAATAATGAAATATTAAAGTACTTAAATAAATACCGAAATAACAGTTAAGACAGACTACATTAACTTCTGCATGGAGAACACCATTCTCACCAGGACTGTAAGATGTTTCTCCAACAACAAACCTTCAGTGGGCAAATGAGTTCAACCTATTTTTCAATAGGTTTGATCAAATGCCTGACCCCGCTCAGGCTTCCCTGATGCAGCCCCCACCAACCCCTCCTGCCACTGCGAACAAGACTCTCTCTCCTCCTCTCTCGCCCCTCTCTCTCTCCACAGGCTCCAGTTCCCAGCCTCATCAGACAACCACCACTTCCTCCTGCTCAGCCTTGTTCCTCACAACATCTCAGGTGAAGAACCAGGTGAGGAAGATAAAGTCAAGGAAGGCAGCGGGTCCAGGTGGGATTAGCTCCCAGCTCCTCAAATCCTGCGCAGACCAGCTGCGTGGAATCGTCCAGCACATGTTCAGCCTGAGCCTGAAGCTGGGAGAGTCCCCCAGCTGTGGAAAACATCCTGCCTGGACCCCCCATCCGAAGGAGCTCAACAACTTCAGACCAGTGGCGCTGACGTCTCATCTGATGAAGACCCTGGAGAGACTGGTCCTCGTCCATCTGCGCCCCCTGGTGAGCTCTTCGATGGACCCACTCCAGTTTGCATACCAGCCTGGCATCAGTGTGGATGATGCCATCATCTACCTGCTCCACACTTCATTCTCCCACCTGGAGAAGGCGGGGGGCACGGTGAGGATCATGTTCTTTGATTTCTCAAGTGCTTTCAACACCATCCAGCCCACCCTATTGGGACACAATCTGGAGCAAGCGGGGAGTGGCCCACCACCTCATCACATGGATCCACGACTACCTCACAAACCGGCCACAGTACGTGAGGACACAAGACTGTGTGTCTGACGTGCTCCTCTGCAGCACGGGAGCGCCGCAGGGAACTGTGCTGGCTCCCTTCCTGTTCACCCTCTACACCTCGGACTACAAATACAATTCCAGAACCTGTCACCTGCAGAAGTTCTCTGATGACTCTGCGATTGTCGGCCTCATCACTGACGATGACGATCGGGAGTACAGAGGGGTTACGCAGGGGTTCGTGGACTGGTGTCAGCAGAACCGCCTCCAAATCAACGCTGGAAAATCCAAAGAGCTGGTGGTGGATTTCCGCAAGCGTCGGCACTCTCCACCTGCACCAGTGAATATCCAGGGAACAGACGTTGAGAGGGTCTCAACTTACAAGTACCTGGGTGTTCATCTGAACAATAAACTGGACTGGAGCGACAACACAGACGCTCTCTTTAGGAAGGGTCAGAGCAGACTCTTCCTACTCAGGAGGCTGAGGTCCTTTGGCGTTCAGGGGACACACCTCAGGAATTTCTATGACTCTGTGGTTTCATCTGTCTTTTTCTATGGAGTGGTCTCCTGGGCAGGAGGCATCTCGGGCCGGGACAAAAAGAGACTGGACAAACTAGTGAGGAGGGCCAGCTCTGTCCTGGGCTGCTCCCTGGACTCTGTGGACTCAGTGGGGGGCAGGAGGATAACGGCGAAACTGTCATCAATGCTGAACAACCCAGCCCACCCACTCAATGACACTCTGAGGCCGTGTCCAAATTAACAGGCTGCGACCTCCGAAGGCTGCATTTTCGGCCGCATGACGTCACTTTCGGCGCGACACGTCCGCGCGTGGTGTCTAAATTCACGGCTGTCACGTGCGACCTTCGAATCCAGCCTTGGAATTGGTCTTCGTTTCCATGGAGCCAAGGCCGCTTGGCGCAACATTTACGTTACGCCCCCATATACTTTGCTCCACTACGGAGCCCCTCAGGTGCCACAGTATGAGAAAAAATATTTTTTGCTAATCTGTACCCACAGTTTAGTAATCTGTACCCACAGTTTAGTAATCTGTACCCACAGTTTACTAATCTGTACCCACAGTTTAGTAATCTGTACCCACAGTTTAGTAATCTGTACCCACAGTTTACTAATCTGTACCCACAGTTTACTAATCTGTACCCACAGTTTAGCTAATCTGTACCCACAGTTTAGCTAATGAGCTAGCGTTCACGCCCATGCCATGACGTCAAACGTTTGTGGGTGTTGCTTGATAGAGCAGTACCCACAATTCAGCAAATGAGCTCACGTTCCGTCGTATACACGTCGAGGTAAATTCAATTTGTTTTTTTATTGATAGTATTAGAGTGTAGTGTAGTGTTCTGTCGAATCGGCATGGTGTGATTTACTTTCACTTTCGTTCCCTCATATTATATGATGGTAATATTGCTCTAGTTCCTAGTTCATATCGCAGTTTTAGCAGCGAACGGCTACAATCAGCCAGCGCGTTTCTTTTCATTTTTCGTGCGTCATGTTTTGAACATTCGCTGCGTTTTTAAGCAATCGCCCGGCGCAAGCAATCATCCAGTCCTCGCTGGAGAAGGAGACACTCACTCGGTCGCATTACAAGAGGATACAATTACGTCTTTGGGGTTTCAAACACTGTAAGTACCTTTTCTGCGGTTATTTTTGTGTAATGATAATAGTTTGTGGTTACTGCCGTTTTCTCCCGTGTTTTTCCTAGCTAAAAGTATTGCTTTAATAGCTGCCACCCCATGAGGTTTATGTTAATATGATATTACAACTATTGTTTTTAACGTATGTAAACATATTTAAATGTAATTAATATTTTAATTAATAATTTGATCACATATTCTATCTATTCCACGATGTAATCAGAAATCAAAACATAATTCTATTTTGCTCCACCTACAGAATGCACGCATGAGATCATGGACCAACTTCAGCTCATAGAGTTCTATTTTCATTTGGGCCTGAGCTACAAACACATACTATGTGTGCTGGGCTCCAAACACAGGATTGTTCTGAGTTTGAGGTCCCTCAAACGAATTCTTAAGAAGCATGGATTGTTCCGCCGAATCCATTATGACCACCCAGAGACAGTTGTGGAATTCATCAGAGAGGAGCTACAGGGCTCTGGAGCGTTGCATGGCTACCGGTGGATGTACACCAAATGTAAAGACAGAGGACTGCATGTACGAAAGGAAGATGTACGGCTGCTCCTTTCCGCAATGGACCCAGAGGGCACGACATTTAGAAGGAGAAGAAGACTGCACAGGCGAGCATACTTTGCCAAGGGTCCAAATTTTGTATGGCATGTCGACTCATACGACAAATTAAAGCCATTTGGCATTTGCATCAATGGAGCCATCGATGGATTTTCAAGGCGAATTCTGTGGCTGAATGCTTACCACACAAGCAGTAATCCAAAAGTCATCAGTGGCTACTTTCTTGAAACTATTAATGAATTAGGTGGATGTGCGCGCATCGTGAGAACAGACATGGGGACAGAAAACAGTTCCATCCGTGATATGCAGCAATTACTTCGTCGGACCCACACTGATGTGCATGCTGGTGGCAAAAGCTTTGTTGTTGGAAGAAGCACATCAAATCAAAGAATAGAGAGTCGGTGGGGCTTTCTCCGTCGAGAGTGTGTGGAATTCTGGCTGGACCTCTTCCACAGACTTAAAGATGAAGGACATTTTGATGGTGACTTCTTGGACAAGAACCTCATGTTATTTTGCTTTCTTGGTTTAATACAGGCAAGTAGTAACACTTCATAAGCACTTTATTGAATAATTTTTGCCATATCATGGTCAAGTTATAAATGCATTTTTATATTTTCTTCTCATGAATACAACTTTGCTTTTAAAGTTTTCAGAACCTTACAAAAAACAATCCAGACATTTTCCGTGACATTGTAGATGATTTATGTCTACCTTGCTTTCACACTGCAGTGCATTCGTTTTGCCTACCTTGGTAAAAAGTTGAGGACCCAATGGTCAGTGGTAACTGCAAACATACCAAACCTTACTGTAACATGCATTTTTTCAGTTATGGTTACCATACTTTGTTTTAATTCTACCTCCATATAGACACAGACACAGAAGTACGCTACAGATAAATTTGACCTCAGTGAATGGATGGATGATCAGATAATATTTGAACTACTTAATGCCAGTATTTTCCTTCACTTTCACCATGCCACTTTCATATTTTGGTGACTTCCTCGTGAATGCATCTGTGTTTGCACAATGAGCTGAGATTAGTCTTCGAAAAAGTTTATATTTCCAGTTAACATGTTTCTTAAAACATTTATGTAAATTGTTTTTGTATCACCTGCAGGATGAGTTGGATGCAGTCAAGGAGGTGTGGAACAGCCATCTGATTCGTCCATCCAAGAATGAGCGTGTCCCTCATGGTCGGCCTGATGTCATGTTCTTGGTCCCGGAGCTGTATGGCACAGAGGACTTTTTGTGCCAAGTGACTGAGGAGGATTTTTTGAGGTGTGAAGGTGACTGCATCCACCGCAATGATGTTGCTTGTGATGCTGATGTGTTCACTCTGTGTACACACATAATGTCACAGAACAACCTCCAAGTCCCAGTGGATGGATATATCGCCACGGACAACTACGTCAACTTGAGAGAGGAGCTAATAACACTCTTAGGTCTTTAATGGATGCAGTCCAGGTGTAAAAGGCTTCAAAGTCCTTTTACAATCCATAACGTATCACACCATTAATCAATGTGCCCTGTCTTACCCCCTAATGGTGTGTGTGCCCCCTCGCCAC
Source organism: Idiotropiscis lumnitzeri (assembly GCF_059441095.1). Taxonomy (NCBI): domain Eukaryota; kingdom Metazoa; phylum Chordata; class Actinopteri; order Syngnathiformes; family Syngnathidae; genus Idiotropiscis; species Idiotropiscis lumnitzeri. The sequence goes on along the minus strand of NC_142392.1, from coordinate 23,456,027 downwards.
ACCTCAACTGCTGTTTATATGGAGCCCTCACATAACTAAATGACAAATTGTTTTAAGTTTGAAGCATTCTGCTCATTATGGATTTTATCAAGTGTTTTACAACATGTGTAATTTTACTTAGAATTTTTTTTTGTACACTTATTGTGACTGTGTGTGCACCCATTCTTGTACATACATGGGAAATGTACAGAGAATTGTTGAAATTCATTTGATATATACTGTACATATATTTTGTAATTTGCTTGATGGTTCTACCCAAATTAACTGTTGCTGATTTATGGTTTTGTAAAATAAATAAATTGCTGCAAACTCCTCCGCATATTGACATGCATTGAGCCAACATGTAAAGATCTTTGATTGGTATTTAAAAAGCCACATTCAAGCTCGCTAAAATACATGTGTGTGATTCAAATAAATTCTAAAAGTAAAATTGATTGTCTTCTACATTTTCAGGTAGCCAAAGTATCTTGAGTTGAAACTGCTATTCAATCCTTAAATGTATTTGTGGAAACTATTTATGTGAAGCGAAGTGGTCAAATTCACACAAATGCACACTGTCAAATCAGACAGCAACAAGGTGACAACTTGATAACTGTAGACTTGAGATTTGGGTACTCAATTCAGCAAATAATGTCTCCTACATACAGTCTGTCTGAGAGCTGAGTGAATGTCACTGTCTTAACTGAGAAAAAAATTCAGATAGGAGCAGTTCCACATTTAATCTTTATAAAATTTGTGTAAAACAAGACATCGTAGTCGACCCCAGCGACACAACTATCTGCTTGCAATACAAGCAGTGGAGCAATTTTATAAAAACCAAAAAAAAAAAAATACACGTCTTAAAGCTGTTGCATAACAACCATAGTCACCAAAATTGTGTCTTACCACAACAAAATTGCTTCCTAATTTAGCAAAGAATCAACTATGCAAACAATGACTCACTCAATAGTCAGTAAATATAAACAACTCGACTTGCAGTCCAAGAGTATGAAATACCGGCATAAAACAGTAAATCTGGCCCCCATGAATCAGACCATGCAACTACATTATAAAATACCATTATGAACAAATTCCAGACAAAACAGCCGCCAAACCCTCTAAGAGTATATGGGAATAGATTTTGCAGAACAGACACTAAATTATGTCCATCACCCACATGTTGGCATCAAGTACATTCCCAAATTCCTCAGACAACTCAGGGTACGACCCATAGTTGTTGGCCACCTCCAGAACACAGCCACATGTATGGGACATTGGTCTTCGTGTAAATAGGTTCTCAGCCTCAAAGAATCGCACATGGATCTTCTCAGCCACTAAAAGATCTGCATCTTTGGAAAACAAAAATAAAATATTAGTTTAGAACCACATACCACCACCAACTCTATACTAGAACGCTCGTGTCTGTCACCTCAAATGAAGGCTCTCTAATCATTGCCTTCAATAGCTGTGTATTTATTAAACGTTTACATCAGGCCCGCTGAAGTTGAAAAAATTAAAGAAATAAACCTTGTTCATGTTTTATTTTCCCCGTAATTCTGATAAGTGTCCCCACTAGGAGACACACCCTAAGACAGATATTTTGTTGCAATGTTTTCGTTCATTTTCATTTAAAATTAGAGCATATATTTTCTCTATATACGATATGTATTTTCTTTCTTAGATAAAGTGAGGTTACCAAAACACTCCATCCAAGTGTTGCTGGTCCGGCCCCTCTGTCAAGAGAACCCATTGTGGCCCACAAATCAAAAATTTTGCCCCCCGTGTTTCAAAGTCAGCTGAGTGCACATTTCTTTTGGCATATATACACACACACACACACACATATATATATCCATATATATACATATATATACACATGTATATATACACATATGTATACATATATATATATATCAAATTTGACAAGTGAAAACAAATGACAGAATTAGGATTAATCGTAAAGATGTGAAAGATTACCAGTACAAAAATCGAAGAAATTTCTTGAGCCAACGTTCGTTGCAACTCCTGATGAATTTTTTCAGAAATTCAAAACTCTGCATTTCTCTCATGTTGAGGCCCTCATGCTGTAACATGGCGATTACTCTTCTTGGTGTTGGGGTAAGGCTACCATATACTTCATCCAGGCCTCCCAGTGGTAATGTCAGGACCGCTTCCCAGCCGAGGCTGGAAAGCGGTGGTAGGTGGATCCTTAATCGCAGACTCAGGAGGAATTGATTGACAGGATGTTTATTGGAAGCCGTCAAGCAATACACAATAATCACTATGATGCAGTTATCTATAAATTTAGTAACCGCAAGGGTTCTATGAGTACAGCCGCCGGAGAGGCGAAACACAAAACACTGGGAGACCGAGTCACTCCAGGAAAAAATAAGGGATCAACAGAAAACGCTTGCAACGCAAGAAACCGAAAAACAATGCTTACCACGAAAGGGTGAAGACAAAATCCAATTGAGACGATAAACTTAAAGCGAGGCGAAAAGTAGCTGGTGAAATTCAAAACATGAAAACGCAAACAACAGAACAAGAGCAAATCGCGAGCAGAACAATCTGTGAACAATCTGTGAACAATCTGTGAACAATCTGTGAACAATCTGTGAACAAGAGCATGAGCAATAGCATGAGCAACGTGGAACAATAGTCCGACGCGGGTATGTCCGCGTCGGCTGCTTAAGTAGTCCAATGATTAATGTCTTAATGACATTCAGCTGTGGCGATCGGGAGCGCGTCTCGCTCGTGGCCGCTTCCCGGAGCGGAGCCGCCGGGCCACGCCCACTTGCTGGAGACGCCGCAGACGGATCGTGACAGGTAATTTCAGTTCCTTCAATATACTGGACCAGCACTCAGCAATATAGGCGGGATCTTGAACCAGTTCCTTATGTGCCACCTCAATTAAAGTCTTCTTCACGTTCCCCTTATTGACAATAACTTTAACCTCGTGAGTGTCGAGGAAATCCATCCACTCCTCAGATCCAGCGATAGACAAAAAATCAATCATCGCTTGTTCAGCCACTTGTTTTTCTTCAGAGGGAATTGTGTCTAAAAATGCCGAAAGCAGGTCATTCTCCATCAGGTCAACGCCGAGACAATACAAAATAAAGGGCTTGGCTAATGCTATGGGAAAATATTGCACAATGTTGTATCCAAGGACCATAACTTTGGCAATGTTAACCCATTCGTCTTTCATGTCGTGTCGTGTCATTGGTATCTTCATTGTGCTTCCATGAGTGCATTTACTGAAGAATGTTTCCCAGTATTCACTTAAGGCATCACGTAACACACCACCATTATCTTCTCCCTTTTCCATTGCTCCATTGGGTTGGAACATCTCGATCTCCACCAGCAGCTCATCAGTAGTTACAGTGCCGTTTTGAAAGGCTGCATTTAATTCATGGAAAACATTTCCCCTGTGCAGTTGAAGTTTTCTTGCTTTAAGTGGATGAGATTCTTGCCCTGGGGATGGATTTTCAACCAACAGCTCCATGGGGATGGTGTCGTCGAGGGTGTCATCGACATCATAAGTGGCATAATCAGCAAATGAATGTCTGAAGACTATTTCTTCATCAGCAATAACATTTTCTAACAGTCCACCTACTGCTCCCACCATTTCACTGTCCAATGGAGGCACCTTGGCTGTTTCCTCCAATGCAGTAAAATGCACAGAAGCGGTGTCATGTGGCTCATCAAGCACTTTTGCAGGGGCATCAGCACCAACTCTTTTGCATGACAAATAAAGCCGTAATGTTTTCACCTTTCTCTTTTCATACTGCTCATTTAATGTTGTTTGTGGTGAAATGATCTCTTCAGTGAAGTCCCGTATTAGAAATTCAAAATCGCTTTCCCTCCCTAGTTTTGATTTTCCATTTGGAAAAAAGAGTGCTTTGCCTGTTTCCATTAATTCTGACATTGTTGCATTCTTCAGGGCCTTTAAATGTCTTGTGCCTCCTCCTCTTCTCTCTCTAACTTGCACAATTCGGTCCTGAGTCTCTTCAAATAGGCCCATTTGGTAGTTGCGGTGTTCTTTCATAGCATTAGTGTTGCCAGACATTTTTTTCACCCGCTCATCTGTGCGGCCATTGTCAAAACCCCGCCTTTGTTGAATTTTTGAAATCAAAGACTCAGTTGCTTTGGATATTGTTGTGTTGGTTCCTTCAAGCGCAGCTACTTCTCTTCTGCAGTATTGGCGTATTGCAATTCGGTCTCCAGCTTTGGGAACATATTCTGTGAGCTGCTGGTCTGTCATCGCATTGACAGCATAGCAATCAATCTGAGGAAAAATAGAACATTGGTAATGAAACAAGTTTTAAAAATACACAAAGTACATGACCAGCAATCATTTTAAAACATGGAAAGTAAGACGCATTTTGAACAGCAACGTAGAAAAATGATTGGCTGAACCTCCAATAGTGTACTAACTACGCTAAACATCATTCATAAATATGAATTAGAAATGGTGTAAAGGGGTAGGAACACAGTTTATACTTCTTCCTACTCCATTTCGAACTGTATATATATATATATATATATATATATATATATATATATATATATATATATATATATATATATATATATATATATTTGACAGGACCCTTCAAACGTAAAACAACTGGCGTGGTTTGCATATGGAGACAGGGACAAAATGAGAGCTGCCCACATCTCATTGAAATTTCATTACATAAATAATCTGATTGTCGTGATTTCCTCAAAAGGTTCTGCAACAAAATGTGTTTTCTACCATAATTTTTGTCAAGGCCTGTTTCAAAATTTTTGATTTTTTTTAACAATTCCAATGAACCACAATAAAAAAAATAAATGTCCGATTATGAATGGTTATTTTTCCTTTTTATTTTTATGTATTATGATTGTTATATATGTCGTTTCCCTCTTTCCATGAACAGACAACACTTTTGTCAATGTGTGTGTACTTCATTTACACTTAAATGCTTCTATACTAGAATTACAACCTGCCCCAAAGAAATGCAAATCCATTTGGGTGGATTAAACTTGATTATTGAGATTGATATTAAGAATAGAAAAATTTGAATCATTACAATTTTCTTTTTATGATCAACCATGTCTCACAACATATAATATGCCCGAAGCAGTTTTCCTTAAACACCCACATTGGTTAAATGACATGTTATTGCCTGTTGTACATACCTTCTCCTCGATAAAGGTGGCAATGACTTTATCATCTAACTTTCGCTGGTCTTGGAGAAATTTTAGAAAATTCGAGTCCATCTTCTGAAACAGAGGAGTAAAATGGCACTACTGCTGCATTACACATCGTCTCAAGGCAATTAAAGAGACAAGATGCAAAGTAAAACTACAGTATTGTACTTTGAAAATATGATTCTGCACGTTTACAAAAATGTCATGTCATCCTGACAAAATGAATAGATAAGAATGCATGATCGTTTCCATCGTTTCACAGTTTCATTATACAGCCATATTTAGCAACCCAACATAGCCCAGAAGCGAGTTATTAAGCAATTTACGACAAGCACGGCAGTAAACACAACAAATTGTTGTCGTGAAATAAAAGTAACTTTAGACAATGTACTTACAGTGAATGTCAGAGACGTACTTGTCTCCTCTTGTGGTGATTCGTGAGTGTTTGTACACTTCTCCGACGAGGGCTCGACTAAAACCACTGATGCCTGCTGATACGCCAAAAAGACGACAATAAAATCAAACCGTGGCTAGGGTGACGGTTGTCATGATTGGGTGACTTGTGGCGAGCGAAATAATGCGCGAAAAATGTTTAAAACGTGACGCACGAATAGAAAACACGGAGGCTAAATGTAGCCGTTCGCTGCTAATACTGCTCTATCAAGCAACAGTCACGAACTAGAGCGATGTACGCCTTACTTACATTTGACGGAATGGCATGGGCGTGAACATAAATCACGGAATTACAAGTCTTTAAGCGATCGCAGAACACACTATACTCTCGTACTATCAATATAACATCTAATAGAATTTACCTTGAGAGATATACGACCGCGTATACGACGGAACGGGAGCTCATTTGCTGAATTGTGGGTACTGCTCTATCAAGCAACACCCACAAACATTTGACGTCATGGCATGGGCGTGAACGCTAGCTCATTTTTAAAGTCAAATTTAAAAACACATACACGATTACACACTGGAGAAAAACCTTTTTCATGCTCAGTTTGTGGAAAATGCTTCTCTCAAAAGACAAGTTTAATAGCACACACAAGAACACAGTGGCGAAAAACCTTTTTCCTGCTCAGTTTGTGGCAAAAGCTTTTCTGGAAAGTCAAATTTAACAAGTCACATAAAAACACACACTGGAGAAAAAAAACTTTTCCTGCTCAGTTTGTGGCAAAAGCTTTTCTGTAAAGTCAAATTTAACAAGTCACATAAAAATACACACTGGAGAAAAACATTTTTCATGCTCAGTTTGTGGCAAGAGTTTCTCTCAAGTCAAGTTTAACAGAACATATAAGACCGCACTGTGGAGAAAAAACCTTCGCCTGCTCAGTTTGTGCCAAAGGATTCTCTCTAAAATCAACTTTAACAAAACAGAAGAACACACAGTGGAGAAAAACCTTTTTCCTGCTCAGTTTGTGGCAAAAGCTTTTCTGGAAAGTCAAATTTAACAAGTCACATAAAAACACACACTGGAGAAAAAAAACTTTTCCTGCTCAGTTTGTGGCAAAAGCTTTTCTGTAAAGTCAAATTTAACAAGTCACATAAAAATACACACTGGAGAAAAACATTTTTCCTGCTCAGTTTGTGGCAAGAGTTTCTCTCAAAAGTCAAGTTTAACAGAACATATAAGACCGCACTGTGGAGAAAAAACCTTCGCCTGCTCAGTTTGTGCCAAAGGATTCTCTCTAAAATCAACTTTAACAAAACAGAAGAACACACAGTGGAGAAAAACCTTTTTCCTGCTTAGTTTGTGACAAGAGTTTCTCTCAAATGTCGCATTTAACAAGCCATACAAGAACACACAGTGGAGACAAGCCATTCAGTTGCAGCGTTTGTGCTAAAAAAATTCTCCACTAAACAGCATGCGGAGAGTCACAATTGTGCTGGTGAGAATAGCAGCGATCCTTGAAGCTTAAAAAAAAGAAAACAATAAACTGAAGGAACTGACTCTTTGTGGTAAGATGTACATTTTGATTTTGAATAAAATATGATAAATTGAATTTTGCAAAGCTTTTTTATTGACATTAAGCCAATGTGATCTGTGCCAGAAGAAGCAATGTGTCTGAGTGATGATGATTTGTTTTGGTGTTTACATCAAACATGTAAATAAAATAAATTGCCTTTGCCTAGAACAACATTTGTTAACGTTATGCTTTTCAGTTGTCTTTTTAATCGTATTTAATGGAAAAGGTGTGAGAAGAAACTGTGCTTATGAAATCGTTGCCTTCCACAATCATCAATAAAATCACTTGTTCCACTTGCTCAACTGGCCTTCATTACGCTGTGTGAAAAGGTAAAAAACAGATCTCGAAGTTGAACTAAAAAAAGAACAAGAAAGAGAAATGCGAATAGTCTCAGTTTCTCTCAAAGTTTTTGGAATGGCAGGAGTGTAGCCACACCGGTCCAGCAAAAAGGCCACGATTCAGACTGATATCCAGATTTTCCTTTTTTATTTCTCCTTTTCCTCTGACGGCGTTTGGAAATTCCGGAGCCCCTTAGGGGACATGGAAGAAAAAAAAACAACTTTGCATTCCCTCGCAAAGATAGTGAATTTTAGTGAAAAACTTTCGGCGCGACAGGACGTCACTTTCGGCGCGACATCTTTTCCTCCGCTTTTATCCACCGGGCGAGTAAACGCAACTATGGTTTCGTGCACCACCACATGCAACACTTGCACCATTCTCATGGAAAGACTCTCCCTGCTAGAGGGACGTGTCCGCCAGCTAGAGCAGAGTAATGTGGTAAGCGTAAACGTGGCGGACACGACTGTTAGCACGGGTTGTAGCCAACCTGCTAGTCTGGTTAGCATTGGCCGTAAACGGCTTGCTAATCGCGGTGAGCCTGTTAAGACACATAGCAGTTCCATTCCACCTCGGTCTCATGGCTCCCGCACCTTAGTGATAGGTGACTCCATTACCCGCAACATTAAGCTTGAAAATCCAGCCACAGTATTGTGTATTCCTGGGGCCAGAGCACCCGACATAGAAGCTAATCTTATGGAGCTAGCGCGCAAGACACCTATACACCAGCGCAGTGCAAACAACGCTAGCTATTCAGAAATAGTGATACACGTTGGCTCCAATGACACTAGGATGAAGCAATCAGAGATCACAAAGAAAAACATAGCAAGGACTTGTGATCTCGCCAGAAAGATGAGTCGGCATCGAGTAATTGTCTCTGGCCCCTTGCCTGCGAGAGGCAATGATGAGAGGTTTAGTAGATTATTCTCGCTAAATAAGTGGCTGGCTAGTTTTTGTAGTGAGCAGGGACTGCAGTTTATAGATAACTGGCCTTCTTTCTGGGGCCGACCCGACCTGCTGAGGATGGACGGCCTTCACCCTAACTGGGAAGGCGCCATCACTCTTTCTAGAAACATAGATTATTGTTTGAGCCTTCCATGACTATTCATATTAGAGCAGGTCGGGTTGCAGGCGAATAGTGAGCCTGTAAGGAAGGGTATGGAGTCTGTAAGGCTAGAGCTAACTAGCGCTATGCTAGACTTAGACAACACACATAGCTTTTCTTCTAGATTTGAGCGCTACACACCATACGCTGTTAGATCTCATACTGATATAATTTCTACTGAGGTGGCAATACATGATGGGTTTAAGCATTCCTCCTCGGTCAGTTTTATTGACGACGAGCCGTTCTCTCACAATAATAGCACTCGAAAGCTCTTAAATAACTATCGGATTCCGACCGTCGGAAATTCCCGCCGCGTTTATAGTCGCTCGAGGTACAATCCGGGACCTAGGCAAGGCAATCTCCTTGATATTATGACCAGGAGTCCTGTTGCGCGGAATAACTTAGAGAGACCTATTTTACTGAAACTCGGTTTTTTAAATATTAGATCGCTTTCATCGAAAGCCTTGTTAGTTAATGACCTTATTAGAGACCATAATCTTAACATGATTGGTCTTTGCGAGACCTGGTTAAAACCAAATCAGTTTTTACCGCTAAATGAGGCTTCGCCTCCAAACTTCGTGAGCTCGCATGTTGCGCGCCCTCAAAAGAAAGGCGGGGGTGTAGCCCTCATTTCCGAATCTAACCTAAAACTTAGTCCTCGTTTTAGCAATTCCTTTAAAACATTTGAAGTTCTCATTATGCGATCCTCAGCCGAGCTGCCGTTTTATCTTGCCGTTCTTTATCGTCCACCTGGCTCTTACTCCGGCTTTTTAGATGAATTTTCTGAATTCGTAGCTGATTTAGTAACTCATGCGGATAATATACTTATCATGGGCGAATTCAACATTCATATGAATCTCCCGTCGGAACCACTTACCGTAGCGTTTCGGACAATCATTGATATGTTTGGTTTCACGCAAATAATAAATGAAGCAACGCATATAAATGGCAATACGCTAGATTTGGTATTAACCCGAGGCTTAGCATCTTCAAAAATAATTGTATTACCATATACCAGTGCTATATCTGACCATTACTTTATCAAATTTGAAGTCTTGGCTCACTGTCATCGTTCTGACCATAATCAAAATTATAGCAGCCGTAACATTAGCTCCTCAACCATCGTTGCGTTCTCTGAGCTACTCCCTTTAGCAACTGCTTCGTTTCCTAATTATATTGGTACGATTGATGATCTCACAAACAACTTTAATGTCGCTTTGTTAAATGCGCTTGACTCCGTCGCGCCTTTAAAAACTAAAACTCGTCCAAAGAGGCTTACTCCGTGGTTTACAGAGGAAACGCGCGTACTGAAACGATCTTGTAGGAAGCTTGAGCGCAAATGGCGTGCGACCAAACTTGAGGTCTTCCGTCAGGCATGGTGCGATAGTTTACTAATATACAAAGAAGCGCTTAATTTAGCCAAAACTAATTATTATTCTAGATTAATTGTCTTACATAAAAACAATCCTAAATATTTATTTGATACCGTAGCAATGCTAACGCAACAGCGACCAACCTCGGATAGCTCTTCCTATTCAGCTCACGATTTTATGCAATTTTTTACTCAGAAGATAGAATGTATTCGTGATGAGATTAAAGACACTGTTCTTAAAATTCCGTCGAATTCCGCGATAAATGGTGTTAATAGGGACATTAGGGCTGATAACTGTCCGATAACCTTATGTCAATTTAAAAAAATATCTCTTGAGAGCCTAACAAAATTGGTTAGTGCGGCAAAACCGACAACTTGTGTGCTCGATCCGCTTCCTGGCAAACTAATTAAAGAACTGTTTACGACCCTAGGACCGTCTGTTTTAAATATAATTAATCTATCGCTTACCACGGGTGTAGTACCAGCAGCTTTTAGGACCGCCGTTATCCGACCGTTACTTAAGCAACCAAACCTTGACCCAGAGAGTCTCATCAACTATAGGCCGGTTTCAAATCTTCCGTTTATTGCAAAAATTCTTGAAAAAGTCGTAGCGCAACAACTTAATGAATATATGACTGCTAATAATCAATTTGAACCTTTCCAATCGGGTTTTAGAGCCGACCACTCTACTGAGACGGCCCTTGCTAAAGTTACTAATGATTTTCTCATAGCTATGGACGCTAAAGGATAATGTAAATGGCAGTCAATTTAAAACTGAACAAAGGTTGGACTGCTCGGAGCCACTTTTGTGATCCTGGCATGGAAGTCCATTGTTTCAGAGGGGTCTCGTTCACACCTCCTGTGGTGCAGCTGTGATCTAATCTTCCTGCATTCCTCTCCTGAATGTCTGGTCATTAGCATGGTCTAAACTTCAGTTACACTTAAAGGATTTCATACTTTTGACTATTAAAGGAATATAAGAGTTTGAGCTTAACATAGTTCATTAGATGTTGGTGCATCCAATGTATGAAAATGTGATATTGTAAAATGCTGAGAGTGTGACTGGTGGCGCGAAACTGGTTGCTGGGGTTGTGCAAGAATGGAATGTTTTAGAAGCAGAAGGCGCTGAGCGAGACGAGATGACTCCGGGAAGGAGCGGCCATCGGGGGATCGCACGCAGTAGGAGCCACGGGATTCGGCGGGAGGAGAAAGACCAATGAGAGCGAGCTAAAGTTAACTGCAATACACATAGCCAATAGAATCATGCCAGGATGCCTTTGTCTGTGCCATTTTGCATGTTGTATAGTATGAATCAGTACTGGGCAACTCGGGGGTAGAACACATTCGCTGGTGGCAAGAGAGGTGTAGACTTGTATTGAGAGGGATCCGAGATCTAGGTGCCATGTAGGAAATCTGTATTGGGAATAAATCCACTTCGTGTGTGAAAATGCCGGCTTCCTGATACCTTTCTATTGCAGAACGAGCGCGCATATTGTTGGATGTGTGAGAGTTGGGTAAGGTCGCAAATTGGAGTCAGATTACTTATTTGAGTTTACATTGGGTTAAAGTTAAATTCTAACATTGATATAAAGATAAATTCCAACAATTTATGGTGACCCCGACGTGATGCATGAGAGGTAATAGAAGTCTGGGACTTCAAAGAGAGTCTGGGACTCTAAGAAAAGAAAAGAAGCCTGGGGCTTCAAGAGCCTGGGGCTCAAAGGAAGCCTGGGGCTTCAGAAAAAACCACAAGAGTCTGAGACTCGGGCCTGGGGCCCACGTCCACACCAGGTGACGACCTGATAAAGGTTAAAGGATAAAGGAGCCACACTTCTGACCGGCCTTCCTCTTGGGCCCACAGTGACATAAGGTAAGCAGATCCTTTTCAAATTCTGCATATTGGCAACGCTAAATTATAAGAGGAAGGCGGAGTGGAACGGCGTTAAAATGTATAAATAAATAAGTGTAAAAGTGTGGACGATAGTAGTGTAAAATCTGGGATTTACCTACTAGAATAGTTTGGAACTATTCGTGGTTAAGATATGATATGGTTAAATAAATAAATAAATATATAAATAAATAAGTGTAAAAGTGTGGACGATAGTAGTGTAAAATCTGGGATTTACCTACTAGAATAGTTTGGAACTATTCGTGGTTAAGATACGGTATAAAATCTGGGATTTACGTATCGGGACACGGTTTAAAATCTGGGATTTATGTGTCTGTGTGGAAGCTGTGTGAATGTGAAGGCTAAAATTGTTCTGCGTAAGAAGTGGTTGGGACACACACGAGTGGATTTCAGGATGTTGAAGGAGAGGAAGTGTTATAGTGGTCTCGGGTCCTGGGTGTGGCACGGAGATTAAGGATAAATTCATAAAAATGAAACATAAAAAAGAGAAGAAAAACATGAAGTAGGGATGAAATAAGAAAAGAGAAAGAAAGAAAGCTAGAGAAAAGAGAAGAAATTGTGTCAGTGTAGCGATGGGAAGTTCAATAAGAAAAGAAAAGGAATGTGAAAAAGATGCAGAATGTGTAGAAAAGAGAAAGGAACAATTAATGTTCCATTGAAAGGAGGATGGTGAAACAGGCAGTATTGAGAATGACAGAGTTTGGTGATTGAAGAAGGTGTGACTTGAACAAATGAAAAGGATAAGAATTAGGGTCTGCTGTAAGGAGGAATTGAAGAAATAAATATTTCATGTTTCATACTTGAGTTGATGGTCTTTCTATTAAGGTAACTGTAATTAGTAACTGGAATGAAATGCACAGATGGAAATGACACAAAGAAAAAGATTGGTGTTATGAAATCTTAATTGAAGGAAGCTTTGAGAGCATGAGAAACCTTTGCAAGAGCATAGGTGGTCCCTGACTTTGTAGTTTGTGATTTGATACCTTGATTGGTTGAGTGGCTTTGGTAAGGCTACAGTGAATTTGGAAAATTAAAGGAAAAAAAAATAAGAGTGAGAAAGATTTTACAGAAGGCAATGAGTATAGGTGTAATCGTAAAATCATGAGTGTGCTCTAACAAAGAGTTAACAGCTCTTTGAAGTTAGGTGCTCGTTCCAAAGTAGGGGGAGGAAGTCAGAGAAAGAGGATGAAGTGATTGAAAAAGTGGAAGAAAAGACGGAATGTCTGAGAGGCATTTATCCACAGTTGCCAGACTCGCAACAGTATGTGTTTGAGCCGCCGCCCGATCCGACGGCGCCATTAATGGGGGGGGAGCAGAATGGTTTGAGATGCAAAAGATAAAACGATTCACGGATGGCACCAGCGACCATACAATTGATCGAACAGGCTGTGAATAATGAGAGAGAGGGTGCGCGGAGAACAGCAGGGGAGTGTGGAGACGCCCGTGCTGGCCCCGGGGGGGAAGCACCAGCAGGAACATGTAAACATTTCAGACACAAGAGGAAAAACAGGCATCAATGGCAGTCGTTAACTGATTGAAAAGGAAGATATGCCTTTTGGTGCTCTCGTAAGAAGGTCACAGTCCTTTTGTTTCAGAGGTGTGTCGCGGCACCCCCCTCGATGTTGCAGACGTTGATCTAATCTTCAGGCATCTGCCTCTCATTGAGGTGTGGAGCAGTTTTTTTTTACAGTGCTAGTGTAGTAAGGTACGGGATAAAATATATGTATTCAACCTAACAATAAATACAAATTAGCAGGGAATTAGAACACAAGTTAAACACTGAAACATGCAGGGGATGCCTGAGGAACAGCAGGGCGGCGACAATCTTATTAAAATGTAAATTTTTAAGCAAAGGGATTATGGTTTTGGGATAAGTTTTAAGTGAAGTATTCTATGAACATGTTGAGAGAAAATCTTTGGAAAGGGGAATATCTAGCCATTGGAGATTGGTTTACCAAATATAAAGTTGGACTAAATAGTTTCGTAGATGATTTATTAACTGATGTGTATTAAATGTGACAAAGGTGAAAGACAGATGTTTTTTTTGACTGTACGACGCGAACGCTGACATGACAATTTTAGAGGATATGACATCATTCCATAAATACCAGACTGCTAACATTCGCATCTATGAGCTGTTTGATGTCACAGGTGCAGTTTCGTCAGCTACGTCCTTGAGAGGAGAAACAACTTCACGGGGAGTGAATGGGAAAATCCAGAGACCCACAGTTGTAAATTTTGGCATACGCTGGCTAAATTGAGGCAAAATTAAGGAACTGCCAGCACAAATCACAGTGGAACCAAGGCGGACGCGCCAAGGGAGGGGTCTCTGTGTGGAATTGGAAAGTATCGTTTGGTGAATGAAAGTGTGAAAGAAAAAGTGTTTGGATGCATATGTGGTGTGAGTGAATGTTTAAGGGACGGGCCTCAGGACAGACAATTGTTTGAGGTCACCGGCAAGCCCTTACAGTACTTAGGATGCGATGGGTGGACAGGCCTGATCAACCTGAATCCCTATTGCACTCCCGAGTATTGATTTTCAAATTGTTTTTGGAGAAAGATTGGAGTAATTAAATTCAAGCATCAAGTGAATGGTTGATTGACGTTATTACACAAAATTTATGCAAAACTGAAAGTTTTGGAAGGAAGATAATTTACCCCTTCTCATTCTCACTGGCAAGTGCCACTCGTCCAGTTCTGTCCACAGGTTTGAGGTGACATGTGACCAGTGTGACCAGAAGGCCGGAGAATGCTTCAAATAGCGCCTCACCACGCCCATCCCGGAGGTTCTCCTCAACAAGGAGGGAGAAATAAGATATTCTAATTTAGGGTCCACGGTACAGATTAAGATATAGTTGTTGCTTTAGCCTGCTCATGTGCTCCACAGAAGTTATTATTATTCACATTGGATGCGCGACTAGAGAACACACACCCAGTCCAGGATAGGGCAAAATTTTCTTGGATTGTTTAGACTTTTCCATATAATACAGCACCACAGCAGTGATACTTGGAGTTAATGTCGAATTAGTGGCACTGTTTTTATGGAAAATTACTCACTTAACGCAAGGGTAAGTTGTTGTAGAGGAGATATTTCAGACGAAAATGACCCTGAAGTGGTCTCAAGCACGTGTCTCATGTTGGATGTATGAATGTTATTCTGATATTTTCCATTGTATCGTAGTTCATTGTATTTAGGACTAAGACATTGTAAAACACTGTTTGGAAGAACTTATAGAATACCTCAAATTTAAGAACAAATGGGAAATAGATGTTGAAGCAACTTTAGTTGACCATATGTGAAAAGTGTTAGGAAAACAAAAGACAGGCGCAAATTTAGAGTGACAAGGATCTTTCTGTCTCCCAGCAGGGGCAGTAATCTAGTAAAGCCAGGATACTGGGTGCTTGTAAGAAGTTTGAAGATAAGACATTCGTAATTACCCAAGGGGGAAGGAGGGGTTAGTAACAGCTATCACAGCTGTAAAGATAGCAGAAAGGTCAACATTGGTTTATTCGACACGTTGTAAAGAGGTCACACGTTGTAAAGAGGTCACGTTGGTTGAAATCTCCTACAAAGGAGACACCAGACTAAGAGGTTTATACAGAGTTACAAGCGGGACAAAATTTATTTAAGAGGAACTGTCCTCACTTGAGGCCGAGGCCAGATCTGCTGACCAGCATGATGGTCACCAGCTAAATGGGGACACCTCAGGTGAGATTGGCTGTGCCGTGTATCAGATATTTCTGGCCCGTTGGGGTCGATGTTGCTGTGTCTTTCAGGTGGGGAAGGGGGAGACAGGCCTGGTCTATGTGGCCAGGGCGAGACGTGAATGGAGTGAGACTTCCGGCAGTGACCCATCCAATAATGTCGACATTACTACACAGCTGTTCCAGTTGGCCGTCCACAAGGGCGTGCACCTTCCAGTGGCAGACATCAGGCGAAATAGTCCATGAATGAAAAAATGCTAATCGGCCTAGTAGAACACATTTTGTACCTAACTTTGCACGACATCAGAAAAGGAATATATGGGATTGGATTAAGGAGCGTGACTAAAATTGTTGTACTTGCAGGTTTAGAAGGCCAAGAGAGATAAGAAAACAGGAGGCAGCTGCTCCTTCCACTTCTGCTGCTTCTGGGCAAGGTTCGGGTGACGCAGCGCCACAGCAGACTGGCTGCTGTCCATAGCAGGCCAGTCAACGAGGTTGGGATTGCAGTAACAGAGGTACGGGTGGTTATGGACGGGGGTTGTGAGTGGGGTGTGCTCTGGCTGCGGGGTGTGGGGTCACTGGGTGATGAGCTGTCCATGCCGAGCCACTTTCTGGAATGTGCCATCCTCCGGTGCCATATCTGTCACAAAGAGCTCCACCAGCGCAGGGGGCGCCACCGTTACCCACTCCCAACGCACTTGACACAAACCCGCTCGTACCCCATTCCATGACAGGGGGCAGCGGAGCTTCAGCATTCGAGGACTAGCAGGTCCTAGCAGTCCGGGGACGGTGGATGGACAAGTTTTCGATGGTGCTGGATATTGGGGCGAGCTATGAGCTCCTTCCGCAACCCCCACTGAGCCATGTGGACTCTCAAGATTGCCTGAGTCACTGCCATTGACTGAACGAACACTGGAATTCGAGTGGCATTCCCGGATGGGACTGAACTTGACTCTGCACATCCGTCGGAGGGAGCATATGTCGTGCTCTCTTCCTTCCCAGTGGCTAAACTGAACTGAAACATTTGAGGGCAGCTCTGAAACCTGGTTCCCATCCTCCCGCGGTGGGTATGCCCTGTTCTTGCTCTGGTCTGAGTGGTTTAGCAACCGCCACCCTTTCAATTCACCGATTGACATATCACATTGTACATGTGATCACAAACATGATTTGGTTTATCAAAAATGCACTCATCCAAATTTAGTCATGAGTGCATCTTGCGTTAGAATTATATATTTGTTATGTCTACCTGCGTTGCCTCGCACGCGTGCCTTGTCCCTGGACAGCGGAAATGGTATGAATTGTTTACTTTCGCCGAGCCACAAATCGCATTGAATATTGATGCGCGTCATCATACTAGAGATCTAGACCCCATAGTTGTTGAATACTCTGCGTCACAATCGGGAGATCATATTTCAGCACCGGCTACAAATTCTTTGGTTTTGGGAACATTACTAAATTTCAAAATTTCCAGGGAAGGGTCGCTTGGAAATGGTAGTTCTGTGTGAGTCTCTGATAGAGGTGTTGTGGACCCAGGGCCCGACTGATTTGGGGCTCGGCTCCACAGCTCCGCGATTTTTTTACTGTCTCTACCCCCTCCCCCAGTTGACAGAATCATGTGGGCACAGCCTGTAGGTGGATTGAGCCAATCATGAGACAATAGGAGGTGAAGACTGCAGCGGTCTTGGAGCTGTCTATGTCTTGTAGAGCACCTTTTCTTCCCGTAAAAACAAAAAAAAAAAGAAAAAAGAGAGGTTTAATTCGGTATCTGTGTTATTATAGTTTTGGGATTTTTTTATTTTAAGCGTAATTGGTTACTATTTCATTTGGGTTGCTTTAAAATTTGTCAATTAACGGTCGAAATTGGAGCGTTAGCTCGAGGCTTAATTTGTAATCTCGGAACACAGTTAGATATTTGAACTAAGTGAACTCAGCATCACTGGAGTCGGACATCACTCCGTACATCGACCTCCGGGTGCTTTCCCGGAGGTGGACTCAATCTCGCTGATAAGGACAGTTTAGAGTTCTGGCTAGAACCTCACATGCCATCCAATTGGGAACTACAGGACAAAAGTGGTACCATAACTCACAGTTGCGCCCGGCCCCAGTATTTGTGCCCGCCAAGGTTGAGCTTAGAGGTTGACCGCCCGGACGGGCAGGTCAAGAGAGGGAATGTGTAGATGGCATGAATTGGATCAAAGTCAGACACTTTCGAGTCTGAACAAAGACGATGACGATGCAAATGTTTAACTTATTGACTATTTTACCTGCTGGCGTGTGCTTTGTGTGGACGATGTTGGCGTTTGAACATAGGATGCAGGATGACAGAAGTGATGGAGCGAAAGGAGCATGTAATGGAATGGTATGGTATGGAGCAGAGCGAGATGATGGTAAGACGCTGACACAGACACAACAACTACTGCTAAATCTGAAATGTAAACAACCGACACAGGTGAACACTTGGGTGACAATTTTAATTGGACACACCCATGGAATGATGTGGGAATAAAAAAGAAAGAGCCTATTTTTGACACCCAAGTTGCAAAACAAAAGTTCACCTGCCTAAAAGTTAAATGGGACGGGTCCTGGGATTGGAAATATCCAGGAGTCATGGTGTAATGAAAATGTGTCTTTGCCAGTAGGAATCCCTCTCGCTCGTGATGATGTTTGGCTGTGGTGTGGAGAGAAAGTGCTGTACGATAGGCTTCCCACCAATGCCTCAGGTAAGTGCGCCCTGGTAACGCTGATCATGCCAGTTAGTGTGACAGCCTTAGATCTGGCCAAAATGGAGTGGGAAGGTGTTGGACAATGGGGAAGAATCCCCTTCCTTAACAGGAAGAGAAGGGACATGCAAGAATGGTTGAATGCAGGAGATCCCACGTATATAGATGCAATTGGAGTCCCAAGAGGGGTCCCTGACGAGTATAAATTGGTGGATCAAATTGCGGCAGGATGGGAGAGCCTTTTCCTGTTCGTTACAGTAAACAAAAATGTGGACCGGATTAATTATGTTAACTATAATGTCCAACGATTGGCGAATTTTACCACCTCAGCACTCCAGGCAGTGCATGAGCAATTGGCTGCCACGTCTCTTATGGCATTCCAGAACAGAATAAGCTTAGATATGGTGTTAGCCGAAAGAGGAGGGGTGTGTGGTATTTTTGGGGATCAGTGTTGTACTCTGGCTGAAGGAGCGGCCATCGGGGGATCGCACGCAGGAGGAGCCACGGGATTCGGCGGGAGGAGAAAGACCAATGAGAGCGAGCTAAAGTTAACTGCAATACACATAGCCAATAGAATCATGCCAGGATGCCTTTGTCTCTGTGCCATTTGCATATTGTATAGTATGAATCATTACTGGGCAACTCGGAGGTAGAACACATTCGCTGGTGGCAAGAGAGGTGTAGAGTTGTATTGAGAGGGATCCGAGACCCAGGTGCCATGTAGAAAATCTGTATTGGGAATAAATCCACTTTGTGCGTGAAAATGCCGGCTTCCTGATACCTTTCTATTGCAGAACGAGCGCGCATATTGTTGGATGAGTGAGAGTTGGGTAAGGTCGCATATTGGAGTCAGATTACTTTTTTGAGTTTACAATGGGTTAAAGTTAAATTCTAACATTGATATAAAGATAAATTCCAACAAGTGCAATTAATGACGGCAGTGTTGCAATTATTTAGTTAAGAATTTTAATTGCGGGACGGCACTAGTTAATTTGTTACTTTTTGTTGTCTAATATAACTTTGATTGGGATCGACCCCACTAGGGGGTGGGGTTGACAGGGGGGGTCATAGTATATTTCTTGCCGCATGCATTTTTTGTGGCCACAGGTTGCGTTTTCATTTTCATGGTTAGATATTTTTTCGGCGGGGATTGAAGGATTGTATTACGATTACTGGCATTATTTTAAACACATACGGGACAGAATGTCGATTATTAAAGTTAGCAGGTTCATATTCACTGAATATTTTAAACATTGATGAAACAAAAAGCATTTATCAAATTGAATTAGAAGCACGGGTCACAAGAATGACTGGGATTGTAGGCCTGATGTTTACTGATTTATTATATTTTTCTCATATGCTAAATTTATAGTACTTAGTTTAAATGTGTGAACTTTATTGAAATTCTCAGTAGTGAGAACAAATTTGCACACATAGCAATTCCATGACTTGCATTCACAGCACTTCATGGTCGAATACGACGCTCATTCTCCACATTGGCTGTAGAGATGCAAACATACCAAATTTGGCACTAGAGGTGTCACATAGACACTATCGCAAAAAATACATTCCGAAAGACATAACAATTGGAGATCGGAGCACATGAACACGCATGCATACACGCAGGCACGTACTTACACTTGCACATACACGTGCACATCGACAAGATTACAGAGGAATGCCAGCGGGGAGAGAGACGGAGAGACTGCCAGCCTTGGCGTGCCAGTCTTGGGGACCAGACGGGAATCAACTATCCAGACGATGACTAACCTGGGGAGGACCTTCCCTTGGACGTGGACCCGTGCCGTGGGAGGGAGCGAGGACAACCGATTCAACCTACATTACCCTTGACATAAAAAACTCCTATAAAAACTGAAGCTGGGCTGAAAGATGGTGCACATTTTTCGACTGTGCTCGCCCGAGTGCAGTTTTCTCGTGAGATTAAGAAAAAGCCGCCCAGATATCTGTCTTTGTACTATTTCCTGAACTCCAGAAATGCAAGAAACTAAATATCGGAACTCTAATCAGTTGTTGAGTCTCTATTTGACCCTTTTCTTCTTGAGTACAAAAAAACGAACACACATTGGAGTAAGTTTGGCTTTTAAAGGTTGGTTTACTAACTACTCATTTCCACGGTGACCCAACCCAACAGTAACTGTAATGATAGCAGTTATATCATTAGTCACTAGTTGGCAGTATTGCCTGATGTGTGTTTGGTTACCAGACGAACTCGTGTGTACGCACATAGACGAGAATGCAAGTCAGTAAATAAAGATGAACAAGCTTGCAGCATCACGTTACCCGCGTGACTTCTTAAGATAGAAGCCAGAACATTACATGGTACCAGGTCGCGGGTCAAGAAAAGGACTGACGCGAGATGGACTCCGTAAGGCCACCAGAAGCACTGAAAATGACGGGAAATGTGGACGCGAGTTGGCGGGCTTTCAAGCAACAATTCCTGCTCTACCTTGCCGCCGCGGGAGTCGGAAACAGAGTGGACGAAAGAAAAATAGCCCTTTTGCGAACCAATGCCGGAGCCGAGGCCATCGACGTATTCAACACCTTTGTTTAGAATTAGAAATCCCTTTATTGTCATTGTACTCAAGTGTGCAACGAGATTAGAGGAGGTATGATGAACCCGGAGATAAAGACAAGTTTGAAAAGGTCCTGTGGATTTAATTGCAGATACACTTGCAAAGACATTTTCAAGTCGGACCTTTCAAGAGAAGCTATATCGTCCAACACTCACTCAGTGGTGCGTAAGTGTGTTTCTGGATATTATTTGTCCAGCCGTGGTGTCATACATGATGGTATTTTGATGGGGATTCATTCACGTAGGACAAAGTAGGACTTCTTTGAAGGCACAGGTGTGAAATGCACTGAAGTAACTTAAAAATTAAAAGTAAAAAACTTACGATTGCTTAAGAATGTGCAAGAAAGAAGTCAATCTGATCGAAATGTTGTGCTTTGACAAATGTTGACAAATGTTGAAAATAATGATATTTTCCCTGAGGTATTTATTTCTTTGTTGTTTATTCATTCAATTTTATACTTATTTCAATATTTGAGTATTATTTTTCTTTCAATATGTAGTATATTTTGTCTTTGAAGTGTGGGTCCTTGCTGCCTTCCGGACAGGCAGCCGAGCAAGGCTGGATTGGTGATGGAAAAGAACTGGTTTCGAAAAAGATTTTATTCTCGTCACATGCTGATGTCAAAAGAAGTCTCCCCAAAAACGTGCGAGCCCCCTCTCAGACATTCCCTTCTTATAGGGAATGCCCAAATAGGACATGAATATCTAATTTTCCCTTGTTGCATATGCATTCCCATCACGCTAGTCTTCGGGATTTCCCTCCAAAAGTCCCCCAGAGGGAGAGCAGATGCGTCTCCCCGTTGATACGACCAGTCTACTCGTGACCACCTTAAATTACTCTCATACCCTGGAAGGTCACTGACCTGGCGAGAGAATTGCCCCCACCATAAACAATGCTCAGGCCTATTTTCTCTCAGGGCAGTATCTGGTTACATCGGAACTTCAGAACCAAGACTAGTCACTTCTGTGAGCTCCAGTCCCGTCATAGTTTCATAAAGAGAATTACTTCCATCCATCCATCCATTATCCGCCGCTTATCCGGGGTCGGGTCGCGGGGGCAGCAGCTTCAGCAGGGAAGCCCAGACTTCCCGCTCCCCAGCCACATCTTCCAGCTCTGCCGGAGGGATGCCCAGGCGTTCCCAGGCCAGCCGGGAGACGTAGTCTCTCCAGCGTGTCCTGGGTCGTCCTCTGGGCCTCCTGCCGGTGGG
The DNA here is from genome assembly GCF_059441095.1 of Idiotropiscis lumnitzeri. Taxonomy (NCBI): domain Eukaryota; kingdom Metazoa; phylum Chordata; class Actinopteri; order Syngnathiformes; family Syngnathidae; genus Idiotropiscis; species Idiotropiscis lumnitzeri. Next base: position 23,433,934 of record NC_142392.1, on the reverse strand, counting down.
ACATGCCCGGAACACCTCACCAGGGAGGCGTTCAGGAGGCATCCTAAACAGATGCCCGAGCCACCTCATCTGGCTCCTCTCTACGTGGAGGAGCAGCGGCTCGACACCGAGTCCCTCCCGGATGGCCGAGCTTCTCACCCTATCTCTAAGGGAGAGCCCAGACACCCTGCGGAGGAAACTCATTTCGGCCGCTTGTATCCGAGATCTTGTTCTTTCGGTCGCGACCCACAGCTCGTGACCATAAGTGAGGGTAGGAACGTAGATCGACCGGTAAATCGAGAGCTTCGCCTTTTGGCTCAGCTCCCTCTTCACCACGACAGACCGATACAGCGTCCGCATCACAGCGGAGGCTGCACCGATCCGCCTGTCGATCTCCCGCTCCATCCTCCCCTCACTCGTGAACAAGACCCCAAGATACTTAAACTCCTCCACTTGGTGCAGGATCTCCTCCCCGACCTGGAGAGGGCACTCCACCCTTTTCCGGCTGAGAACCATGGTCTCAGATTTGGAGGTGCTGCTCCTCATCCCAACCGCTTCACACTCGGCTGCGAACCGCTCCAGTGAGAGTTGGAGATCACGGCCTGAGGAAGCCAACAGTACCACATCATCTGCGAAAAGCAGAGATGAAATACTGAGGTCACCAAACCGGATCCCCTCATCGCCTCGACTGCGCCTAGAAATTCTGTCCATAAAAGTTAGGAACAGAATCGGTGACAAAGGGCAGCCTTGGCGGAGTCCAACCCTCACTGGAAACGACTCCGACTGACTGCCGGCAATGCGGACCAAACTCTGACATCGGTGGTACAGGGATCCAACTGCCCGTATCAAGGGGCTTGGTACCCCGTACTCCCGAAGCACGCTCCACAGAACTCCCTGTGGGACACGGTCGAACGCCTTCTCCAAGTCCACAAAACACATGTAGACTGGTTGGGCGAACTCCCATGAACCCTCCAAGACCCTGTAGAGAGTGTAGAGATGGTCCACTGTTCCACGGCCAGGACGAAAACCGCACTGCTCCTCTTGGATCTGAGATTCAACCTCCCGACGGACCCTCCTCTCCAGTACCCCTGAGTAGACCTTACCAGGGAGGCTGAGGAGTGTGATTCCTCTATAGTTGGAACACACCCTCCGGTCCCCCTTCTTACAAAGGGGGAACACTACCCCGGTCTGCCAATCCAGAGGCACTGTCCCCGATGTCCACGCAATGTCGTAAAGGCGTGTCAACCATGACAGCCCCACAACATTCAGAGCCCGAAGGAACTCCGGGCGGATCTCGTCCACCCCCGGGGCCTTGCCACCGAGGAGCTTGTTAACCACCTCGGTTACTTCAACCCCCGAGATAGGTGAGTCCACCACGGAATCCCTAGGCTCTGCTTCCTCAAAGGAAGGCGTGCCGGTAGAATTGAGGAGGTCTTCGAAGTATTCTCCCCACCGACTCACAACGTCCCGAGTCGAGGTCAGCAGCACCCCATCCCCACTATAAATAGTGTTGGTGGTGCACTGCTTCCCCCTCCTGAGACGACGGATGGTGGACCAGAATTTCTTCGAAGCCGTCTGGAAGTCGTTTTCCATGTCCTCACCGAACTCCTCCCACGCCCGAGTTTTTGCTTCGGCAACCACCGAAGCCGTATTCCGCTTGGCCAGTCGGTACCTGTCAGCTGCCTCCGGAGTCCCACAGGCCAGAAAGGCCCGATAGGACTCCTTCTTCAGCCTGACAGCATCCCTTACCGCCGGTGTCCACCAGCGGGTTCGGGGGTTGCCGCCACGACAGGCACCGACCACCTTACGTCCACAGCTCCGATCGGCTGCCTCAACAATGGAGGCACGAAACATGGTCCACTCAGACTCAATGTTCCCCGCCGCCCCCGGTACGTGGGCGAAGTTCTGCCGGAGGTGGGAGTTGAAACTCTTTCTAACAGGGGATTCTGCCAAGCGTTCCCAGCGGACCCTCACAATGCGTTTGGGTCTGCCGGGTCGGACCGGCATCTTCCCCCACCATCGGAGCCAACTCACCACCAGGTGGTGATCAGTTGACAGCTCCGCCCCTCTCTTCACCCGAGTGTCCAAAACATGCGGCCGCAAATCCGATGACACGACTACAAAGTCGATTATCGAACTGCGGCCCAGGGTGTCCTGGTGCCAAGTGCACATATGAACACCCTTATGTTTGAACATGGTGTTCGTTATCGACAATCCATGACGAGCACAGAAGTCTAGTAACAGAACACCGCTCGGGTTCAGATTGGGGGGGGGGGGGGCATTCCTCCCAATCACGCCCTTCCAGGTCTCACTGTCATTACCCACGTGAGCATTGAAGTCCCCCAGCAGAACGAGGGAGTCTCCAGGGGGAACGCTCTCTAGCACACCCTCCAAAGACTCCAAAAGGGTGGGTACTCTGAACTGCCGTTTGGTGCATAAGCACAAACAAAAGTCAGCACCCGTCCCCCCACCTTAAGGCGGAGGGAGGCTACCCTCTCGTCCACCGGGGTGAACCCCAGTGTACAGGCGCCAAGCCGGGGGGCAATAAGTATGCCCACACCTGCTCGGCGTCTCTCACCTTGGGCAACTCCAGAGTGGAAGAGTTTCCAACCCCTCTCAAGACGACTGGTACCAGAGCCTAAGCTGTGTGTGGAGGTGAGCCCGACTATATCTAGTCGGAATTTCTCTGCCTCGCACACCAGCTCAGGCTCCTTCCCCGCCAGAGAGGTGACATTCCATGTCCCAAGAGCCAGTTTCTGTAGCCGGGGATCAGAGCGCCAAGGTCCCTGCCTCTTGCCGCCGCCCGACTCACACTGCACCCGACCCCTTTGGCCCCTCCCATATCTATATTAGGCCATTTAAAAATACATGACTTTTTTTTTTATTTCAATGTATATTTAAGCTTGCTTATGTAATACTACAATATTTATTAAATTATTTTAATATGCAAAATTATATCAATATTAATTTAAACCTTTTTATTTCACACTTGAATATTTCTTAACATATTTGTTCTTTTGAATTTGGATGCAATTTAAATCATTCCATCCATCCAGCCATTTTCTGCCGCTCATCCGGGGTCGGGTTATTGAATTAATTTAATACATAAGTATTTTTTATATTTCAATATTTATTTCAAGATTAACTCTTCTCAATGTGTTCAATATTTATAAAATGTTTCTATATTTCTTATTAATTGCATTACGTCTGTATGTGGTTTCCAATTTTAAATTTTAATATTTCCCGATTTCATTATATAAGCAATCCAAAGTATAAAAAATATAATATAGCATGAAAAAAGTATTTTGTATATTTGACAAAATTATGGTTTTTCCGAAGTGAGATTCTGTTTCGCAACAAACCCCAAACGCTTGATAGAGCTCAACCTAGAAAGAGAAACTGAGACTGCTTGCGTTTCTCTTTCTTGTTCTTTTTATAGTTCAACTTCTAGTTCAGTTTTTCACCTTTTCACACAGCGTAATGAAGGCCAGTTGAGCAAGTGGAACACGTGATTTTATTGATGATTGTAGAAGGCACCGATTTCATAAGCACCGTTTCTTCTCACACCTTTTCCATTAAGTACGATTAAAAAGACAACTGAAAAGCATAATGTTAAAAAATGTTATTCCAGGCAAAGGCAATAAATTTTATTTACATGTTTGATGTAAACACCAAAACAAATCATCATCACTCAGACACAATGCACTGATCACATTGGCCTTGTGTCAATAAAAGAGCTTTGCAAAATTCAATTTCATATTTTATTGAAAATCACATTTACATCTTACCACAAAGAGTCGGTTCTTTCATTTTTTTTTCTTTTTTTAATCTTCAAGGATCGCTGCAATTCTCGCCAGCACAATCGTGTCTCTCAGCACTACGTTTAGTGAAGAATGTTTTAGCACAAACACTGCAACTGAATGGCTTGTCTCCACTGTGTGTTCTTGTGTGGCTTCGTAAATGCGACTTTTGAGAGAAACTCTTGGCACAAACTGAGCAGGAAAAAGGTTTTTCTCCAGTGTGTGTTCTTGTGTGAACTGTTAAAATTGACTTGACATGAAAGCTTTTGCCACAAACTGAGCAGGAAAAACGTTTTTCACCACTGTGTGTTCTTGTGTGTTCTGTTAAATATGTCTTTTTCGAGAAGCATTTTCCACAAACTGAGCAGGAAAAAGGTTTTTCACCACTGTGTGTTCTTGTGTGTTCTGTTAAATATGTCTTTTTCGAGAAGCTTTTGCCACAAAATGAGCAGGAAAAAGGTTTTTCTCCAGTGTGTGTTCTTGTGTGTATTGTTAAATGCGACATACGCAGGAAGCTTTTGCCACAAAACGAGCAAGAAAAAGGTTTTTCACCACTGTGTATTCTTGTGTGGCGTGTTAAATTAGACTTGTCAGAGAAACTCTTGCCACAAACTGAGCATGAAAAAGGTTTTTCTCCACTGTGCTTTCTTGTGTGATATGTTAAACCTGCCTTTTGAAAGAAGCATTTTCCACAAACAGAGCAAGAAAAAGGTTTTTCACCACTGTGTGTTCTTGTGTGGCTTGTTAAATTAGACTTGTCAGAGTAACTCTTGCCACAAACTGAGCATGAAAAAGGTTTTTCTCCACTGTGTGTTCTTGTGTGGATTGTTAAATGAAACTTTCGAGAGAAGCTTTTGCCACAAACCGAGCAAGAAAATGTTTTTTCTCCACTGTGTGTTTTTCTGTGCCCTTTTAAAGACAGCTTTGAAGTTAATGAGTCAGTGTGACATGCCCTTTCACCTTTAGCTTGCCCATTATCATCATCATCGTCATGAGCGTCTGATAATGTGTCCTCATTATGTGCTGGCCCCCAGTGGTCTTCATCACCTTCTGTTGTCACGTGACTACTTGAACTGCTGCTTGTAGGCTCCGCCCCTCTGTTGTCCTCACTCTCATCCTTGTTTTCATCTTCAGTCTTTATAGGGACAAAGTTCAGTGGTGACTTGTTGATCTCCTCCTCCTCCTCCTCCTCCTTTTTGATGTGAGTCCAGTCTGGCTCCTCTTTCACAGAAAGGAGATCGTTTTCACTGACGTCTGCAGGACACAAAAAGACAAATTTGGTTTGGCCAAGTCAAACCTCAGGCGGCGACTTTGTCTTATTTTGTTTCTACCGTGCTACCTTGACTTGTGCCTGCCGAACACGAATCAATGCGTGCGACCCCGATTTGGACCGGACCATGGGGGCATTTCACAAAATTACGTCCTACGATGTAAACCTCCCTTTCCGAGCAGCACAACTGTGATAAAAGAGCATTTAAAAAGGAAGCACGTTGCGGCTGATGCCCGATTTCATTCCTGACAGTCACAGACGTTTCTTGAAGTGAGCTGAAGTTAGCACACACAGGCTATTGTGTGCGTCTGATGGAACACCTGTTGTGGGACCCTAACATATTGATGGGGCCACTGGGGGCCATCGCAACATAATGTCATTGATAAAATAGGAATCCTTCAAGCGAAATATGTTTTCAAGTATTTCATTTTGCATTTATAGATAGTTTCATCGTGGGTACTTTTTGCTTTCATGATAATCTGGATCCCAAAACAAATTAAAGGGGCCCTGGAATCAGAGTCGCTATTTATTGTATGATTTACGTTTGTTTAGTTTTTTTTACCCAAAATGACATTTATCCTGCGAGTAAGTTCCGACATTACCCTATTTATTTTTTATAAAATTTCTGTTTTGAAATAAATTTTAAAACAAAATTACGTTTGAAGAGTAAAAGTTCTTACACATAAGCATTAAGCAACAACACTTTCACTCTGACTTTCAGACATATTTGAATAATGACTGTATATTTTAAAGTTATCCAATATGTATTCAAATTCGACGAAGATACACCAAAATATTATGAGTTCACTGAATTATTTTGTAACCGCAATGATGTATAACAGCCATAGGGTGTCAGTAATGAGTAACAAAGTAACACAACACCTCCCATTGTTCCGTCATCATTGTCTTTTGCATACATTATCAAGAACTATGAGTTGCAGTCGAGATGCAAACCACCTGGGCCACAAGAACTTTATTACCAGGAACTAAATGTTCCTGGACTTGTTGGTGGAAAAGGGGTTTGTGACGTACTCCCTTTTTAAACCCATTGTAAGCCAAAGATGCAGATGCATTCCTTGCAGCATGCGCTTGTTCACCCTTGAGATCCGTGCAACCTTGGATGGATGAATTAAATGTATTTTAAATGTTTGGATGCGGTGAATCTACGCACATGTGCACAAAACTGTGCAGATCCACCGGAGGTTCATTGACTCTCACCCGACGAAGCCAGTACAAACTTAATAAATGAATAAGACCATTACGTTCTTGATTTTTTTAAAAAAAAACTTCATATTTTGTGTTTTATCCACTAAAATTGATCAACCGCCATTGATGTATTCGCCGCAGTGTGCACATTTTTTAGAGTCAGGCAGAATTCCTTCCGGGAGAAATTGCTTGAACAAGATATAAATACCAGAAAATGTAAAATGTTAAATAATCAGTTCAAATTTTATAAAAAAAAAATACATGGAGTTCACCCCCCCCTATTGGTTATTCTTTGGCATATATTTTCTGCACTGATTTCATTTGGCAAAAACAAATGTTCAGCAGACCTGCAAGTAAAAGGCAATATTTAAAAATAAAGCGGAAATAACCTTGGACGCATTTCCCCAAACAACTTAATGTTGTGATGCATATTTTTAACGATAGAAAGTCGTTCTTTGCAAGCAAATGAGAGTAAGACGTGTACAAACCTGCTTTGAGTGGCACAACACGAGGCTGGTTGCAAACTTCGTCCAGCAGTTGAATATGTTGCTCGTTCTCTTCTTTTATTCCACAAAGTTCCGCTTTGTACTTGGGTGTCGTTCTTTCGCACATATTCAAATGATAATTCCCCAAAATCCGAACTTGATCTCTGCTTGGCGATGAGTCATGTGCCTCTTTTTGTTAGCGGCTAGCTAGCTAACAAGCTAAGCTAACTACGCCGAAAAGCATCAACGCACGAAGATAAGGTTATCGGGACACAAAGACTTTATGAATTATGTCGTAGTCCTTTAGAGTAGCACTGGACATCCTTTGAGAAAATTACAGTCAGTTCCACACTAAATCAGAAGAATTTAGTGGTGGGTGTTTTTGTTCCGGTGTGGACGGGTCGGTGGATGTGGTCGAGGTCCTTCGGAAGCTGCGCGCTTGCTTATGACGTCATGCTTTAAGCGCGTATTTTCCAAATATATTTCTTTGCCTCAGTGGGTTTTTTTACACCTGGCTGTTCTATTTTAATATATATTTTATATAATATTTTAATTCGGTTGATAAAAAAAATTAACAAAATAACTAAATTAACGCCACATTGGCGAGTCATCTCCCGCGTCACTTCATCCTATGTCCCGAGAAGCCGCTGCTGGAACAGCAGTGGGACGTTTAGGTTTCTCCGACCGAACTTGCAACAATGCTGTGGTTCACTCGGGCTGCAAGATTGTATGAATATAATGTCTGCATATACTAACAGTGGCTCTCAATTATTTCACGCCCGCCCCTACCAAGAAGAAAAAGATTCGCGCCCCCCCACCACCAATTTTTTTTCTGTCTTTGTAGATTGATATTAGATTGTCAATAAAATATCCCTTAACGAACCTACATTGATAAGAAATATAGTTTCGAGAACTATTATCGTGAGGATCTCGAAGCTCAGTACTCTGTTGTGCAAATATTGATGAGATGATAAATATTTGTCACGTCATTTCATTATCCTCACCGCTTATCCTGAACAGGGTCGCGGGAGGGTACTGGAGCCTATCCCAGCTGACTTTGGGCGAAAGGCGCACTACACCCTGAACTGGTCGCCAGCCAGTCACAGGGCAGACATAGACACCGTCACTGAGAGGGAACTGAACCCACGTTGCCTGCACACAACTCAGGCGAGTGTACCACTCCACCATCAGTGACATGATAAATATTTACGAATACGTTTTTTGTCAAAAACTTTATTAACATTAACAAACAGTTATTAATACGTACATAATATAGAAAAGACAAAAAGAAGAGCTAGGGGGATTTTAAACAAAAATTCTATATGAATAACATAAAGCAACAGCTTTAGTATTGTTGGAGTTGAGTCACCGTGGAAATGAGAAGTATTTAGTAAATCAACTTTTAAAAGCCAAACTTACGCCAGTGCGTGTTCGTTTTTTGTACTCAAGAAGAAAAGGGTCAAATAAAGACTCAACAACTGATTAGAGTTCAGATATTTAGTTTCTTCCATTTCTGGAGTTCAGGAAATAGTACAAACACAGATATCTGGGCAGCTTTTTCTTAATCTCACGAGAAAACTGCACTCGGGCGAGCACAGTCGAAAAATGCGCCCCATCTTTCAGCCCAGCTTCAGTTTTTAGAGGAGTTTTTTATGTCAAGAGTAATGTAGGTTGAATCGGTTGAATCGGTCGTCCTCGCTCCCTCCCACGGCACGGGTCAACGTCCAAGGGAAGGTCCTCCCCAGGTTAGTCATCGTCTGGATAGTTGATTCCTGTCAGGTCCCCAAGACTGGCACGCCAAGACTGGCCTTCCCCGGCGGGCAGTCTCTCCGTCTCTCCAGCTGTCATTGCTCTGGAATCTTGTCGGTGTGCATGTGTGCGTGTGTTTGTGCACATGTATATGCAGGTATACGTGTATGTGGATGTGTGTGTGCAGGTGTAAGGGTGTGTCTGTGTGTATGCATGCGTATGTGCATGTGCTCCGATCTCCAATTGTTCCGTCTTTCGGAATGTGTTTTTTTATAGCGTCTGTGTGAGTCCTCCAGTGCCCAATTTGGTATGTTTGCATCTCTACAGCCAATGTGGAGAATGTGCTTTGTCGTATTTGTCCATGAAGTGCTGTGAATGTGAGGGCAGCTCATGGAAATGCTCCGTGCGCAAATTTGTTCTCACTACTGAGAATTTCAATAAAGTTCACACATTTAAACTAAGTACTATACATTTAGCATATGAGAAAAATATAATAAATCAGAAAACATCAGGACTACAATCCCAGTTATTCTTGTGACCAGTGCTTCTAGTTCCATTTGATAAATGCTTCTTGTTTCATCAATATTTAACATATTCCGTAAATATGAACCTGCTAAATTAAATAATTGACCTTCTGTCCTGTAAGTGTTTAGAATAATGCCAGCAATCATAATATAATCCTTCATTTACCATTGCAGTCATCTTATCATTGCAGTTGTCAGGGTCGCCGGTCGGCGAGGAGGAGGTGGACCCAGAATGCGAGGAAGCTGGAGAAGGTGTAACTTAAGCAATTTATTAGGGGACCAAAATAATGACAGACAACGGGGCAGGGTGCAAAATAAGAAAGGCGAACTTAACGTGGCTAACTGGATCACAAGAGTGAGGAGCAAGGACAGGGACAAATGCTAGGGGGCGAGAGCGGGGGCGAGAGCGGGGGCGAGAGCGGGGGCGAGAGCGAGGGCGAGAGCGAGAGCGAGAGCGAGAGCGAGAGCGAGAGCGGGGGCGGGGGCGGGGGCGGGGGCGGGGGCGGGGGCGGGGGCGGGGGCGGGGGCGGGGGCGGGGGCGGGGGCGAGAGCGGGGGGGCGGTCGTGACAGTCCGTAAAGGAGCAATGCACCGCCAATGAGTTGTCGGAGTGAGGTGTTCAAATAGTCCAGTAATTAGGGGAGCAGATGGGCATCAGGTGTGTGAGGGTAACGGGGAACAGGTGCGTGGCTGGTGGGGAACGAGTGCTGGAGGGAACGCCCCACTCAGCTGACTAAATAAACAGAATGAGCACATGGCAGGAAGGTGAAGAAAATAATAACAAAAACACTGACATGACCGACACGGGTTTTGACAGCAGTATTTTTTATCATTGCAGCATTTTATTAATTTTCTCTCTGTACCATAGACAGACATTCGGAGTGTTTCCTTACACTTGTATATGTTGTGGGATGTAAGTGTGTATATACACATGGGGATTTGTGTATTTACGTATGTACTGTGTATATTCGCATAGGTTTGCTTTTTCTGAATGTCTGCTGCTAATGTTATACATTAACGGCCACATTGCACCACCGCCTCTGTGTGATCTACAGTAATACCCCGCTACTTCGCGGTTCACCTTTCGCGGCTTCAGTACTTTGCGGGTCTATAAAATATTCGGGGGCATTGTAGTTTAGCCGAGCGGCACGAGGGGGCGCTGGAGCGGTTAGACGGCTGGTGTGCGCCGAAGAGGAGAGTGGACGAAGAAGAGAGTGGAAGAAGAAGAGCACTTTCCCCCGGACACGATTTGGGGCGACGTTTCGCGCGGTTCGGACCGTACCAGAGCTCTGGAGGAGGCCGGCGTGCGTGGCAGTTAAGCCGAAGAGGAACACCTTCCGCCCGGGCACTAGCGGGGCGACATTTCGCTCCGTGCGAGAGCTCCGGAGGAGACGGGCCGGCGTGCGTGGCAGTTAAGCCGAAGAGGAACACCTTCCGCCCGGGCATGAGGGGAGCGCGAGGCTGTAAGTTATGAATGAATAAATGAAGAAATAAATAAATGAAAAATGCCACCTTTCATTTCACAGGGCACACGGACGGCGTACCAGCAGGTAAGAGTCGAAGTAATTAAATAAGTACAAAAAGAGGTAATTGAATAAATACAAAAATAATGGCTGGGGAATAAAAAAAATAATAAGTTTTAATAATATATTTTTTTTTTATTATAACATGAATATCACTCTCTCTCTCTCTACCCGTATATATATATATATATATATATATATATATATATTTTTTTTTTAAGCATTTTTGAAGGTGCGCCACTACTTCGCACCTATATCTATATATATATATATATATATATATATATATATATATATATATATATATATGTTCTGCCTTTCAGGCAAGGTTTATCTTATTTCTTTATGACGACCTTTATTTTGAAAGGCATGCTTTTATTTTGACGGACGTACCGTAAAGCAGGAAGTAGTGATGGCGAAACTATGTGTGGGAGGGGAATGTAGATTGCGTAGTTGAGGGAGGAGGAAGGAGAGATCGCGTCGAGTGCAGCTGCGATCTAGCTGAAGTTTTTTTTGCTCCAACAGAGGCAACGCTTGTAAGTAACATGCCATATTGTTGTTTCTATGAATCTGGGGTTAACATTTGGGGGCTTTTGGTTCTGTGCTAGTTAGTTGCTGTTGTATTGGCAGCTAATTTCTTTTGTATTGTTTTGAAATGCATATGGTACTGAGCAACGTGCCTGATGGTTCATTTGTGTTTATTTTTAGTTTCACTCTTTCAACGGTGTCAAGATTTCCAATTAAAGGTGAAAAACAACCAAAGGATGTCTTGCATCATTCAAGAGTTTAGCTTGCTGTCTAGCTTAGACTATGCTCACCCACGTCTTTGCGAGGACAGTACAATATATATATAGGTGCGAAGTATATATAAGTATTTTATTTATTTTATTTTTTTTTAATTTATTTTTTTTGAAGGTGCGCCGCTACTTCGCGGATTTTCAGTTTTCGCGGGTGGTCTCGGTCCCCATTAACCGCGATAACCGGGGGTTTATTGTATATATATATTATATTATATTATATATATATATATAAATATAGATGTATATATATCATATATATATATAAATATAGATGTATATATATCATATATATATATATCATATGTATGTGTGTATATATATAGATATATATATATGTATATATATCATATATATATATATATATATATATCATATATATATATTATATATCATATATATATATATATATATATTATATACATGGTGTCCCAAAATAATGTATACACTCTTTGAATCGTTATAACTTGTTTAATTTATGTATTTTGACTTTTGAAATAAAGTGATACAAGAGAAAGAATACATATTAAATGAATCTGAGACTAAAATATACAAAAACCTTAGGAAATTAACCTTTAATAAGATACGAACTACTTGGGGTCAATAACAGAATATTCATAATTATGAGTTTACATCAAGTACTCAAACTGGTTGCCGTTCTGTTCAATACACTTTTCATATCTTGAAGAAATGGACCCACAAACGTCCAGCAACATTTCCAATGGTATTTGAGCACATTCTTCTTCAATTGCTCCTCTCATTTCAGCAATTGTTTTGGGTTTCCTGCTATAAATTTTGTCTTTTAGGAACCCCCACAAAAAGAAATCTATTGGTGTTAAATCTGGCGATCTTGGTGGGTATTCAACTGTCCCTCTTCTTCCAATCCATCTGTTTTGCATATCTTCATCCAGATAAGTTCTCACATCGCGGTGAAAGTGGGGAGGTGCACCATCTTGCTGGAAGAAGAACTCGGTATCTTCAAACTGTTCTTGGAGGTGCGGCATAGCAAATTCCTGTAACATGTGGAGATAGTGTAGGCCTGTTACCGTGCTTTCAAAAAAGAACGGCCCGATAAGCCCTCTGGCTGATAGTCCACACCATACAGTGATTCCAGGCAAATTCAAGTGACGCTCCACTGTAACATGACGATTTTCCAGTGCCCAGTAACTGCAGTTATGCCGATTTATTGAGCCATTCAATTTAAATGTCGCTTCGTCACTCCAGATGATTTTATGAGGAAATTCATTATCATTTGCACATTTAGCCAGGTACCACTCACAAAATTCAACCCTTCGATTCGATTTCACGTGAAATTTGATGAACCGATTTTCTCTGAGAATTTTGAACATTATCAATAACTTCTTGTTCTCTTGTTGATGATCTGTGTCGTCCAGAATGACCCTCTCATACACTGGATGCTTCCATGCTCCTCAAAGTTATCTAAGATGCGTGAAATAGTGACACGTGATGGCGCGTTTCTGTGGAACTCTCTTGTGAAGCCAGGATTCGCAGGGCTCCTCCATGAAGAAGCCCTTCGCGGGAAACCTGGAGAAGGTTCCTGGTCTTTGTCCCGCTGTTGTTGTCGTTGTGTTTGGTTGTGGTCTGTTCGGCGTGGTTGCGGCCAACAGCAGCCGTTTGTTTTTGGCTTAATAATGGATGGATGGACAAATTGGCCTGACTTATTATACAACGTTACAGTATTTTTCGTTCAGCGCTCAACAACAACTTACGTCATCAACAAGTTACCCAGGGGGCACCACTGCATTCTCAATGAGAAACGACTACAATCAATACATCACATCTGTTAAAACCGAAGAACGAAGTTGAGCCTTGATTGAACTCGAAAGGAGTAACACCGAGTGCCTGTTGAAGTAACTATTCCAGACCACGCCCATAATGGCATAAAAATTATGTATGAGGTAGTGAAGGACGTGTTTGTTGAAAAGTAGTTATATTACATTTGGAAGCAGATATTAACAAAGGAAAAACGAATGGTTATTTGATTTTCATTTTAAAAAATAAATTCCCAAATTGAAATACAGCTTGTTTGTTTTCTGCAACAAGGAAGGAAACGTCTCAAAACAGCTTGAATTTAAAATTTTGTTTCGACTACAAAAATAGAATATAACACGAGCAAAAATGGAAAAACGGCTTTTCTATTTATTTGAGATTCCCGGAAGTGGTCGGAGAGGGACAAATTGAAAGACTGCAATTGCGTTTTCTAGCCTATAGGTGGCAATGTTTTCCACAGTTTTGAATGAGTGAAGACGGGTTTTATCGCCATCTACTGTTTAATAAACAACGACTTTTAAAGTTTGTGGTATATTATTGTTGTAGATGTGCGGGTCTGGCCCAGCTTCCCTCCGGACAGGTCGACAAGCAAGGCTGGAGTGGTGATATAAAAAAACTTCTGAGACACTCTGGTGGTTGGAAAAAGATTGTATTGGTGTCAAATTAGCTGATGCCAGAAGTTCCCCCAAAAAACAACAGTTGCACTATGTTAGAAGTAGAAATGAAGAATTATTACCATCCATAAATTACAACATATGGAAATACAAACGTAAAATGTTGTTGGGTTTCTCACCTGTTTCACACTCTTTACTTCGCCAGCTTTCTCGTTTGTCACTTTTTCCTGTTTGCTTGTGTTTTGGGTTGCGATTTTTGATTGGCTCTCTTCATCATTGAGGTCAGCGTCGATCTGAAGTAACTCAATGTCGGTGTAATGTGTGCAAAAATATACTTTATTTCTAAAGCGCATTTCACGTATATGGGTTTAAACTTGAATTGCTGTCTGTTTTGTTTTTTCAGCGTTACCCGTTTACATTAAGTACACTAAAGTCCATCAAAGGCTATTAATTACATAAATCCTACAATAAAGCATAACTTTAACTCTATTGATGAAAGTAAAGTTTAATTTAGGCTATTAAGTAACTCAGCGGTGGGCCTTCAAGGTCTTCTCTGTTGGCCGAACATAATCAATAAAAAAAAATGATCATAATCTTCACATTGATGTCATATTATAGCTGAGCGTTGTATTTTTAGGTGAGAGTTTTGAATCCAATCAGAATTCCGCTAGCTCGTGTTGCTGGGCAGGTTTCACAATAGCAGGAGCGTGCATTATGCGTTCCGAGGCCTTAAGATGCAATTGTGCGAGCATCTCTTCTGTCAAAGTCAATGAGCTTTTTATTCGTTAGACGGTTGCGATAGCCAATCAGATCACGAGTTGGTTACAGTGAGCCTTCTCGCTGGCCTTATGCTGAGGGTGATGAACGCGTTTTGTGATTGGATACTCACTCGTGAGGGGGCGGCGCTATGCCGAATCAACACACCAAAAAGTCGGAACTGGCGACCGTTCGAAAATCTGAAATATATTCTTGCTTTTTTTTAAACCACAATGGCCGAAGGAGGGAAAAGTGTGGATTTAATTGCAGATCCACTTGCAAGGACATTTTCAAGTCGGACCTTTCAAGAGAAGCTATATCGTCCAACACTCACTTAGTGGTGCTTAAGTGTGTTTCTGGATATTATTTGTCCAGCCGTGGTGTCATAAATGATGGTATTTTAATGGGGATTTATTCAAGTAGGACGAAGTAGGACTTCTTTGAAGGCACAGGTGTGAAATGCACAGAAGTAACTTAACAAGTAAAAGTAAAAAAATTATGATTGCTTAAGAATGTGCAAGAAAGAACTCAATGTGATCGAAATGTTGTACTTAGGTATTTATTTCTTTGTTGTTTATTCATTCAATTCTATACTTATTTCAATATTTGAGGATTATTTTTCTTTCAATATGTCGTATATTTTGTCTTTGAAGTGTGGGTCCTTGCTGCCTTCCGGAGAGGCAGCCGAGCAAGGCTGGATTGGTGATGGAAAAGAACCAAAGAAAGATTTTATTCTCGTCACATGCTGATGTCAAAAGAAGTCTCCCCAAAAACGTGTGCGTGTGTGCGCTCCGGCATGTGCAGCCCCCTCTCAGACATTCCCTTCTTACAGGGAATGCCCAAATAGGACATGAATATCTAATTTTCCCTTGTTGCATATGCATTCCCATCCCGCTAGTCTTCGGGATTTCCCTCCAAAAGTCCCCCAGAGGGAGAGCAGATGCGTCTCCCCGTTGATACGACCAGTCTACTCGTGACCACCTTAAATTACTTCCATACCCTGGAAGGTCACTGACCTGGCGAGGGAATTGCCCCCACCATAAACAATGCTCAGGCCTATTTTCTCTCAGGGCAGTATCTGGTTACATCTGAACTTCAGAACCAAGACTGGTCACTTCTGTGAGCTCCAGTCCCTTCATAGTTTCATAAAGAGAATTACTTCCCATATCTATATTAGGCCATTTAAAAATACATGACTTTTTAAAAAAATATTTCAATGTATATTTAAGCTTGCTTATATAATACAATATTTATTCAATTATTATAATATGCAAAATTATATCAATCTTAATTTTAACCTTTTTATTTCACACTTGAATATTTCTTAACTTATTTGTTCATTTGAATATGTGTGCAATTTAAATCATTCCATCCCTCCAGCCATTTTCTGCTGCTCATCCAGGGTCGGGTTATTGAATTAATTTAATACTTAAGTATTTTTTATATTTCAATATTTATTTCAAGATTAACTCTTCTCAATGTGTTCAATATTTATAAAATGTTTCTATATTTCTTATTAATTGCATTAAGTCTGAATGTCGTTGCTAATTTTACATTTCAATATTTCCAGATTTCATTATATAAGCAATCGTAAAGTATAAAATATATAATATAGCATGAAAAAAGTATTTTGTATATTTGACAAAATTATAGTTTTTCCCAAGTGAGATTCTGCTTCGCAACAAACCCCAAACGCTTGATAGAGCTCAACCTAGAAAGAGAAACCGAGACTATTTGCGTTTCTCTTTCTGGTTCTTTTTAGAGTTCAACTTCTAGTTCAGTTTTTCACCTTTTCACAGCGTAATGAAAGCCAGTTGAGCAAGTGGAACAAGTGATTTCATTGATGATTGTGGAAGGATTTCATAAGCACGGTTTCTTCTCACACCTTTTCCATTAAGTACGATTAAAAAGACAACTGAAAGGCATAATGTTAACAAATGTTATTCAGGCAAAGGCAATTAATTTTATTTACATGTTTGATGTAAACACCAAAACAAATCATCACTCAGACATGATGCTTATTCTGACACTAATCACATTGACTTTGTGTCAATAAAAGAGCTTTGCAAAATTCAATTTCATCATATTTTATTCAAAATCACATTTACATCTTACCACAAAGAGTCGGTTCTTTCATTTTTTTTTTCTTTTTTTAATCTTCAAGTATCGCTGCAATTCTCGCCAGCACAATCGTGTCTCTCAGCACTACGTTTAGTGAAGAATTTTTTAGCACAAACACTGCAACTGAATGGCTTTTCAGCACTGTGTGTTTTTGTGTGGCTTGTTAAATTTGCCTTTAGAGAGAAACTCTTGCCGCAAACCGAGCAGGAAAAAGGTTTTTCTCCACTGTGTGTTCTTGTGTGGCGTCGTAAATTTGACTTGTCAGAGAAACTCTTGCCACAAACTGAGCATGAAAAAGGTTTTTCTCCAGTGTGTGTTCTTGTGTGTTCTGTTAAATATGTCTTTTTCGAGAAGCATTTTCCACCAACAGAGCAGGAAAAAGGTTTTTCTCCACTGTGTGTTCTTGTGTGTTCTGTTAAATAAGTCTTTTTCGAGAAGCTTTTACCACAATCTGAGCACGAAAAAGGTTTTTCTCCAGTGTGTGTACTTGTGTGGATTGTTAAATGCGACTTACGCAGGAAACTTTTGCCACAAACCGAGCAAGAAAAAGGTTTTTCTCCACTGTGTGTTCTTGTGTGGCTTGTTAAATTAGACGTGGCAGAGAAACTCTTGCCACAAACTGAGCATGAAAAAGGTTTTTCTCCACTGTGTGTTCTTGTGTGCCTTACTAAATGAGTCTTTTGAGAGAAGCATTTACCACAAACTAAGCAGAAAAAAGGTTTTTCTCCACTGTGTGTTCTTGTGTGAATTGTTAAATGTGACTTTCGAGAGAAGCTTTTGCGACAAAACGAGCATGAAAATGTTTTTTCTCCACTGTGTGTTCTTGTGTGCGGTTTTAAAGACAGCTTTGAAGTTAATGAGTCAGTGTGACATGCCTTTTCACATTTGCCTTGCCCATCATCATCATCATCATCATCATCAGGAGAGTGTGATAATGTGTCCTCATTATGTGCTTGTGATGGCCCCCAGTGGTCTTCATCACCTTCTGTTGTCACGTGATGACTTGAGCTGCTGCTTGGAGGCTCCGCCCCTCTGTTGTCCTCACTCTCATCCTTGTTTTCATCGTCAGTCTTTATAGGGACAACGTTCACTGGTGACTTGTTGATCTCCTCCTCCTCCTCCTCCTTTTTGATGTGAGTCAAGTCTGGCTCCTCTTTTACATAAAGGAGATCGTTTTCACTGACGTCTGCAGGACACAGAAAGACAAATTTGGTTTGGTCAAGTCAAAGCTCATGCAGCGACTTTGTCTTATATTGTTTCTACTGTGCTACCTTGACTTGTGCCTGCCGCACACGGAGCAATGCGTGCGACCCCAACTTGGACCGGACCATGGGGGCATTTCACAAAATTACGTCCTACGATGTAAGCCTCCCGTTAGCCGCACAACAGTGATAAACGAGCATTTAAAAAGGAAGCACGTTGCGGCTGATGCCGATTTCATTTCTGACATAGTCACAGACGTTTCTGGAAGCGAGCTGAAGTCAGCACACACAGGCTATTGTGTGTGTCTGATGGAACACCTGTTGTGGGACCCTAACTTATTAATGGGGGCCACTGGGGGCCATCGCAACATAATGTCATTGATAAAATAGGAATCGTTCAAGTGAAATATGTTTACAAGTATTTCATTTTGCATTTATAGATAGTTTCATCGTGGGTACTTTTTGCTTTCATGATAACCTGCATCCCTAAAAGAATTAAAGGGGCCCTGGAATCAGAGTCCCTATTTATTGTATGATTTACGTTTGGGGTTTTTTTTACCCAAAATGACATTTATCCTGCGAGTAAGTTCCGACATTACCCTTTTATTTTTATAAAATTTCTGTTTCTAAATAAATTTTAAAACAAAATTACGTTTGAAGAGTAAAAGTTCTTACACATAAATTAAGCAACAACACTTTCACTCTGACTTTCATGTTGACATATTTGAATAATGACTGTATATTTTAAAGTTATCCAATATGTATTAAAATTAGACTGAGATACACCATAATATTATGAGTTCACTGAATTATTTTGTAACTGCAATGATGCTTAACAGCCGTAGGGTGTCAGTAATGAGTAACAAAGTAACACAACACCTCTCATGATTCCGTCATCATTGTCATTTGCAAAAATCACCAGGAACTATGAGATGCTGTCGAGATGCAAACCACCTGGGCCACAGGAACTTTATTACCAGGAACTAAATGTTCCTCGACTTGTAGTTGGAAAAGGGGGTTGTGACGCTCTCCCTTTTTAAGCCCATAGTAAGCCAAAGAGCAGGTCAGTGACTTCCAGCTTGAAACAGGGATCCATGTTGCGACTCGACCACAAGTCGCATGTGGATGCAAAATGCTCGACATGTCTACGCTCCCGTCCCGATGTTGTCCATATAAGGAAGTGCTGTTTGCGGCAAATATTTTCGTACCTCTTGTCGGCTGCTTTCATGAGGCGTTTAAATCCTGTCCGCTCTATTGTAACTAGAGGAGCTCTATCTTTAGCTATGTGCTCGGCTATCGCGTCCACCTCTGAGACGTTCTCTCGTATGGTGTCGCCTCCGTTATGGGCTGTTGTTACTTGTCCAACCTTGCTCCTCACTTTGAACTTTTAGCACAAGCTCCAAGTCAACAGCATGGTTGTGTTGTGGGTGGTGAAAAAGAAAAGGTTGGACGCGCTGTTTCAGGTGCTTACGATGCACTTTGTAGTTCATGTTTTTTTGCTTAAACATCGTCTTCATGGAACCCAAAACATTTCCAAACGACAGATGTCGAATTTCTTTTCGGGACAAGCGCGACAGGAACAATTTCAACTAACGTTACTTCGTCCGCAGCCGTGTCAGCCGCTTCAGGATTTGAATCGCCAGCTACGAATGCGTCTTGTTTACATTCTTGTTCAGAAGGGAGGAGTCACGTGACTACACGCGCTGTAGCCGTCTTAAAGGGGCATGAGCATCGCCGCAGACAGAAAAGACTTCTTTTTCTTTTTTTTTTTTAGACACCGAATTTACCGACATGGGCAAAATGATGTCGGTCATTCTAATAAATTTCAGTAACGGTAAATTTTCGGTTTATCGCCCAGCCCTAACACATAGTATTTTCATGACCCACACTCTCATTCAGAACAAACAGATTCAGTCTGCTCAGGTCAAAGTGATGACACCCCAGATAGCACTTCATGGACAAATACAATAAAACACATTCTCCACATAGGCCATAGAAGATACAAACATATCAAGTTGGGGGAGGACGTCACAGGGATGCTATCTCTAATCTCGTTGCACACTTGAGTACAATGACAATAAAGGGATTTCTAATTTCTAATCAAGAAGACCCAAAAATATAATCTGATCTGGGAAAACATACACCACACAATCTGTACACTGACGAGATTACAGGGGAATGTGAGCAGGAGAGACGGAGAGACTGCCTGAGAAGGTCAGCCTTGGACCTGGAACGTGGGCCGGGCCGGGGGAAGGAGCAAGGACGACCGATTCAACCTACATGACCCTTGACAAAGAAAACCTCCTAGAAAATGTGAGGCTGGTCTGAGATCAGCGCGCCATTTTTCGATAGTAATCGTCTTGAGTACAGTTTCTCGTCAGATTAAGACAAAGCCGCCCAGATATCTGTATTTGTACTATTTCCTGAACGCCAGAAATTGAATTAACTAAATATTGGAACTCTATTCAGTTGTTGTTGAGTCTTTATTTGACCCTATTCTTCTTGAGTACAAAAAACGATCACGCATTGGAGTAACTTTGGCATTTAAGATTCATTTACAAAATGTTTCTCATTTTCTCGGTGGCTAAACTCCAACAGTGGATATAAAAATACACTACATCTGTCAGCATAGTTTTGAAACATGATGACATGACAAACTTAATTTCTTTCACACCATTTAAAAACCGGAATATGTAAAATGTTAAATAATCAGTTCAAATTTTAAACTGGGAAAAAAAAACACGGAGTTCACCCCCCCTATTGGTTGTTCTTTGGCATATATTTTCTGCACTGATTTCATTTGGCAAAAACAAATGTTCAGCAGACCTGCAAGTAAAAGGCAATATTTAAAAATAAAACGGCAATAACCTTGAAAGCATTTCCCCAAACAACTTAATGTTGTGATGCATATTTCTAATGAAAGAAAGTCGTTCTTTACAAAGCAAATGAGAGTAACACGTGTACAAACCTGCTTTGTGTAGCACAACAGGAGGCTGCTTGTTAACTTCGCCCAGCAGTTGAAAATGTTGCTCGTTCTCTTCTTTTATTCCACAAAGTTCCTCTTTGTACTTGGGTGTCGTTCTAGCACACATTTTCAAATGATAATTCCAAAAAATCCGCACTTGATCTCTGCTTGGCGATGAGTCATGTGCCTCTTTTCGTTAGCGGCTAGCAAGCTAACAAGCTAAGCTAACTACGCCGAAAAGCATCAACGCGCGAAGATGAGTTATCGGGACACAAAGACTTAATTAATTATGTCGTAGTCCTTTAGAGTAGCACTGGACATTCTGTGAGAAATTTACAGTCAGTTCCACACTAAATCAGAAGAATTTAGCGGTGGACGGTTTTTGTTCCGGTGTGGACGGGTCGGTGGATGTGGTCGAGGTCCTTCGGAAGCTGCGCGCTTGCTTATGACGTCATGCTTTCAGCACGTGTTTTTCAAATATATTTCTTTGCCTCTGTGTATGTTTTTACCTCTGGCTGTTATATTTCAATATATATTCTATATAATATTTTATTTCGGTTGATAAAAAAAAAAATAACGCCACATTGGCGCGTAAGATCTGACGTCACTTTCGCCTTTGCCTCGAGAAGCCGCTGCTGCTCCAGCAGTGAGACGTTTAAGTTTCTCCTCCCGAACTTGCAACAATGCTGTGTTTCACTCGGGCTGCGAGATTGTATGAATATAATGTCTGCAAATACTAGCAGTGCTTCTCAATTATTTCACGCCCGCCCCTCCCAAGAAGAAAAAGATTCGCGCCCCCCCCCCACCAATTTTTTTTCTGTCTTTGTAGATTGATGTTAGATTGTCAATAAAATATCCCTTAACTAAGCTAAATTGCTAAGAAATATAATTTTGAGAATTATTTTTTGTGAGGATCTCGAAACTTAGTACTCTGTTGTGCAAATATTGATGAGATGATAAATATTTACTAATACGTTTTTTTTTTTAATCTTTATTCACAGAAGCAAACCAAACACATTTATGAATACCGAAATCCATGCGATGCATCTAATTTGAAGTACTTAGCACCTGCCATGTCACTCAGGATTTTTTCACGCTTGGGAATCTGATAATGTTCTCTTATATGAAAAAAATCAGTGCCTACCTTCTGCCAGGGAGTTGTGGGAAGGTCAGCTACGAATACGTACATAATATAGAAAACACAAAAAGAAGAGCCAGGGGGATTTTAAATAAAAATTATTTGTAAATAACAAAAAGCAACAGCTTTAGTATGTTTACGATACGTTTTTTAAAAATAATTTTATGGTGACTATACGTTTTTTTTAATGATTACTGTAATGTTCCGTCTTCTATCTTCAGAAGTCACGCAGGCAACGTGATGCTGCAAGCTTGTGTCTCTTAATTTACTGATTTGCATTCTCGTCTATGTGCAGACACACTTGTTCGTCTGGTAACCAAAACACACATCGGGCAATACTGCCAACTAGTGGCCAATGATATAACTGCTATCATTACATCTCCCTTTCAAACGTTAAACAATGCCTAAGCTTTTTTTTCATTCTTATTATTTTTTATTATTATTATAATAATTTTGTTTTGTTATCAATTATTTTCACTTCTTAACAATATCTATCCATTTTTTATGACAACAAGCAGCTCTACAACAATTTTAGCAACAATCACACAACATTAAACATTTTCAATCAGCCTGTCCGGTTGTCGTCTAACTCTTGTTGATCTTCGAAGAGGTTCAGTAATCCCATAAATTGCTGGTGGTTTTGGTCTGTGCTCCTTCGATGTATCCACCTGCTTTGCAGCCTCAGCCGTATCAGAAGATTTCTTACAGTCCTCGGGAACCTTCAGAAGACTCCTCCTGTTCCTCCTCACTCTTTGTCCATCCTTTGTTTCCACAATGTAAGATCTCGGTCCGGCTTCGCTGAGGACAGTCGCTTTTCTGTCCCAACAATGAGGTCTCTCGATCCTTAGTGCTCCTCTAAAGGACGTCGACATAATTCATTAAGTCTTTGTGTCCCGATCAACTCATCTTCGCGTGTTGATACTTTTCGGTGCAGTTAGCTTAGCTTGTTAGCTTAGCTTGTAAGCTAGGTAGCCGCTAACGAAAAGAGGCACATGACTCATCGCCAAGCAGAGATCAAGGGCGGATTTTTTGGAATTATCATTTGAAAATGTGTGAAATCACGACACCCAAGTACAAAGAGGAACTTTGTGGAATAAAAGAAGAGAACGAGCAACATCATCAACTGCTGGACGAAGTTTGCAACCAGCCTCATGTTGTGCCACACAAAGCAGGTTTGTACCCGTTTTACTCTCATTTGCTTTGTCAAGAACGACTTTCTGTCGTTAAAAATATGCATCACAATATTAAGTTGTTTGGGGAAATGCGTTCAAGGTTATTGCCGTTTTATTTTTAATTATTGCCTTTTACTTGTCGGTTTGCTAAACATTTGTTTATGCCAAATAAAATCAGTGCAGAAAATGTATGCCAAAGAATAACCAATAGTGGGGGGTGAACTCCATGTTTTTTTCCAGTATAAAACTGATTATTTAACATTTTCCATTTTCTGGTTTTTATATCTTGTTCAAGCAATTCCTTCCGGAAGGAATTCTGCCTGACTCTACAAAATGTGCACACTGTGGCGAAAACATCAATGACGGTCGATCAATTTTGGTGAATAAAACACAAAATATTAAGTTTTTTTTTTTTAAAAAGTCAAGTACGTATCAGTCTTTTTCATTTATGAACTTTGTACTGGCTTGGTCGTATGAGAGTCAATGAACCTCGGGTGGCTCTGCACTGTTTTGTGCACGTGTGCATAGTTTCACTTCATCCAAACATTTAAAATACATTTAATGCATCCATCCAGGGTTGCACGGATCTCATCAGTGAACAAGCGCATGCTGCAAGGAATGCATCTGCATCTTTGGCTTACTATGGGCTTAAAAGGGAGTACGCCACAACCCCCTTTTCTACCAACAAGGCCAGGAACATTTTGTTCCCGGTAATAAAGTTCCTGCGCCCCCTGGTCAGCTCCTTAATGGACCCACTCCAGTTCGCATACCAGCCTGGCATCAGTGTGGATGATGCCATCATCTACCTGCTCCACACTTCATTCTCCCACCTGGAGAAGGCGGGGGGCACGGTGAGGATCATGTTCTTTGATTTCTCAAGTGCTTTCAACACCATACAGCCCGCCTTATTGGGAGACAAGCTGGAGGAAGGGTCAGAGCAGACTCTTCCAACTCAGGAGGCTGAGGTCCTTTGGCGTTCGGGGAACACTCCTCAGGAATTTCTATGACTCGGTGGTTTCCTCAGTCATCTTCTATGGAGTGGTCTCCTGGGCAGGAGGCATCTCGGGCCGGGACAAAAAAAGACTGGACAAACTAGTGAGGAGGGCCAGCTCTGTCCTGGGCTGCTCCCTGGACTCTGTGGACTCAGTGGGGGGCAGGAGGATGACGGCAAAACTGTCATCAATGCTGGACAAACCAGCCCACCCATTCAATGACACTCTGAGAACACTCCACAGCTCCTTCAGTGATAGACTTTTACACCCTCGCTGTACCAAAGAGAGATTTCGCCGCTCCTTCCTGCCGACTGCTGTCAGACTTTTTAACAAGAACATTGGGTCAGGCCTACAAACGGGCGGGCATTAGTGCAATTGTGCAGTCCTAGGATGCAATATAAACTACTACTGTACTTTCAGCCAAGGGTGTACTTAAATATTGACCAATGATGTATTTTGTTTACCTTTACAGTATTCTTATTACTGTACTTCTATCTCTGCAGTATTTCTACCATTGCAGGATGTTCACTATTGCAGTACTTTTATCCTTGCAGTACTTTTATAATTGCAGTATTCCTATCATTGCAGTACTTTTACTATTACAGTACTTTTACCATTGCAGTATACTTTCATTGCAGTACTTTTACCATTACACTACTTTTATCATTGCAATATTTTTATCATTGCAGTATTTTCAATCATTCAGTAGTTTTTATCATTACAGTGTTTTCCCCCTCTGTATAATGAACAGGCATTAGGAGTGTTTCCTTACACTAGATACGTTTATACTGTGTATATTTGCATGCTTTTTATGAATGTCTGCTGCGAATGTTATACATTAACGGCTACATTACACCGCCGACTCTGTGTGATCTATATCTTTGCTGCTGTAACACCTCAAATTTCCCCATTGTGGGACTAATAAAGGACATCTTATCTTATCTTATCTTATCTTTGTACTTGGGTGTCGTTCTTGCACACATTTTCAAACGCCAATCTCAACAAATCCGCACTCTATCTCTGCTTAGCGATAACTCGTGTGCTTCTTTTTGTTAGACGAGAAGAATGAACGGCGTTGTCGTTTTTTAATGTCGTGCTGAATGGATTTCCTTGGTGAAAACTGCAGTCTGTTCAGCACAAAAGTGGAAAAATAGGACACGCCCCGCTGTGATATGATTAGCTGCTGGCTGTGTGGAGCACTGTCATCAATTCATGCGCCCCCCTTAGCATCGCACCGCGCCCCACTATTTGAGAATCACTGTATTAGTTAGTTAAAAAAGAAGAGCTAAATTATAGTTGACGTGTTCATGGGTGTTCTGAAAGTTCGCATGTTTATTGAATCATCCCTTTGAGTTGTGATTCAGAAGGGGATATTTTCCGAACTAATGTTAATTGTGATGGCTTTATGATATACACAGTTATATGGTTAATAATTGTGCATCGTTTGACATTCTGCTGTATTGTTAATACTGTTTGCCTTTGATTGGTGTGGCGCATGTAATGGACAATGTGCTTATTTTGTCGGTCGCGGGATGTCTCGCGCAATCCCGATTGATGACGTGAGAGAGTGTGCACTTGAAGAAGGGAGATTGCGCACTTGACCAGAAGAGAAGGGGAGTGTGCGAGTCGCGGAAGGAGTCAGTTGGAAGGACAGTAAAAACCCGGTTATCGCGGTTAATGGGGACCGAGACCACCCGCTGTTAGGATATGTCACCAATTTTGTGTTTTCATAATCATGTTTTTATGCACTATTTGTATCACTAATAATTGCACACACACACACAGACACTCACATTATTGCTTCAGCACATGCACACACAGCCACTCATTGTTTTGGCACACACACACTTGCCTAAATTAAGTTTCGTTTTCCTGAGTTTCACTTTCCATAAGTTTCGTTTTCCTCTGAATAAAAGTCCAAAGGGTTGGGCGAAGAAGTCAGTGAGAGTGCGGGAGATTGAACTGGCAAGACGTCTTCTTCACCTCCTGGCTTCTCCTCCCATCCGCGATGGAGAAAAGACAAAACCTTCCCTGGTTATTCCTCTGGTTCTCTGTATTTTAATATAGTCTAAGAAGGCGTCAGGACCTTTTTAAACCTGACACCCGTGAAAACTGAAAATCCGCGAAGTAGCGGCACACCTTCAAAAATGCTTAAAAAAATATATATATATACAGTGGAACCTCGGTTCTCGAACGACTCTGAGGTCGAACTAATCGGAGTTCGAACAAAAAAATAGAGAAATTCTTGCTTCGCAGTTCGAACAAACCTCGGAGTTCGAACGCCGGTATGACGCATGAGTGCGTATGCGAGGGTGGGATGCTGAGCGGCGTACGGGTGTAGATCGCTCTCTTGCTCTCTTCGCGACCAACTGTTGTCGCGTGCGGACGTGCTGCGTTTTGCTCTCGCGTTTTATATAGGTGTACGAAGTGTTTTAGCCCCTAATCATGCCTCCTAAGAAGGTCAGTGCAAGCAACAAAGCTGCTACTAGCGAAAAAAGAAAAGTAGTGCGTACAACTATTGCATTTGATTCGGTGTTCGAACAAATCGGTTCTCGAACAGGGTTCTGGAACAGATTATGGTCGAGAACCGAGGTTCCACTGTATATATATCTCTTTGGCTTACGATGGGCTTAAAAAGGGAGAACGTCACAACCTCCTTTTCTACCAACAAGCCCAGGAATATTTAGTTCTATCTCTTAATGCAAAAAGAAATACTTGTAAACATATTTCACTTGAACGATTCCTATTTTATCATTGACATTATGTTGCGATGGCCCCCAGTGGCCCCCATTAATAAGTTAGGGTCCCACAACAGGTGTTCCATCAGACGCACACAATAGCCTGTGTGTGCTAACTTCAGCTCGCTTCCAGTAACGTCTGTGACTATGTCAGGAATGAAATCGGGCATCAGCCGCAACGTGCTTCCTTTTTAAATGCTCGTTTATCACTGTTGTGCTGCTAAAGGGAGGTTTACATCGTAGGACGTAATTTTGTGAAATGCCCCCATGGTCCGGTCCAAGTTGGGGTCGCACGCATTGCACCGTGTGCAGCAGGCACAAGTCAAGGTAGCACGGTAGAAACAATATAAAACAAAGTCGCCGCCTGACCTTTGATTTGACCAAACCAAATTTGTCTTTTTGTGTCCTGCAGACGTCAGTGAAAACGATCTCCGTTCTGTGAAAGAGGAGCCAGACTTGACTCACATTAAAAAGGAGGAGGAGGAGATCAACAAGTCACCAGTGAACATTGTCTCTATAAAGACTGAAGATGAAAACAAGGATGAGAGTGAGGACAAGAGAGGGGCGGAGCCTACAAGCAGCAACTCAAGTCATCACGTGACAACAGAAGGTGACGAAGACCACTGGGGGCCATCACAAGTACATAATGAGGACACATTATCAGACGATCATGACGATGATGATGATGATGGGCAAGCCAAAGGTGAAAGGGCATGTCACACTGACTCATTCACTTCAAAGCTGTCTTTAAAAGGGCACGTAAGAACGCACAGTGGAGAAAAACCTTTTTCCTGCTCAGTTTGTGGTAAAAGCTTCCCTCAAAATTCAAGTTTAACAATCCACACAAGAACGCACACTGGAGAAAAACCTTTTTCCTGCTCAGTTTGTGGAAAATGCTTCTCTCAAAATTCAAGTTTAACAATCCACACAAGAACGCACACTGGAGAAAAACCTTTTTCCTGCTCAGTTTGTGGCAAAAGTTACTCTCGAAAGTCATATTTAATAATTCACACAAGAACACACACTGGAGAAAAAACATTTTCCTGCTTGGTTTGTGGTAAAAGCTTCTCTCAAAATTCAAGTTTAACAATCCACACAAGAACGCACAGTGGAGAAAAACCCTTTTCCTGCTCAGTTTGTGGAAAATGCTTCTCTCAAAATTCAAGTTTAACAATCCACACAAGAACGCACACTGGAGAAAAACCTTTTTCCTGCTCAGTTTGTGGTAAAAGCTTCTCTCAAAATTCAAGTTTAACAATCCACACAAGAACACACACTGGAGAAAAACCTCTTTCCTGCTCAGTTTGTGGAAAATGCTTCTCAGATAAGGCAAATTTAACAATCCACACAAGAACACACACTGGAGAAAAAACATTTTCCTGCTTGGTTTGTGGTAAAAGCTTCTCTCAAAAGTTTGATTTAACAATCCACACAAGAACACACAGTGGAGAAAAACCTTTTTCCTGCTTAGTTTGTGGCAAAAGTTTCTCTGATAAGTCAAATTTCACAAAACACACAAGAACACATAGTGGAGAAAAACATTTTTCCTGCTCAGTTTGTGCCAAGAGGTTCTCTCAAAAGTCGTATTTACGAAACCACACAAGAACACACACTGGAGACAAGCCATTCAGTTGCAGCGTTTGTGCTAAAAAAATTCTCCACTAAACAATATGCGGAGAGTCACAATTGTGCTGGTGAGAAAAGCAGCAATCCTTGAAGCTTAAAAAAAAGAAAACAAATAACTGAAGGAACTGACTCTTTGTGGTAAGATGTAAATTTTGATTTTGAATAAAATATGATATATTGAATTTTGCAAAGCTTTTTTATTGACATTAAGCCAATGTGATCTGTGCCAGAAGAAGCAATGTGTCTGAGTGATCATGATTTGTTTTGTGTGTTTACATCAAACATGTAAAGGAAATTAATTGCCTTTGCCTGTAACAACATTTGTTAACATTATACTTTTCAGCTGTCTTTTTAATCGTACCTAATGGAAAAGGTGTGAGAAGAAACTGTGCTTATGAAATCGGTGCCTTCCACAATCATCAATAAAATCACTTGTTCCACTTGCTCAACTGGCCTTCATTACGTTGTGAAAAGGTGAAAAACAGATCTAGAAGTTGAACTATAAAAAGAACAAGAAAGAGAAACGCAAATCGTCTCAGTTTCTCTCAAAGGTTTTGGTATGTCAGGAGTTGGCAACTTGATGGCGACTGGAGTCAGCGCTGGTTTTCTCGCTGTGTTTGGCTGGCTCGTATATGTATGGTCCATTGAACAAAACTCAAACTCTTCAAATATTCCCTCACATACATTTAATACAGTGAACCCCCGCTACTTCGCGGTTCACCTTTTGCGGGTTCAGTGCTTCGCGGGTCTAAAAAATATTCGGGAACATTGTAGTTTCGCCGAGCGGCACAAGGGGGCGCTGAAGCGGTTAGACGGCCGGAGTGCGCCGAAGAGGAGATTGGACGAAGAAGAGAGTGGCCGAAGAAGAGCAGGTTCCCCCGGACACGATTGGTGGGGACGTACACAATCGGACACCGTGCGTGAGCTCCGAAGGAGACCGGCCGGCGTGTGTGGCTGTCAAGCCGAAGATAAACAACTTCCGCCCGGGCACTCGCGCGGCGACATTTGGCTTCGTTCGGACCGTGCGTGAGCTCCGAAGGAGACCGGCCGGCGTGCGTGGTAGTTAAGCCGAATAGGAGCACCTTCCGCCCGGGCAACGGCGGAGAGCGAGGCTGTCAGTTATGAATGAATAAATAAATAAATGAAGAATGCCACCTTTCATTTTACTGTCATAATCCGTGCCTGTCATGCTGCGTGTGTTTTTGTTTTTTCAGCTGTGTGGGCGTTCCTCCAGCGATAGTCTCGCGCCATGCCATCAGCTGCTGCGAGACGCGCTGATTACACTGACTATATTGTGATTATAATAAATATTGTAACGTTGTATAATATCAGGCCAATTTGTCCATCAGCGAACGCTTTTATTATTAAGCCAAAAACGGCTGCTGTTGGCCGCAACCACGCCGATCAGAGAGAGAGCAACACAACAACAACATAAAGTTCACTCCCCTGCTGCCTTCACTGCCTCCACAGAAAAGAGGAAAACACAGAACCCTTGAACTATTTACAAAGTCGCTACACTATCTTTGTATCACCACCTTTTTTCCGTGTCTGCGTTTGGAGAGTCCTCTTCAACCCTCCAGTTCTGCTGGAGGATCATAACATTCACAGAGCACACCGGATGGCGTACCAGCAGGTAAAAGTCGAAGTAATTGAATAAATACAAAAATAATGGCTGGGGAATAAAAAAATAATAAGTTTTAATATTTGTTTTTTGTTATAACATGAATTCGCTGGTCAGCTTAATACATATTTTTTAACATTATGCTTTTCAGTTGTCTTTTTAATCGTATTTAATGGAAAAGGTGTGAGAAGAAACTGTGCTTATGAAATCGGTGCCTTCCAGTCATCAATAAAATCACTTGTTCCACTTGCTCAACTGGCTTTCATTACGCAAGCATAAGTTTAAATGTTTTACTTTTTCCGGACATTGGCTTTCTATAAATTTCTAGTCCTTACACGTCAATTGTTGTTTCGGATCCTTTTTTTCTAGCTTTTTACTGTTTGATTTCCCCATGTTTCCCTTAACTGTTCTCCAATCCCTGAACAGGTTGACAATTACTCTGTCTTAGGTAATTCCCAAGCTTCTGCTTCCCAGACAGTTGTTAGTTAAATTTCCCGTTCCAAAATGAGGTTGCAAGCCTCCATGCACATGTTACACAGCTTGAAATGATGGGCCAACTCATCTGCCGTGCAACGTATTTATTTTTCTCCAATCAGCAGCACTTCTCCCTGTCAGGGCACAATAGTAACATTCAGAAATGTTCTTGAAGCGTAGCTTCTCTTGCGTCATCACAAATTGACTGTTCTTCTGCTACGGTAGTCAGCGTCGGCTCTGATGAGCAAGGTCCTAGGCACCCTCTGCTGGCGAAGCTAATATTGCACCCTGATAAACATACAGACACTAAACCCTCATGTTCTCATTGGAAAATGACATTCAGCCCAACGACAATAAAATTTCGGGGGGGGGCAACCATTTCTATGTATCCATTTATCGCATAGCGCCACACACACTTATTCATTCACACTATTTTTCCCCCTATTTTTCCTTGATTTTCCCTCTTGACTTTTATTTTTCCCTTTTTTTCTTTTTCCCCTTATCTCTTTCTTTTCCCTTATTTCTCTTCCCCTTATTTTTCCCCCTTCAAACGCGCGTGGAGGATACACCCCTGTTATCCTCTATCAGTTTTATAGACTATCTCTGTCTCTTCACGCAACATTGACTAGTATTCTTACGGTTTTACACAGTTTTAAAGACTTACGCTGTCTATTCGTAGTGGAGTCCGCCCTCCAATATCCCCACGGAATTTAACTACGTACCCCTTCAAATGCCCACATTTATCCCATTCGGAAATGACACACTCACCCAAGATGAGCTGAACGTCTCTCTCCGCAGCCTCCCTTCAACTTTCAGCCTTCCAGCAGCAAAGTCGAGGACCAGGTCCAAAAAAAGAAACACAAAAAAACAAAAAGAAAAAGGGGAAAAGAAAAATAAATCCTGGAAAAAAAAAAAGAAATCCTCGTCGTGGCCACGATTGTCCCCGGTCGTCGGCTTCGCCCCCGGACGCTTCCAGTATGTTGGGTTCACGGCTCTCGAAGGACCAATTATATGTCAGGTTCGCCAATTTGACATATCGGGTTCATAGCTGGAAGGAGAAAGACGCACAGCCCAAGTGGATACTGAGAGGTTAACAAAGTTTATTTGACAACTTTATCTCTCCCCTGTTCGTCAATGCTTTTCACACATTCCCTTTTATAACATCGGGGAATCAGATTACACTTCAAGAAATCAGATTACACTAAAGGGTGGTACAGTTCCTCTTCTCAAAAGCTGGTTTAGTCCGGTTCATCATTGGCGTGTCGCCGTGGGTCGCAGCTGACTGCAGCTGACTTTGACGTCAACATCTTCTATCAGAACCCCGCATGTTGTTGTTTGCGTCAGACTTTGGGGCCAACTTCTTCTTATCAGGGCTCATCACGACGTTGGTTACTTCATCCTCACTTCTGAAGAAGTGCCACCGCCCTGCCAATTCCTAGAAGCCCCTCTCTGCAGTAGAGGGGCCCCCCTGTATCACCCCCCACACTGCAAACACTCAGCACAGTTCACTCCACTGCAACATGATATGTGCACTATGTATTGAAATAAAGTTGCGTCATGGCAAATGTAGAATAACATCTGATAAAATCCATGGTCATGTGGCATCATAGGATTATACCTTGATGCCCAGTCGCAGCAGAAGAATAATTCTGATATGTAGACAACTTCTCTCGTTAGCCAACTGGCGTAGTTTATTTCAGCAACAAACACGAACTGCTCTTCTCCAGAGCCAAAAGCAGAGAGGGAAAAAAGGCTTGAACACCTGCCTAACATGGCATCGTCTGTTAGCGACAGCACCCCTTGTGGCAAATAAGCACATTACAGAAACAAGCAGTCATACAATAACACTCAACACTCCCACTTATGAATGGCTTGTATACTGTACAACTTTCACGAAGACATAAAAAAATAACATGACATTTGAATGTCAACTATTTACATGCCAAACAGGACCCCTGTAAATTTCTTCAATTTAGATTTGGTAACAGGCTTGGTCATAACATCTGCTGCCATGTCATTTGTGGGACAGTAAACAAGTATCATCTTCTCGTCTTTTATAATGGATCTAATAAAATGATATTTGATGTCCACATGTTTACACCTCTGCCTGTACACAGGGTTCCTCGCAAGTGCGATAGCCCCTTGATTGTCCTCATGAATGATAGTTTTCGTGTACACATAGTCATCAATACCTTTTAACAGTTGTTCCAAATAAATACACTCCTGTATTGTTAGGGCTAAAGCCATGTATTCTGCCTCACAGGTAGATAGTGCTACTGTTTGTTGTTTCTTGGTCCTTCATGAGACCAGTGCACTGTCATCACACATACTCACACAATACCCTGTCGTACTGCGTCTGTCAGTGGCGTCCGACGCCCAATCTGCATCACTGTAAGCTCAAAGGCCTAGACCCTCGCAGCTCTTTTGGACACAGAGCTGTCCGTCGGTTGTACCTCTGAGATAACGCAAGACATGTTTGACCGTGATCCAGTTCTTATCTGTGGGTTCAGAAAAATGCTGCGATAGTCGGCTCACCACAAAACATAAATCAGGGCGTGTGCAGGTGGCCAAATATATGAGACTGCCAACCGCTTCTCTGTACATTTTTGCGTCAGTCATTCTAGGCGCATCTTCAGTGTAGTCTAGTTTTTCTTCTACACATTTGCATGTCAAATCGGGTAAGGATCTTTTCCACATACTTTGTTTGTGACATATATACACAGCCTTCCGACTGGCTGAAGACCGTGCCAAGGAAATGTTTTAACCTGCCTAGATCCTTCATTTTAAACTTGATGGAGAGCAAGCTCTTCACTTGTTCTAATCCACTTGTGTTATTGGCTGCAATAATAAGATCATCCACCCAGATAACAATTATCACTTTCCCTTCTACTTTCGATTCCTTTGTGTATACACAGTGGTCTGCTGGGTTCTGGATAAATTTGTTCTCGGTTAGGAATTTGTGAAGTAATAAATTCCAATTACGTCCAGATTGCTTTAGGCCGTAAATTGACTTCTCCAGCTTACACACTAGCCTATCTCTTCCTTTCTCATAACCCTCAGGTTGTTCCATGTATATTTCTCTATCAATAGGGGGCGTGCAAATATGCAGTTTTTACGTCCATTTGGTGTAAGATTAAGTCATCCTGGGCAGCCTTTTGCATTACTACCCGTACACGAGTCAGATTTGCTGTCGGTGAGAATGTTTCACCATAGTCTATTCCTGCTCTCTGGCTATATCCCTTAGCCACAAACCTGGCCTTGTACATCTCACGTCCATCACTGTTTTCCTTGATTGAATAGACCCACTTTCCTCCCACTGTCTCCCGGCCTTCTGGCAATTTAGTCAAAGTAAAAGTTTGAATGTCCTCTAAGGACTTCATCTCCTCATCCATTGCTTTCTTCCATCTTTCTGACTCAGTTGATGTCATGGCCTCTTTAAAGTTTTGGGGAATATTACACATTACTCTGTAGCAGTAGTCTATACTCACAAGTGTACTGTCCTCCTCCTCACTGCTGTCTTGACTATAATCTTTTAGATAACCCGGTGGTCTATGCTCTCGAGTAGGATATCTCCCACTGCTTGGGACCTGTGGTGTCCCTTTAGGGTGCTTGTCATCATCGTCCTTCTGTAGTTTTGAATCACCAGTTTTTATGTCTGTGCTCACACTTGGTTGTGTGGTGTCTTTGACTTCACAACTCACTCTAGGTTCCAGTTCTAACTCATAAGTCTGCGTTTCGTCTTCACATGTTGTCCTGGTGACAAACTTTACCAGTCTATGCTTTTGTACTTTTCTGTCGCTGGGATAATAAACTAGAAAGGCTGGACTGCCTTTGTCGTGCCCCACAAAATGTCCTTTTTCGCATCTAGAGTCTAGTTTACCCGTCTTGTTGATAGGCATAGCATATTGACCCGAATTTGTGCATCCTAGATAAGTTACACATTTTCCCTGTCAGTGCTGTGTATGGTGTGGTGCCAGTATGCTTATTAAAACACCTATTTCTTGTATATGCTGCCTCCTGAACAGCATAGTGCCAGAGGCTTTTTGGTAAGTTGCAGTCAATAAGCTTACATCTGGCCATCTCAAAGAGAGTACGCCATTCCCTCTCTGCTACGCCATTCTGGTGTGGGGAATAAGGGCAGGAGGTTTCATGTCTAATCTTGTTCTTTCGTAGCAGTGTCTTAAAGTCTCCGTTTGTGAACTCTGTTCCATTGTCTGACCGTATGTATTTCGCAGTGCCATATGGTGCTACATCAGATAAGAACTTCTTGGTAGCTTGAAGAGCATCGCCATCATCCTTGCTTTCAAAAAATAAACAAACACCGCACCTGTATACACATCTGTAAAAGATTGCACATACTTAAAACCATCAATGGATTTGTTGCTAATCGGACCAGCTAAATCTGTGTTCACCAGTTTTAGCAATGTCTTTACCTTGTCAGTTGGATTTCGGTTTCTCGTTTGGGTGAACTTCCCTTTTATGCATACATCACATTCTTTATCAGGCTTGTGTTTCGCACCACTAATGTGCATGCCAACTGTTACATTTTGCAATTTCAATATATCCTCATAGTTGCAGTGCCCCATTATCTCGTGCCATGTCTGAATATCATGGCTGACTTTACACACATCGTTTTCATCACACTCTGTTATCAAGTAGTACATTCTTTTATACATATAAATGTCAAATGTTGGACCATCAGGTGCCGTAAGAATGTCTTCACCTTCCTTGAAGAAGACTTTGGCACTCTTAGCCGTAGCTCGCTTCACGGAAAACAGTTCTTGAGGCAAGGATGGGATGTAGAGGGCGTTCTTGAACGTAACTTTACACCGACGCCCCTTACTGACTATTCGACATACCTGTGCGTTTCCCTTGCCTTGTGCCAGCCCAAAAACACGTTTTCCATCTGCTAGTTCCATGCTGTGTTTCTCCGGCCTGAAATGGCTCACAAAGTTCTGAAACCGTCTTTTGTCATTCATAATGTGGGACGATGCACCTGTGTCCACAATCAGTACCTTTTGTTGAAATTGCTGTGCTGTCCAGTTGGTATTCTCAGTCTCCGTCTTGAAGGAGTAATCCTCACCTCCGGTTGCGCTCCTGGCGTCATCATGTTGCATTTCATGGCTGCCACCGGCGTCATCGTCTCCACCTTTTTGGACGCACGCGTACCGAGCGCTTTGTCCGCGCTTCTTCCGGCATGCTTTGTCCGCGTGTCCTGTGTGTTAACAGAAACTACACCAAATAGTCTTTGAGCAGTCATCTTTACGGTGACCCTTTTCGCCGCATCGCCAACACGCCAGCTCCGTCGGCGGTCTGCTTTTCTTCTTTTGCGCCGCCCGTGCTTTCATCACTGTCCCTCCGGCCTCCTCGGCGAGTGATCCCGTGTCTTCCGCTGCCTCGAAGTTCCATAATTTGGCCTTGAACTCCCCCAGCGAAACGTCCATTG
This sequence comes from Idiotropiscis lumnitzeri, assembly GCF_059441095.1. Lineage (NCBI taxonomy): Eukaryota > Metazoa > Chordata > Actinopteri > Syngnathiformes > Syngnathidae > Idiotropiscis > Idiotropiscis lumnitzeri. The sequence goes on along the minus strand of NC_142392.1, from coordinate 23,397,946 downwards.
AGTCGTGCGTCACCATTAACGTGAAAGGCTTATATTTTTCCCGTAGCCCTCTCATAATCATTGCCATCATCAACCCTTCGCTCGCCATATAATATAATGATATTCTGTTCAGCTCTGATGACTTATTCAGTCACAGTCTCTGTGTCCGCTTTCTTCAGCGCCGTCATCAATGTATAGGGAGACAATGCGGGGCCTACCTTTGCCGATATAGTGTTCTCTCAACACTGAGGGTTTCCAGGCCCTTGTCTTTTGTGTCTCTGAATATGAGTTGTTTGCGCCATTTCCCAAATGTTTATATTTTTATGGATAATGATTGCAAATATTTGTTTTTTGCCATTTATATGTTTGTGAGAAGAAATTATACATTTCTTTGTCTTTTGTAATTATTTTGATTTGTGGAGTGAAATGTGTCAACGTTAGAGGGCGCAATTCTTTATTTACTGTTATGCACGAAGAAGAAAGTGTTTTTTGGTTGAAGAAGAAATAAAGATGATGGCGAAGGAGCAACACGGTCTTTTTGCCGTGCTTCGACCATCAGTGTTTGTTCACGCGTAAAAAGTTGTTTTTATTCGCCACCAAACGAAGAGGTTGAACAACGAAAATAAGAAGAAACTAATTGAATCTAAAATAACCTCTACACATAGCATTTCCATGAGCTGCCCTCACATTCACAGCACTTCATGGACAAATACGACGAAGCACATTCTCCACATGGGCTGTAGAGGGAAATATACCAAATTGGGCACTGGAGGACTCACACAGACGCTATCAAAAGAAAAACACATTCCGAAAGACAGAACAATTGGAGATCGGAGCACATGCACATACACACGCACACACCGACAAGATTACAGAAGAATGCCAGCGGAGAGAGAGACGTAGGGGCCATCCGCCGGAGAAGGCCAGCCTTGGCGTGCCAGTCTTGGGGACCAGACGGGAATCAACTATCCAGACGATGACTAACCTGGGAAGGACCTTCCCTTGGACGTGGACCCGTGCCGTGGGAGGGAGCGAGGACGACCGATTCAACCGATTCAACCGACATTACACTTGACATAAAAAACTCCTATAAAAACTGAAGCTGGGCTTAAAGATGGCGCACATTTTTCGACTGTGCTCGCCAAGTGCAGTTTTCTCGTGAGATTAAGAAAAAGCCGCCCAGATACCAGTCTTTGTAATATTTCCTGAACTCCAGAATCTGAAGAAACTAAATATCGGAACTCTAATCAGTTGTTGAGTCTTTTTTTTTTACCCTTTTCTTGAGCACAAAAAACGAACACGCATTGGAGTAAGTTTGGCTTTTAAAGGTTGATTTACTAACTACTTCTTATTTCCACGGTGACCCAACTCCAACAATAACATGACAAATATTTGTCCTCTCATCAATATTTGCACAACAGAGTACTGAGTTTCGAGATCCTCACTATAATAGTTCTCAAAATTATATTTATTATCAATATACGTTAGTTAAGGGATATTTTATTGACAATATAATATCAATATACAAAGACAGAAAAAATTGGTGGTGGGGGGGCGCGAATCTTTTTCTTCTTGGTAGGGGCGGGCGTGAAATAATTGAGAAGCACTACTAGTATATGCAGACATGATATTCATACAATCTTGCAGCCCGATTGAACCACAGCATTGTTGCAAATTCGGTAGGAGAAACGTAAACGTCCCACTGCTGGAGCAGCAGCGGCTTCTCGGGGCAAAGGCGGAAGTGACGTCGGAGCTGACTCGCTTTTGTGGCGTTATTTTAATTATTTTGTTTCATTTTTTTTATCAACCGAATTAAAATATTACATAGAATATATATTAAAAGAGAACAGCCAGGTGTAAAAACAAACACAGAGGCAAAGAAATATATTTGAAAAATACGTGCTTAAAGCATGACGTCATAAGCAAGCGCGCAGCTTCCGAAGGACCTCGACCACATCCACTGACCCGTCCACACCGGAACAAAAACAGTCCACCACTAAATTCTTCTGATTTAGTGTGGAACTGACTGTAATTTTCACACAGAATGTCCAGTGCTACTCTAAAGGACTACGACATATTTCATTAAGTCTTTGTGTCCCGATAACCTCATCTTCGCGCGTTGATGCTTTTCGGCCTAGTTAGCTTAGCTTGCTAGCTAGCTAGCCGCTAACGAAAAGAGGCACATGACTCATCGCCAAGCAGAGATCAAGTGCGGATTTTTTGGAATTATCATTTGAAAATGTGTGCAAGAACGACACCCAAGTACAAAGAGGAACTTTGTGGAATAAAAGAAGAGAACGAGCAACATCTTCAACTGCTGGGCGAAGTTTGCAACCAGCCTCGTGTTGTGCCACTCAAAGCAGGTTTGTACACGTCTTACTCTCATTTGCTTTGTAAAGAACAACTTTCTATCGTTAAAAATATGCATCACAACATTAAGCTGTTTGGGGAAATCGTTCAAGGTTTTTGCCGTTTTATTTTTGAATATTGCCGTTTACTTGCAGGTCTGCTTAACATTTGTTTATGCCAAATGAAATCAGTGCCGAAAATATATGCCAAAGAATAACCATTTGTGGGGGGTAAACTCCGTGTTTTTTTCCCCATTTTAAAATTCGAACTGATTATTTAACATTTTACATATTCCGGTATTTATATGTTGCTAAAGAAATTAAGTTTGTCATGTCATTATGTTTCAAAACTATGCTGACAGATGTAGTGTATTTTTATATCCACTGTTGGAGTTGAGCCACTGAGAAAATGAGAAACATTTAGTAAATGAATCTTCAAAGCCAAACTTACTCCAATGCGTGTTCGTTTTTTGTACTCAAGAAGAAAAGGGCCAAATAAAGACTCAACAACAGCTGATTAGGGTTGCGATATTTTAGTTTCTTCGATTTCTGGAGTTCAGGGAATAGTACAAAGACCGATATCTGGGCGGCTTTTTCTTAATCTGACGAGAAACTATAATCAGACGAGTACTATCGAAAAATGGCGCGCTGATCTCAGCCCAGCCTCACATTTTATAGGAGGTTTTTTATGTCAAGGGTCATGTAGGTTGAATCGGTGGTCCTTGCTCCTACGTTCCACGTCCAAGGCTGACCTTCTCAGGCAGGCGGCAGTCTCTCCGTCTCTCCTGCTCACATTCCCCTGCAATCTCGTCAGTGTACAGATTGTGTGGTGTATGTTTTCCCAGATCAAATTGTTGTGTTTTTGGTGTTCCTGATCGCGTCCCTGTGACGTCCCAACTTGATATGTTTCATCTTCTATGGCCTATGTGGAGAATGTGTTTTATTGTATTTGTCCATGAAGTGCTATCTGGTTTGTCATCAGTTTGACCTGAGCAGACTGAATCTGTTTGTTCTGAATGAGAGTGTGGGTCATGAAAATACTATGTGTGCAATTTTGAGGTCTTACATTTAAACTAAGTCATAAAAATTTAGCATACGAATGCATCAGTAAACACCATGACTACAATCCCAGTCAATCTTATCGATGCACTGTACTTCTACTTTTATTTGATCAATGCTTTTTGTTTAATCAATGTTGAACATATTCAATAAATGTGAACCTGCTAAATTAAATAATTGACCTTCTGTCCCGTAAGTGTTTAAAATAATGCCAGCAATCGTAATACAAACCTTCAATATTCATGTCCGGTGTGGCCATTCCCTATAAGAAGGGAAGGCCGGAGAGAGGGGACACCTTTCCCTTTTTGCTTTTTGGGGAGACTTCTTTTGACATCAGCATGTGATGAGAATAAAATCTCTTTCTAACCAAAATGACTGTGTCAGAGAATTCTTTTCCATCACCAATTCTGCCACGCTCGGCGACCTGTCCGGAGGGAAGCTGAGCCAGACCCACACATAAACAACAAAATATACCACATTTTTGGCATTTTGCTCCATTGAGGGTCTCAGGGTGCTGGGGCGCAGGCGTTCAACAGCCGGCCGGCTGAACTTTAGGTGAGATGCTTTTACTCACAATGGGTGTTGTGCGCCTGTGTCCAAGCGGTCGGGGCTTTTGGCGTCGTTAAAGAGAGCTTGTGCGTGTGGGTCTGCTGGCTGATTGGTCATGGAAAATGTCCCTGTGTTAGTTTAAATTATTGTTTAAACAAGAGGCCTCCATAATGATTAAGACATTAAAAGATGTCAAAGTAACCACACTATGAAAGAACATTATAAAAAGTATATAAAAAAATAAATACATTTAAAAATTGATGATAGGAACTAAATAAATGGGGACTAGTGCGGGAGAAATGTGCAGAAGATAAAGAAAAGAAAGGTCTAGTGGTTAAAGAGATGAGAAATAAGAAGTGTAAAACTATAGCTATAGACAACATAGTCGTGAATAAGCTCAGTTTGAGCACAGACCCTGGCCAGGGTGTAAATTTTAGCAGGAAAATTATGAGCTGAAAATAGAAATAATGAAGACCAGCGCGCTTCCACGTCTCGTATTGGGCACTTTGTGGCATGGAACACAGTAAGGATCGAGGCGTACCGTTGTGTGGAGGGCCCGACGGTTTCGCTGGTACGTAGCAATCGTAATGCATTAAGTCTGGTCGTGGACCCGGGGTCTGACTGATGTTGTGCTCTGCTCCACAGCTTCTCCATTTTGTTTTTGCAACATCTGCGAAAGTTTTATATTATTGTGAAAGAAATTAAGTTTGACATGTCATCATGTTTCAAAACTATGCTTACAGGTTAATAGAAGGTCACAAAAACATGGACCTCTTAAACAGGAAAACGTGAGTTTAGTGGTAACAGAGTTGTGTCTATGCTGGCAGTTTAGCAGGAAGCCACAAAAACAGATGCACGTCTTGAACCGTGTTTGACAGGAAACCGTTTCGCAGATGTGTGACCCAAACATGTCTTGTAAGCTGAAACCGTTCGAACAACAGGAAGAGTGAGGACGGGTGTGATGAAGTCAAAGTGTTCATGTTTTTCCATTCTTTATGAGTTTGCATATTCAAATTGCTTTGCTGTGCTTCAATAAAACACCGCACAGGAGCGGGAAAGCTTTTCTCTTTGCCGGACTGCTCCTTGCAAGTGACAAAGACAATCTTGGCTGGGTGATTCATTTATGAAGGCTTGTCTCGTTTTTGGCAACCTCTCTGACATATCATGTTCAAGCAATTCCTTATGGAATGATTCAACCGGACTCTAAAAACTGTGCACACTGCGGCAATAAGATCAATGGAGGTTGATCAATGTTTGTGAATAAAACACAAATTATTACGTTTTTAAAAAAATCAAGTACGTATTGGTCTTATTTATGAACTTTGTACTGGCTTGGTCGTGTGAGAGTCAATGAACCTCGGGTGGTCCTGCACAGTTTTGTGTACATGTGCGTAGTTTCACCTCATCCAAACATTTAAAATACATTGAATGCATCCATCCAGGGTTGCACGGATCTCGATCAGTGAACAAGCGCATGCAGCAAGGAATGCATCTGCATCTTTGGCTTACAATGGGCTTAAAAAGGGAGAACGTCACAACCCCCTTTTCCACCAACAAGCCCTGGAGCATTTAGTTATATCTCTTAATGCAAAAAGAAATACTTTTATTTTACTTGAAGGATTTCTATTCTATCAATGACATTATGTTGCGATGGCCCCCAGTGGTCCCCATCAATAAGTTAGGGTCCCACAACAGGTGTTCCATCAGACGCACACAATAGCCTATGTGTGCTAACTTCAGCTCGCTTCCAGAAACTTCTGTGACTATGTCAGGAATGAAATCGGGCATCGGCCACAACGTGCTTCCTTTTTAAATGCTCGTTTATCACAGTTGTGCTGCTAAAAGGAGATTTACATCGTAGGACGTAATTTAGTGAAATGTCCCCATGGTCCGGTCCAAATCGGGGTCGCACGCATTAATCTGTGTGCAGCAGGCTCAAGTCAAGGTAGCACTGTAGAAAATAGGACAAAGTCGCCGCATGAGCTTTGACTTGACCAAACCAAATTTGTCTTTCTGTGTCCTGCAGACGTCAGTGAATATGATCTCTGTTCTGTGAAAGAGAAGCCAGACTGGACTCACATCAAAAAGGAGGAGGAAGAAGAGGAGATCAACAAGTCACCACTGAACGTTGTCCCTATAAAGACTGAAGATGAAAACAAGGATGACAGTGAGGACAACAGAGGGGCGGAGCCTACAAGCAGCAGTTCAAGTCATCACGTGACAACAGAAGATGACGAAGACCACTGGGCGCCATCACAAGCACATAATGAGGACACATTATCAGACGCTCATGATGATAATGATACGAATGATGATGATGCTGATGATGGGCAAGCCAAAGGTGAAAGGGCATGTCACACTGACAGTTGGGTATGTACTCACTGTGGGAAATCATTAACTTCAAAATTCTCTTTAAAACAGCACATAAGAACACATACTGGAGAAAAACCTTTTTCCTGCTCAATTTGTGGCAAAAGCTTTTCTGTAAAGTCACATTTAACAAGCCACACAAGAACACACAGTGGTGAAAAACCTTTTTCCTGCTCGGTTTGTGGCAAGAGTTTCTCTCAAAGGTCTAATTTAATAATTCACACAAGAACACACAGTGGTGAAAAACCTTTTTCCTGCTTAGTTTGTGGCATGAGTTTTGTTAATCAGTCAAATGTAAAAAGGCACACAAGAACACACACTGGAGAAAACCCTTTTTCCTTCTCAGTTTGTGACAAGCGTTTCTCTCGAAAGTCAATTTTAACATGTCACACAAAAACACACAGTGGTGAAACACCTTTTGCTTGCTCGGTTTGTGGAAAATTCTTCTCTGAGAAGTCTCAGGTAACAAGACACACAAGAACACACAGTGGAGAAAAGCCTTTTTCCTGCTCAGTTTGTGGCAAGAGTTTCTCTCAAAAGTCAAATTTAACAAAACATAGAAGAACACACACTGGAGAAAAACCTTTTTCCTGCTCAGTTTGTGGCAAAAGCTTTTCTGTAAAGTCAACTTTAAAATATCACACAAGAACGCACAGTGGAGAAAAGCCTTTTTCCTGCTCAGTTTGTGGCAAGAGTTTCTCTCAAAAGTCAAATTTAACAAAACATAGAAGAACACACTCTGGAGAAAAGCCTTTTTCCTGCTCAGTTTGTGGCAAAAGCTTCCTCCGTAAGTCAACGTTAACAATCCACACAAGAACACACAGTGGTGAAAAACCTTTTTCCTGCTCAGTTTGTGGCAAGAGTTTCTCTCTAAAGTCACAATTAACAGCGCACTCAAGAACACACCGTGGTGAAAAACTTTTTTCCTGCTCAGTTTGTGGTGAAAGCTTTTCTATAAAGTCAAGTTTAACAAGCCACACAAGAAAGCACACTGTAGTAAAACCTTTTTCCTGCTCAGTTTGTGGCAAGGGTTTCTCTCAAAAGTCGCGTTTACGAAACCACACAAGAACACACAGTGGAGACAAGCCATTCAGTTGCAGCGTTTGCGCTAAAAAATTCTTCACTAAACGTAGTGCTGAGAGACACGATTGTGCTGGTGAGAATTGCAGCGATCCTTGAAGATTAAAAAAATGAAAGAACCGACTCTTTGTGGTAAGATGTAAATGTGATTTTGAATAAAATATAAATTTAATTTTGCAAACCTCTTTTATTGACACTAATCCAATGTGATCAGTGTCAGAAGAAGCAATGTGTCTGAGTGATGATGATTTGTTTTGGTGTTTACATCAAACATTATGAATATGATTGCCTTTGCCTGGAACAACATTTTTTAACATTATGCTTTTCAGTTGTCTTTTTAATCGTACTTAATGGAAAAGGTGTGAGAAGAAACTGTGCTTATGAAATCGTTGCCTTCCACAATCATCAATAAAATCACTTGTTCCACTTGCTCAACTGGCCTTCATTATGCTGTGTAAAAAGGTGAAAAACTGAACTAGAAGTTGAACTATAAAAAGAACCAGACAGAGAAACGCAAATCGTCTCAGTTTCTCTCAACGGCAGTTAAGTTGAATACGTTTTTCAAGTTCGTATTTGGGAACTGTCAGAGAAGTTTCTGCAAAACAACTGGACAAGCCTTCTGACTGTACAACTGAATCTACCAGCCAAGATTGTCTTTGTCACTTGCGAGGAGTGGTCCGCCAAACCTCTCAGTGAGAAGGTCCAGAGAAAAGCTTTCCCACTCCTGTGCGGCGTTTTATTGAAGCACGGCAAAGTGTGACCCACGAAATATGTGGTCACAGTTTGGTTCATTTGGGATGGTTGATGTGGTGAAGGGAAATCCATTTTCCAGGTTGATTTGAAAAGTGTGCGTGTTTCGACAGCAGAGGGCAGTAAAGGAACAGCACAGTAACAGCGATGTGATTGTATCTTCACTACAGGCTGCAGTAAAGTGGTGCTGTGTCGTAGTTTCTATGAGTTCACAGTTCTGACAAGATCCGTTGAAAAGGCAACAATGATCTCCGTTCTCATCATTTTTCCTGCATTTGCAGGATTATTATCTGTCAACACGCCTGCCAATCTGGGGCCTGGAACAAAAGCAATTTTCATAAGTAAACTCAAATAATGGAAAAACATGAACACTTTGACTTCATCACACCCGTCCACACTCTTCCTGTTGTTCAAACTGTTTCATTTTACAACACGTTTGGGTCACACTTCTGTTAAATGCGAGCTAAACGGTTTCCTGTCGAAAACGGATCAAGACGTGCATCTGTTTTGTGGCTTCCTGGTAAACTGCCAGCATAGTAAAGGATTTGATACATTTGACTATAAAGGATTTTATACGATTGACTACAAGTTAAATGTATTCAGTTTAATGCAAGAAAGATTTTTATTGACTGGCCTTTAATTCAATGTACAATAAAAGGTCAGATCAGGCTGTGTGAAATGCATAGGTGGCAGATGTTTTGTACAGGACGAGCCGCACTTCTGAGAACTGGGTGTGCTGACGCAGAATGTTCCAGACATCAAGGCGCTGTTGTGTGAGATAGGTAAAATGGCGACCGCAAAAGCAGAATAACAGATCCAGTGGCTCATTGGCAGTTGAGCACAAACAACTGCCTTGGCGCGCACATGGGAAGAGCCGACACGCCATCCTGCGGGGAAGACAACCAATAAGAGAAAGCTAAAGTTAGCTGCAGATGACACATAGCAAATAGGAGAGTAGTAGGATGTCTTTGCTTTGTTTGTTGAAATGTATAAATGATCCTGGGCAACTCAGGGGGGGGGCACAGAACGTGCACCGCCGGAGTAGGAGCTTGAGGAACTGGCAGTTGATAAAGGGGAGGGCAGTGGAGCGACTTTGTAAATAGTTCAAGCGTTCTGTGTTTTCCTCTTTTCTGGGGAGGCTGTGAAGGCAGCGGGGAAGCGACGGGAGTGAATGTTATGTTGTTGTCGTTGTTGTTTTAGTTTTCTGATCGGCGTGGTTGCGGCCAACAGCAGCCGTTTCTGGCTTAAAAATAAAAGTGTTCGCTGATGGACAAATCGGCCTGATTTATTATACAACGTTACAATATTTTAGTTTTTCCAAGTTCCTTGTTTGCCTTTTGTTTTGTTTATTAAATACCCATTAAGTTTCCCTCTCCTTGCTTCCCTGCTTTTGGGTCCTCTTCAACCTACTCCATAACTTGACACAAACATGTTGACATAAAGTATCAGTTTATCACGTCAACTGTTAATAATAGGGAAATACATTTGGAAGACTGTCCAACCGACGACATGGTGGCAGATGTTTTAACAAAACCAGCAACAAAAGTAAAATTCAATTCAATTCAAGTTCATATTTGTGTAATGTGCATACGGTTTGAATCTTACGTTTTTCCTTTGTTTGGAAGGAGACAACAATTATTTGCATCGCAAATGGCGACATCTGTCGGTGAGTTCGTGACAGTGCTCCACAAAGTCAGCAGCCAATCATATCACAGCGGGGTGTGTCCTATTCTTCCGCTTGAGTGCTGAACAAACTGCAGTCTTCACGCAGGAGATCCATTCAGCACTACTTGAAAAAAAAGACGCCATCTTTCATTCGTCTCGTCGAACAAAGAGAAGCTCACGAGTTATCGCCAAGCAGAGATCAAGTGCGGATTTGTTGAGATTGGCGTTTGAAAATGTGTGCAAGAACGACACCCAAGCACAAAGAGGAACTTTGTGGAATAAAAGAAGAGAACGAGCAACATCATCAACTGCTGGACGAAGTTTGCAACCAGCCTCGTGTTGTGCTACTCAAAGCAGGTTTGTACCCGTCTTACTCTCATTTGCTTTGTAAAGAACGACTTTCTATCGTTAAAAATATGCATCACAACATTAAGTTGTTTGGGGAAATCGTTCAAGGTTATTGCCGTTTTATTTTTAAATATTGCCTTTTACTTGTCGGTTTGCTGAACATTTATTTTTGACAAATGAAATCAGTGCAGAAAATTGTCTGCCAATGAAAAACCAATAGTGGGGGGTAAACTCCATGTTTTTTCCCAGTATAAAATTTGAACTGATTATTTAACATTTTACATTTTCTGGTTTTTATATCTTGTTGCAGCAATTCCTTATGGAATGAATTCTACCTGACAATGGCTGTTGATCAATTTTAGTGCATAAAACACAAATTATTAAGTTCAAGTACGTATTGGTCTTATTTATTTATGAACTTTGTACTGGCGCAGTCGGGTGAGAGTCAATGAACCTCGATGGCCCTGCACAGTTTTGTGCACATGTGCGTACTTCACCTGATCCGCGCATATGAGCATTAATTCCATATCCTTGATATCAGACATTTGCGTATTTCACTAGTGCGGTCTTTTCCAGCACTAGTTATACATTCAGCTACACTAGTGATGCCCTCTGTCGTACTAGTTGCACAGAAACTCTGACAAGTGACTCATTTTCAGCAACATGTTAAATAGTAAAACGTGGATTATTCCAACATGTTAACTAGTGACATATGATTTCCTACACTAGTTAACTAGTGAGAGCGAAAATACCCAATAGTTAACTTGTAATGGCTAGAATACTTCCTAGTAGACTTGTGAAAGCCCTTTAAGCCTTAATATTTCACTAGTAACTTTCAAAAATGTTACTTGTCAACTAGTGATGCCCCAAATTTCCACTAGTTACACTAGTCAGAAATTTTGACTGAACTAGTTGGCGGCACGGAGGCCGACTGGTTAGCACGATGGCCTCACAGTGAGAGACATCATCGGGCGTGGGTTCGATCCCGGCTCCGGCCATCCTGTGTGGAGTTTGCATGTTCTCCCCGTGCTTGCGTGGGTTTCCTCTGGGTACTCCGGTTTCCTCCCACATTCCAAAAACATGCATGGCAGGCCGATTGAACACTCAAAATTGCCCCTAGGTATGAATGAGTGTGAGCTCGGATGGTTGTTCGTGTCTGTGTGCCCTGCAATTGGCTGGCAACCAGTTCAGGGTGTCCCCCGCCTCCTGCCCAAAGATAGCTGGGATAGGCTCCAGCACCCCCCGCGACCCTAGTGAGGAGAAGCGGTATAGAAGATGGATGGAAAGTTCAACTAGTGAGGTCCAAAATGTTTACTAGTAGAACTAGTGGATGCCAAACTGCTCACGAGTCAACTAGTTACACAAAAAACTAATGAGAAGGTGGGGCAGATGTGTGCATCCAGGATTCCTATTGGCTCTACAGTTAAATACACGAATCAGAATTCAGATTTTGTCATTGTCCCACCCAATTTATTTGCACATGGTTTATACAAGTTGACAAGTGTTCCTGGGGAACTGCAGCTAGTTAACTAGCAGCTGCCTCTCATGGGCTACATGTTGACGAGTGAATGCATGAAGCCAAACTAAAGGCTTGCAATCTATTTTGGCCTTCCAAGTTAACTAGAGAGGCTCAAAATATTAACTAGTAAACTAGTACATGCTGAGATATCCACTAGTTACACTAGTTGTGCTCATTTTGACCTCTCTTGTTAACTTGTAAAGCTCATGTATTCTAACTAGTAAAGTATTTGGGTTCAAAGTGAGTCACGAGCAAACAAGTGACAATTATTTTCACATAACTAGTTCACAAGTGGATGACAAAATTGCGCACTAGGTGACATGTGCACACAACAAGTTAACTTGTGAAATCATCAAATTTGAGAAGTTGATTTTTTTCCCAGTTTACAACGCGATACAAGTTCACAAGTTGTGCACACATATCCACTAGTAAGCAATTTTGGTTAACTAGTATGATATAAATGCCAGCTAGTATGCAAAAACATTAGCTAGTATACCAAAAATCCCCACATGTTAGATATTTGTTGTGCACAATGCATCACTCGTGATGCATAACCTTTAACAAGTAAAAATAAAAGGCCAACATGTAGGATAAAATTCAAACATGTTCAGTCAACTCTTGCACAAGTTCTTTTCTGTGTCTGACAAGTGAGACAAACTTCCTTCTACTTGTTAGCTAGTTAAATAAACATCAGTGTCACTCATTAACGAGTGACTCATTGTGGACTCAACTAGTTCACTAGAATGAAAACATGTGTTTCACAAGTTAACGAGTGGGGTAAAAATTAGACTAACCAGTGGCTATCTTTGCATTTACTAGGAAACTAGTTCACATTTTGAACCTCACTAGTCAGCTAGTAAGGTTGGCAAGATCTCAACCAGTGTGACTAGTGGACAAGTTATGCCTTACTAGTGAGCTAGTGAGCATTTGAGAATCTGACAAGTCAGCGAGTAAGGCCAGGAAAAAGCTTAACTAGTGTCACTAGTGGACATTTGGCCCTTACTAGACAACATGTAAAATGAAATATGTGACCATTGTTGTCTCTAAAATCACTCATACACCAACATGTTCACGAGTGAACTGCATTCAAATGAAGCAGGCGGGACAAGTACTTTGATTGGTCAATATCTAGATGAGATCTCTTGACGCTTTAACCCTTAAGAGCCCGGCCCGTCATACCTGTTATGAAAAGAGTGATTGTATAAAAACACATCCTACTTATGATTAATCTTACTCTCTCTCCCTCTCCATATGCAGGCTGGTGTAAAAAAATAGGTATGTAGTTATATAAAAGAGAAAACATGTACAATACTTTCTGTGTAGTAAATATTAAGCTATTAAATATTACATAATATAAAATACAGTCATCATATGTCACTAATTTCAGACTACCGTATACCAAAATCATGAGCAGTGACTGGTTAGATTATATTAATTTGAAATGGACCGCCAATAGGAAACCATTGCATTCTTTCCTACTGATCCCCATGAGCTAAAAAATGCGCACTAGTTCACTAGTAACCTTATTTTAGCGCTTACTAGTTGACATGTAAACTAAAAAATGGCCATTAGATGTTAACTAGTATGCTAGTAACGAGTGGGCAGTTTTTAGCTTACGGGTTAATTAGGGTGAATTTTTTGAGCGCACTAGCTCACTAGTAAGATCATTTTTGTATCTTACTAGTTAACATGTAAGATAAAAATGCCCACTAGTTTTTTTAGCTTACTAGTTAACACGTATGATACAAATGCCCTCTAGTTCACTAGTAAGCTCATTTTTTAGCTTACTAGTTAACATGTGATGGGCATTTCTGAGCTTACGTGTGAACTAGTAAGCTAAAATATCTTACTAGTGAACGAGTGGGCTTTTTTTTAGCTTACATGATCACTAGTAAGCTCATTTTTGTATCTTACTAGTGAACATGTAAACCCCTAAATGCTGTGGCGGACTAGTGTGAAATGCATGCTCAAGGCCATAGAATAAATACTCAAATGGCATCCCTCGGCAAGGCTTTTCAACATTTATTCAACGGGCGTCTTGTCACTATCCTCCATTACCCAGGATTCCTCCGACATGACGTTTGTTCTTCGGACAGCCAATCACGATACATAATATGCCAACCAGCGACATAAGCCGAAGAGAAAACCTTCAGAGGTATTGCAATGTTTTTTGTAAATATTACTCTATTGTGATACAACATTTGATTTTACGATTATTTTAGGCGACAAAGTAGTGGTGTAAACGTCAAATGTGGGGTCAATTTATCAAGATAAGCCCTACTTAAAAACTTGCTTCAACGATTTCGGAGACGTCGGTGCCCGGTTTTGATTGTGGATGGCGGCAGTTCAACGCTCACAGTCGCCGCCGAGAGCAGCTTCATGTTGGCGGGACTTTCTGAAATCTGCAGCTGGTAGTTTTATAGCGATTGAACTGCAAAAAATGAAGTTTTACGCGCATCTGACGCTCACATTTTGGCTTCACGGTGTCGTTTGTTCATTGCTCTCAAGCTAATAGAGTAGGAACAAGAGTTCAATTAACGTTGGAACATAATCACTCATTATCGTTTGCTAGCTGCGTTTGTATATTTGAATGATTTTCTTGCCTTCATTACACGCAGTATTTGTATTCCTTTGTAACTGTGTCTTATAAATAAGGTTGCTGTGCTGAAGGTTTGCATGTTTATAGAATCATCCCTTTGAGTTCTGATTAAGGGGATATTTTCTGAATGAATGTTATTTTGTTACGGTTTTATGATATACACAGTCATATGGTGAATAATTGTGCATCGTTTGACATTCTGGTGTATTGTTAATACTGTTTGCCTTTGATATTGGTGTGTGTTTCACTCTGTTCTGTTTCTCATACAGAGTGGACGATTAAAGCATTGACTTGCTTACTTCACTTTTATTAACTTCTTAACTTTTGCAGTACAGTACGTTACTTCAGTCTGTTGACATAGGGAAAACGTCACTTCCTCCTTCTCTCGTCCGTCACTGTAATCGGCCCCTAAGCAACATAACATAACTAACAATAATATTGTTACAGTAACCATTAAAAAAACGTATAGTCACCATAAAAGTATTTTTTTTAAAAACGTATCGTAAACATACTAAAGCTGTTGCTTTATGTTATTTACAAAGAATTTTTGTTTAAAATCCCCCTGGCTCTTCTTTTTGTCTTTTCTATATTATGTACGTATTAATAACTGTGTTTGGTTTGCTAATGTTAATAAAGGTTTTTGTTTTTTTTTCAAAAAAACGTATGAGTAAATATTTATCATCTCATCAATATTTGCACAACAGAGTACTGAGTTTCGAGATCCTCACAATAATAGTTCTCAAAATCATATTTCTTAGGAATTTAGCTTAGTTAAGGGATATTTTATTGACAATCTAACATCAATATACACAGACAGAAAAATTGGTGGTGGGGGGCGCGAGTCTTCTTTCTTCTTGGAAGGGGCGGGCGTGAAATAATTGAGAGGCATTGCTAGTAGCTGCAGACATTATATTCATACAATCTCGCAGCCCGAGTGAACCACAGCATTGTTGCAAGTTCGGTAGGAGAAACGGAAACGTCCCACTGCTGTAGCAGCAGCGGCTTCTCGGGGCATAGGCGGAAGTGACGTAAGAGCTGACTCGCCAATGTGGCGTTAATTTAGTTATTTTGCAAAAAAAAAATTATCGACCGAATTAAAATATTATATAAAATATATATTAAAATAGAACAGCCAGGGGTAAAACAAACACAGAGTCAAAGAAATATATTTGAAAAATACGTGCTTATAGCATGACGTCATTACCTAGCGCGCAGCTTCCGAAGGACCTCGACCACATCCACCGACCCGTCCACACCGGAACAAAAACACCCACCGCTAAATTCTTCTGATTTAGCGTGGAACTGACTGTAATTTTCTCAAAGGATGTCCAGTGCTACTCTAAAGGACGTCGACATAATTGATTAAGTCTTTGTGTCCCGATAACCTCATCTTCGCGCGTTGATGCTTTTCGGCGTAGTTAGCTTAGCTTGTTAGCTAGCTAGCCGCTAACGAAAAGAGGCACATGACTCATCGCCAAGCAGAGATCAAGTGCGGATTTTTGGAAATTATCATTTGAAAATGTGTGAAAGAACGACACCCAAGTACGAAGAGGAACTTTGTGGAATAAAAGAAGAGAACGAGCAACATCTTCAACTGCTGGGCGAAGGTTGCAACCAGCCTCGTGTTGTGCCACTCAAAGCAGGTTTGTACACGTCTTACTCTCATTTGCTTTGTAATGAACGACTTTCTATCGTTAAAAATATGCATCACAACATTAAGTTGTTTGGGGAAATGCATTCAAGGTTATCGCCGTTTTATTTTTAAATATTGCCTTTTACTTGCAGGTCTGCTGAACATTTGTTTTTGCCAAATGAAATCAGTGCAGAAAATATATGCCAAAGAATAACCAATAGGGGGGGGGGTGAACGCCAGGTTTTTTCTTTTATAAAATTTGAACTGATTATTTAACATTTTACATTTTCTGGTATTTATATCTTGTTAAAGCAATTCCTTACGGAAGGAATTCTGCCTGACTCTAAAAAAAATGTGCACACTGCGGCGAAAACATCAATGGCGGATGATCAATTTTAGTGGATAAAACACAAAATATTAAGTTATTTTAAAAAATCAAGTACGTATTGGTCTTATTTATTTATTAACTTTGTACTGGCTTGGTCGGGTATGAGTCAATGAACCTCCGGTGGATCTGCACAGTTTTGTGCACATGTGCGTAGATTCACCCCATCCAAACATTTAAAATACATTTCATGCATCCATCCAGGGTTGCACGGATCTCATCAGTGAACAAGCGCATGCTGCAAGGAATGCATCTGCATCTTTGGCTTACTATGGGCTTAAAAAGGGAGAACGTCACAACCCCCTTTTCTACCAACAAGGCCAGGAACATTTAGTTCCTGGTAATAAAGTTCCTGTGGCTCAGGTGGTTTGCATCTCCCCCACAACTCGTAGTTCCTGGTAATTTATCCAAATGACAATGATGATGTATCAGTGGGAGGTCTTGTGTTACTTTGTTACTCATTACTGACACCCGATGGCTGTTGAGCATCATTGCAGTTCCAAAATAATTCAGTGAACTCTTAAAAAATATTATGGTGTATCTTAGTTGAATTAGAATACATATTGGATAACTTTAAAATATACAGTCATTATTCAAATATGTTAACATAAAAGTCAGAGAGAAAGTGCTGTTGCTTAATGCTTATGTGTAAGAACTTTTACTCTTCAAACGTAATTTTGTTTTAAAATTTATTTAGAAACAGAAATTTTATAAAAAAAGTAAAAAGGGGAATGTTGGAACGTACTAGCAGGCTAAATGTCATTTTGGGCAAAAACAAAACAAACAAAAAAAACCCAAACGTAAATCATACAATAAATCACGACTCTGATTCCAGGGCTTCTTTAATTCTTTTAGGGATGCAGATTATCATTAAAGCAAAAAGTACCCACAATGAAACTATCTCTAAATGCAAAATGAAATACTTGAAAACATATTTCGCTTGAAAGATTCCTATTTTATCAATGACATTATGTTGCGATGACCCCCAGTGATCTGCATCAATATGTTTGGGTCCCACAACAGGTGTTCCATCAGACGCACACAATAGCCTGTGTGTGCTAACTTCAGCTCGCTTCCAGAAACGTCTGTGACTAATTCAGGAATGAAATCGGGCATCAGCCGCAACGTGCTTCCTTTTTAAATGCTCGTTTATCACTGTTGTGCTGCTAAAAGGAGGTTTACATCGTAGGACGTAATGTTGTGAAATGCCCCCATGGTCTGGTCCAAGTTGGGGTCGCACGATTATTCCGTGTGCGGCGGGCACAAGTCAAGGTAGCACAGTAGAAACAATATAAGACAAAGTCACCGCATGAGCTTTGACTTGACCAAACCAAATGTGTGTTTGTCTTTTTGTGTCCGACAGACGTCAGTGAATACGATCTCTGTTCTGTGAAAGAGGAGCCAGACTTGACTCACATCAAAAAGGAGGAAAAGGAGGAGGAGGAGATCAACAAGTCACCAGTGAACGGTGTCCATATAAAGACTGAAGATGAAAACAAGGATGAGAGTGAGGACAACAGAGGGGCAGAGCCTCCAAACAGCATCTCAAGTAGTCACGTGACAACAGAAGGCGATGAAGACCAATGGGGACCATCACAAGTACATAATGAGGACACATTATCAGACGCTCGTGACGATGATGATGATGGTGATAATGGGCAAGCTAAAAGTGAAAGGGCATGTCACACTGACTCATTAACTTCAAAGTTGTCTTTAAAAGGGCACACAAAAACACACACTGGAGAAAAACAATTTTCCTGCTCAGTTTGTGGCAAGAGGTTCTCTCAAAAGTCGCATTTAACAAACCACACAAGAACACACAGTGGAGAAAAACTTTTTTCTTGCTCAGTTTGCAGTAAATGCTTCTCTCAAAAGTCTTATTTAGTAAGGCACACAAGAACACACACTGGAGAAAAACCTTTTCCCTGCTCAGTTTGTGGCAAGAGTTTCTCTCATAAGATAAGTTTAACAAAACACACAACAACACACAGTGGTGAAAAACCTTTTTCCTGCTCAGTTTGTGGAAAATGCTTCTCAAGAAAGACATATTTAACAGAACACACAAGAACACACAGTGGTGAAAAACCTTTTTCCTGCTCAGTTTGTGGAAAATGCTTCTCAAGAAAGACATATTTAACAGAACACACAAGAACACACAGTGGTGAAAAACCTTTTTCCTGCTCAGTTTGTGGAAAATGCTTCTCAAGAAAGACATATTTAACAGAACACACAGTGGTGAAAAACCTTTTTCCTGCTCAGTTTGTGGAAAATGCTTCTCAAGAAAGACATATTTAACAGAACACACAGTGGTGAAAAACCTTTTTCCTGCTCAGTTTGTGGAAAATGCTTCTCAAGAAAGACATATTTAACAGAACACACAGTGGTGAAAAACCTTTTTCCTGCTCAGTTTGTGGATAATGCTTCTCAAGAAAGACATATTTAACAGAACACACAGTGGTGAAAAACCTTTTTCCTGCTCAGTTTGTGGAAAATGCTTCTCAAGAAAGACATATTTAACAGAACACACAAGAACACACAGTGGAGAAAAACCTTTTTCCTGCTCAGTTTGTGGCAAAAGCTTCTCTGTAAAGTCATATTTAGGAATCCACACAAGAACGCACAGTGGAGAAAAACCTTTTTCCTGCTCAGTTTGTGGCAAAAGCTTCTCTGAAAAGGCACAATTAACAAGCCACACAAGAACACACACTGGAGAAAAACCTTTTTCCTGCTCAGTTTGTGGCAAGGGTTTCTCTCATAAGATAAGTTTAACACAACACACAACTACACACAGTGGTGAAAAACCTTTTTCCTGCTCAGTTTGTGGAAAATGCTTCTCTGTAAAGTCAAATTTAGGAATCCACACAAGAACGCACAGTGGAGACAAGCCATTCAGTTGCAGCGTTTGTGCTAAAAAATTCTCCACTAAACAGAGTGCTAAGAGACACGATTGTGCTGGTGAGAATAGCAGCGATCCTTGAAGCTTAAAAAAAAGAAAACAAAAAACTGAAGGAATTGACTTTGTGGTAAGATGTAAATGTGATTTTGAATGAAATGTGATAAATTTAGTTTCGCAAAGCTCTTTTATTAACACTAAGCCAGAAGAACCATTGTGTCTGAGTGATGATGATTTTTTTTTGTGTGTTTACTTAAAACATGTAAATAAAATTAATTGCCTTTGCCTGGAACAACATTTGTTAACGTTATGCTTTTCAGTTGTCTTTTTAAATCGTACTTAATGGAAAAGGTGTGAGAAGAAACTGCTTATGAAATCGGTGCCTTCCACAATCATCAATAAAATCACTTGTTCCACTTGCTCAACTGGCCTTCATTACGCAGTGAAAAGGTGAAAAACTAAACTAGAAGTTGAACTATAAAAAGAACCAGAAAGAGAAACGCAAATCGGCTCAGTTTCTCTCAAAGGTTTTGGTATGTCAGGAGTTGGCAACTTGATGGCGACTGGAGTCAGCGCTGGTTTTCTCGCTGTGTTTGGCTGGCTCGTATATGTATGGTCCATTGAACAAAACTCAAACTCTTCAAATACCCCCTCACATACATTTAATATTTCACTTTCTGAATAAATTTCTGACTGGCTAAATACACTTTCTAGGTTGAGCTCTATCAAGCGTTTGGGGTTTGTTGCTAAGCAGAATCTCACTTCGGAAAAAACTATCATTTTGTCAAATATACCCAATTAAATTTTTTATACATTGGATTATTTATATAATGAAATAGGGAAATATTAAAATTGGCAACCACATACAGACCTAATTCAATTAATAAGAAATGTGGAAACATTTTATAAATATTGAGATCATTGAGAAGAGTCCTAATCTTGAAATAAATATTGAAATATAAAAATGACTAATGTTTTAAATTATTTCAATAACCCGACCCCGGATGAGCGGCAGAAAATGGCTGGATGGATGGAATAATTTAAATTGCATACATATTCAAATGAACAAATATGTTAAGAAATATTCAAGAGTGAAATAAAAAGGTTTAAATTAATATTGATATAATTTCATATTAAAATAATTGAATAAATATTGTATTATTACATAAGCAAGCTTAAATATACATTGAAATATATTTTTTTTAAAAAGTAGTGTATTTTTAAATGGCCTAATATAGATATAGGAAGTAATTCTCTTTATGAAACTATGAAGGGACTGGAGCTCACAGAAGTGACCAGTCTTGGTTCTGAAGTTCCGATGTAATCAGATACTGCCCTGAGAGAAAATAGGCCTGAGCATTGTTTATGGTGGTGGCAATTCTCTCGCCAGGTCAGTGACCTTCCAGGGTATGAGAGTAATTTAAGGTGGTCACTAGTAGACTGGTCGTATCAACGGGGAGACGCATCTGCTCTCCCTCTGGGGGACTTTTGGAGGGAAATCCCAAAGACTAGCGTGATGGGAATGCATATGCGTCAAGTCAAGTCAATTTTATTTGTATAGCCCTTAATCAGAGACAGTCTCAAAGGGCTTTACATAACCACAATCGACATCCACTGATCTTAACCCCCAGGAGGGCAAGGAAAAACTCAAAAAACCTCATTAGGGGAAAAGTGAGAAACCTAGAGAAGGGACCACAGATGGGGGAATCCCCCTTACAGGCTGCAATGGATGCCAACTGGGCAACATTTGACACATAAAATGATGCTATACAATGTTAGATGAGATAATCTGAGAGTCAATCAAAAGAAGTGCTGCAGGAAGATGACTTCAGTGGAGCGCGTCCTCATCCAGGGCCGTAATCTCCATGGCAGCATATCCGAGGATGAGCCTTCGATCTTGTACCGGTCAGTTGGTGTAAATTCAGAACAGCCACTTCCAAGTGAATCACCATCATCTAATTCCCAAGTCGGGGAATTGGGAACATAAAGAAAGAACAGAAGTAGTAAACAGACCAACAAGTAGTTCAACAAAGTTCTGAAATATAAGGAAATCAGAAGAGGCGCTGCATGAAGACGACTTCGGCAGAGCAGGTCCCTTCCCGATTGGTCAGTGCCGTAATCTTCATTGCAGGTCACCATCACCTAATTCCCAAGCAGGGGAAGGAGGGGGCAGAAAAAAGAAGAAGCGGCAGTAAACAGGCCTACAAATAATTAACTTAGATGCTAAAGTATAGAAATAAATTGATCAAATGATGCGCTGCAGGAAGACGACATCACTGGAACAGGTGCATGCCCAGTGGGTCACCGTCACCTAATCCCCCAGCCGGGGGAAAAGGGGGCAGAAAAGAGAAAAAAGCGGCAGAAAACAGGACAACAAATAGTTCAGCTAAATGCACAAGAGTATAAATGCGTCTTTAATAGTGTTTTGAACATTTCTACTGAGGTGGCGCCTCTAATACCTGAGGGTAGTGCATTCCAAAGCATTGGTGCCCGAATAGAGAACGCTCGAGAACCTGCAGACTTCTTTTTGGCTCGCGGGATCACTAAAAGACCAGCATTTTGTGAGCGAAGGTTTAGCAGAACTTTAAAATCACCTCTCAAGTGGACCGGAAGCCAATGCAAATTGGCTAGTATCGGGGTAATATGATCAAACTTTCTCGTCCTAGTCTTTTAATACTAGACATGGGGAGACCCGAGAGCAAAACGTTACAATAGTCGAGGCGAGACGTAACAAACGCATGGATTAAGATTTCCGCGTCACACGTTGATAGAATTGGGCGAATTTTAGCAATGTTACGCAGATGAAAAAACACAGTTCTAGTAATATTTTTAATGTGCATTTGAAACGACATAGTTGCGTCAAATATAACACCGAGATTTTTTGTTGAATCCTTTTGGGCAATATTACATTTACCGATATTCAGAGTGGTGTCTTTGAAAAGGTACCGATGACGCGCTGGTCCAATGATGAGCATCTCGGTTTTATCTGAGTTAAGACGCAAAAAATTGAAAGACATCCATTGTTTAATTTCGGCAAGGCATGCCTCTAATTTATAGCAATCACGCAAATTCGTTATATCCAACGGCATGGATAATT
The DNA here is from genome assembly GCF_059441095.1 of Idiotropiscis lumnitzeri. Classification (NCBI taxonomy): domain Eukaryota; kingdom Metazoa; phylum Chordata; class Actinopteri; order Syngnathiformes; family Syngnathidae; genus Idiotropiscis; species Idiotropiscis lumnitzeri. Next base: position 23,375,672 of record NC_142392.1, on the reverse strand, counting down.
GTGGATCATCAGCATAACAATGAAAACTAATGTTATATTTCCGTATAATATCACCAAGCGGTCGTATGCAGATGCTAAACAATAGAGGTCCAAGTACCGATCCCTGCGGAACTCCACATGTGATCTTACAAAGATCCGAAGTCGCATTGCCATGAATTACACGGTGCGTCCTCTCCGACAGATACGAATTAAACCAAGAAAGCGCTGAACCTGAAATGCCAACACACGTTTCAAGGAGTTTTAATAATATAATTAACGGTGTCAAAAGCGGCACTAAGATCGAGTAAGAGTAATATTGATGAGGTGTCGGCGCCCAAAGCTATGAGAAGATCATTAGTAACTTTAGCAAGGGCCGTCTCAGTAGAGTGGTCGGCTCTAAAACCCGATTGGAAAGGTTCAAATTGCTTATTAGCAGTCATATATTCATTAAGTTGTTGCGCTACGACTTTTTCAAGAATTTTTGCAATAAACGGAAGATTTGAAACCGGCCTATAGTTGATGAGACTCTCTGGGTCGAGGTTTGGTTGCTTAAGTAGCGGTCGGATAACGGCGGTCCTAAAAGCTGCTGGTACTACACCCGTGGTAAGTGATAGATTAATTATATTTAAAACAGACGGTCCTAGGGTCGTAAACAGTTCTTTAATTAGTTTGCCAGGAAGCGGATCGAGCACACAAGTTGTCGGTTTTGCTGCACTAACCAATTTTGTTAGGCTCTCAAGAGATATTTTTTTAAATTGACATAAGGTTATCGGACAGTTATCAGCCCTAATGTCCCTATTAACACCATTTATCGCGGAAGTCGACGGAATTTTAAGAACAGTGTCTTTAATCTCCTCACGAATACATTCTATCTTCTGAGTAAAAAATTGCATAAAATCGTGAGCTGAATAGGAAGAGCTATCCGAGGTTGGTCGCTGTTGCGTTAGCATTGCTACGGTATCAAATAAATATTTAGGGTTGTTTTTATGTAAGACAATTAATCTAGAATAATAATTAGTTTTGGCTAAATTAAGTGCTTCTTTGTATATTAGTAAACTATCGCACCATGCCTGACGGAAGACCTCAAGTTTGGTCGCACGCCATTTGCGCTCAAGCTTCCTACAAGATCGGTTCAGTACGCGCGTTTCCTCTGTAAACCACAGAGTAAGCCTCTTTGGACGAGTTTTAGTTTTTAAAGGTGCGACGGAGTCAAGCGCATTTAACAAAGCGACATTAAAGTTGTTTGTGAGATCATCAATCGTACCAATATAATTAGGAAACGAAGCAGTTGCTAAAGGGAGTAGCTCAGAGAACGCAACGATGGTTGAGGAGCTAATGTTACGGCTGCTATAATTTTGATTATGGTCAGAACGATGACAGTGAGCCAAGACTTCAAATTTGATAAAGTAATGGTCAGATATAGCACTGGTATATGGTAATACAATTATTTTTGAAGATGCTAAGCCTCGGGTTAATACCAAATCTAGCGTATTGCCATTTATATGCGTTGCTTCATTTATTATTTGCGTGAAACCAAACATATCAATGATTGTCCGAAACGCTACGGTAAGTGGTTCCGACGGGAGATTCATATGAATGTTGAAGTCGCCCATGATAAGTTACCAAATCAGCTACGAATTCATCTAAAAAGCCGGAGTAAGAGCCAGGCGGACGATAAAGAACGGCAAGATAAAACGGCAGCTCGGCTGAGGATCGCATAATGAGAACTTCAAATGTTTTAAAGGAATTGCTAAAACGAGGACTAAGTTTTAGGTTAGATTCGGAAATGAGGGCTACACCCCCGCCTTTCTTTTGAGGGCGCGCAACATGCGAGCTCACGAAGTTTGGAGGCGAAGCCTCATTTAGCGGTAAAAACTGATTCGGTTTTAACCAGGTCTCGCAAAGACCAATCATGTTAAGATTATGGTCTCTAATAAGGTCATTAACAAGGCTTTCGATGAAAGCGATCTAATATTTAAAAAACCGAGTTTCAGTAAAATAGGTCTCTCTAAGTTATTCCGCGCAACAGGACTCCTGGTCATAATATTAAGGAGATTGCCTTGCCTAGGTCCCGGATTGTACCTCGAGCGACTATAAACGCGGCGAGAAATTCTGACGGTCGGAATCCGATAGTTATTTACCAGCTTTCGAGTGCTATTATTTTGAGAGAACGGCTCGTCGTCAATAAAACCGACCGAGGAGGAATGCTTAAACCCATCATGTATTGCCACCTCAGTAGAAATTATATCAGTATGACTACTGACAACTGAAAAGCATAACGTTAAAAAATGTTGTTCCAGGCAAAGGCAATTAATTTCATTTTTAATGTTTGATATAAAAACAAAAAAAAAATCATCACTCAGACACGATGGTTCTTCTGACACTGATCACATTGGCTTAGTGTCAATAAAAGAGGTTTGCAAAATTAAATTTATATTTTATTCAAAATCACATTTACATCTTACCACAAAGAGTCAGTTCCTTCAGTTTTTTTTGTCTTTTTTTTAAGCTTGAACGATCGCTGCAATTCTCACCAGCACAATTGTGTCTCTCAGCACTCTGTTTAGTGGAGAATTCTTAGCACAAACACTGCAACTGAATGGCTTTTCTCCACTGTGCGCTCTTGTGTGGCTTGTTAACTGTGAATTTTGAGAGAAACTCTTGCCACAAACTGAGCAGGAAAAAGGTTTTTCTACAGTGTGCTTTCTTGTGTGGCTTGTTAAACTTGCCTTTAAAGAAAAGCTTTCACCACAAACTGAGCAGGAAAAAGGTTTTTCTCCATTGTGTGTTCTTGTGTGCCTTGTTAAATGCGACTTTACAGAAAAGCTTTTGCCACAAACTGAGCAGGAAATTTTTTTTTCTCCACTGTGTGTTCTTGTGTGAATTATTAAATGAGACCTTCGAGAGAAATTCTTGCCACAAACTGAGCAGGAAAAAGGTTTTTCACCACTGTGTGTTCTTGTGTGCCTTGTTAAATGCGACTTTACAGAAAAGCTTTTGCCACAAACCGAGCAAGCAAAAGGTTTTTCACCACTGTGTGTTCTGGAGTGATTTACTAAATTAGACTTTTGAGAGAAATTCTTGCCACAAACTGAGCAGGAAAAAGGTTTTTCACCACTGTGTGTTCTTGTGTGCCTTGTTAAATGCGACTTTACAGAAAAGCTTTTGCCACAAACCGAGCAAGCAAAAGGTTTTTCACCACTGTGTGTTCTGGAGTGATTTACTAAATTAGACTTTTGAGAGAAACTCCTGCCACAAACTGAGCAGGAAAAAGGTTTTTCACCACTGTGTGTTCTTGTGTGCCTTGTTAAATGCGACTTTACAGAAAAGCTTTTGCCACAAACTGAGCAGGAAAAAGTTATTTCTCCACTGTGTGTTCTTATGTGCCGTTTTAAAGAGAATTTTGAAGTTAATGATTTCCCACAGTGAGAACATACCCAACTGTCAGTGTGACATGCCCTTTCACCTTTGGCTTGCCCATCATCAGCATCATCATCATCATTAGTATCATTATCGTCATGAGCATCTGATAATGTGTCCTCATTATGTGCTTGTGATGGCGCCCAGTGGTCGCCGTCACCTTCTGTTGTCACGTGATGACTTGAGCGGCTGCTTGTAGGCTCCGCCCCACTTTTGTCCTCACTCTCATCCTTGTTTTCAACTTCACTCTTTATAGGGACAACGTTCAGTGGTGACTTGTTGATCTCCTCCTCCTCCTGCTCCTTTTTGATGTGAGTCAAGTCTGGCTCCTCTTTCACAGAACGGAGATCGTTTTCACTGACGTCTGCAGGACACAGAAAGACAAATTTGGTTTGGTGAAGTCAAAGCTCATGCGGCGACTTTGTCTTATATTGTTTCTACCATGCTACCTTGACTTGTGCCTGCCGAAAACGAATCAATGCGTGCGACCCCGATTTGGACCGGACCATGAGGGCATTTCACAAAATTACGTCCGACGAAGTAAACCTCCCTTTTGATGCCCTATTTCATTCCTGACTTAGTCACAGACGTTTCTGGAAGCGAGCTGAAGTTAGCACACACAGACTATTGTGTGCGTCTGATGGAACACCTGTTGTGGGACCCTAACATATTGATGGGGCCACTGGGGGCCATCACAACATTATGTCATTGATAGAATAGAAATCCTTCAAGCGAAATATGTTTCCAAGTATTTCTTTTTGCATTTAGAGAAAGAACTAAATGCTCCTGGACTTGTTGGTGGAAAAGGGGGTTGTGACGGTCTCCCTTTTTAAGCCCATAGTAAGCCAAAGTTGCAGATGCCTTCCTTGCAGCATGCGCTTGTTCACCGATGAGATCCGTGCAACCTTGGATGGATGCATGAAATGTATTTTAAATGTTTGGATGAGGTGAAACTATGCACATGTGCACAAAACAGTGCAGAGCCACCCGAGGTTCATTGACCGAGCCAGTAAAAATTTCATAAATAAGACCAATACGTACTTGATTTTTAAAAAAAAAAAACAACTTTGTGTTTTATCCACTAAAATTCATCAACCGCCATTGATATTTTTGCCGCAGTGTGCACAGTTTTTAGAGTCAGGTTGAATCATTCCATAAGGAATTGCTTGAACAAGATATGTCAGAGTTTTTGTCAAAAACGAGACAAGTCTGCACAAATGAATCACCCAGCCAAGATTGTCTTTGTCACTTGCGAGGAGCAGTCCGGCAAAGAGAAAAGCGTTCCCGCTGCTGTGCGGCGTTTTATTGAAGCACAGGAAAGCAATTTGAATATGCAAACTCATAAAGAATGGAAAAACATGAACACTTTGACTTTATCACACCCGTTCCACACACTTCCTGTTGTTCGAACGGTTTCAGCTTACAACACATGTTTGGGTCACACTTCTGTTAAATGCGAGCTAAACGGTTTCCTGTCAAACACGGTTCAAGGCGTGCATCGGTTTTTGTGGCTTCCTGCTAAACTGCCAGCATAGACACAACTCTGTTACCACTGAACTCACGTTTTCCTGTTTAAGAGGTCCATGTTTTTGTGACCTTCTATTAACCCGTAAGCATAGTTTTGAAACATGATGACATGACAAACTTAATTTCTTTCACAATAATATAAAAACTTTCGAAGATATAGCAAAAACAAATTGGAGAAGCTGTGGAGCAGAGCACAACATCAGTCAGACCCCGGGTCCACAACCCCTCAGGCAGAGACGCAAACAGAGCTTTCGCTTCAGAGTGACCCATTCACTGTCCATCATAGTGTCAAGAAATTCGGAAAATGATTCATAAGAGAAGAATTTGTAATGGGTGCTGAAACACCACACCCTGCTAGTGACATGGAGTATTCGACATCTAAATTTAACTCTGCCAACCGTCTTCACCAATGGGCCTAAATCTTGAGTATGATGATGCGCACCGATAGTTAATGTGATTTGTGGCTCAGCAAACAGAGACAATTCATACCGTTTCCTCTGCTCTGGGGCAAGGCACACATGCGAGGCAGCACCGGTAGACATCACAAATACATAATCCAAATGCAAGATGCACTTTTGACCCTCGAAATTGGGTGAATGCATCCTGAAAAACAAAATCATCAGAACTGAGTGTTCAATGCAAAGGACCAATTGGTGGTTTGAAAGGGTGGAGGCAGCTTCACCACGCAGACCAGAGCAGGAACAGGACGGACCACCCGCGGGAGGATGGAGACCCTGGTCTCAGAGCTGCCCAGTCGACTGGAACGTAGGACAACATATGCTTCCCCCGCCGGATGTGCACAGTCAAATTCAGTCCCTTCTGGAAATTCAGTCCCACTCGAATTCCAGTGTTTCACAGGTGCGGGTTCGGTCCACGGCAGTGACTCGGCCAATCTCAAGAGTCCCACAAGCATGACAGTATTGTTGCTAATCAAGCTTGCAAAGCGTGGAATATCTGGTTCCACCATCAAAAACTGTTGTCCATCAATCGTCACCGGAATGCCAAGACCTGTCGGTCCTTGAATGCTGAGGCTCCGCGGGCACCCCTATCGTGGAATGGGGTCCCAATCGGGTTGAGGCGTCAAGTGTGCGTTTGGAAGCCATAGAAGCTTTGTCGGAAGAGGGGGTAGCGGTGGTGCTCCCGTGCTAGTGGAGCTCTTTGTGACAGGCATGGCGCTGGACCACAGGATGGCACATTTCAGGAAGTGGCTCGGTTTGGACCGCTCATCACCCAGTGACCCCACACCCCACAGCAAAAGCACGTCCCACTCACAACCCATGTCTATAACCACCCCTACTTCTGTTACCAGGGTTCGCGGTTAACCGCTTCCCGATTGCCCGGAGCAAGTGAAATTTGGCCACGGGCAAGGTAAAATTATGGGCAACTTGCCCGACCGGGCAAGCATTTTTTAAAGCAGCCAAATATCTTTAATTTCGACGAAAACTGTGGTGTTGTTTGTGTGCACTGTATGGTGATGGTATAACCCAGACACCCCCTTATGTTGTGGTTTGGTCCATTGGCCTTATCGGGGGCAATGGGCGGGCGCTACGGGGATCAGTTAGTTCAGTGAATGTCGAGTTAAAGTGGACGTCAATAAATCCCGCAGTATTGGAACTCGCTGTAGTCGCATCCTCATTTGAAGTTTGAAAAACACAACAAAAACCGACGATATTTCGGCCGAAAATTGACAGCCGGAAGTTTTCTTACCTTCTGCGCATGTTTACAAGTGGCAATGAGTTCGTTCAAATACGAACAATTTGGATTCCTCTGACATGACTAAAATAGCTCGAATATTTTTAAGTAGACAATTCACTTGTGAGTAAGAAAGGGAGTAATATTTGATTATTGGCTGTTAATTCATTAGCTCCATGATGTGACCTGACATAGTGTCAGTGACTGTGTTCTGTTGATGCTATGAAATTTATGGAGGCAGCGCCACAGGCACTGGTCTTAAAGGAATACACAAATTTCCCACACTCATATTTTACTCATGTGATTACTCAATTAATAGGCTGGACTTAAAATTGATCATCTGGATTGCTGTAATATCATTTTCCCAATTTAACATGCAGATTTGTTAATTATTAAAACTACAATTAACATTTTCAATAACTGCACAGGATGATACATGCTGTTGTGAGTAGGGTTTCATGGTTGATGATGAAAACAAGATTAATTTATGCTTATCAGATTATATGTTTATTTACATTTGTGGCGCACATTTTACAACCATAAACATTTTATTCTTAGAGAAAAAATATTGTCACTTGCCCAAGTCGGGCAAGTAATTTGGCCACTCGGGCAAGGCAAATTTTAGTGGCACTTGCCCTATGGGCAAGCAGTTTTTAAAGTTAACCGCGAACCCTGGTTACGTGACCTTGTTGACCAGCCGGTGCGGACAACAAGCCTGCTGTGGCACTGCGTCACCAGAACATGGCCAAGGAGCAGCGGAAACGGAAAGAGCAGACGCAATGGGAGCTGCATGCGTCGGCGGCTGCATTAGCTGCTTCCCCCCGCTTTTATTTAATTTTTTTTCCCATATTCTTTTTTCCTTTCCGGGTGAATTAGCACTCTTGTCCCTCTGAACCCGCAGGTGTAACAATTCTTTTTCTCCATCCAATACAATATTTTCTTTCATCGATGCAAAAACGGGGGTTCTACTCATTCTGATTAGCAGTTTCTCATTGACGGACTGTTTCGCTTGATGTCAGTAACTGGGAGGCGCACGCCCTTGAGGACGGCCACCCGGCACAGCTGAGTGGTGGTGACACTATTGGACGGGTCACTGGCGGAAGCTTCAATCCATTCGTGTCTCGCCCCGTCTCCCATAAGAGCTCACGAACTTAATCCCTCATCATATCTTACAAATGCCGATGCCAATTGGTTTTGTCTTCTGTTTATTATTCATATTCAATCCCCATGAACACGTCAACTATAATTAAGCTATTCTTTTTTTAACTAACTAATACAGTGATTCTCAAATAGTCGGGCGCGCCCCCCTGGGGAGGCGCGGTGCGATGCTGAGGGGGGCGCGTGGGACCCTGGCGAACATGCTTTTTTGCATGGTTTTGGGACCAAAAAAGGCGATCTCAGACAACGCGAGTTTGAGCTTGTCAAAGCTGTTTGTGCCCCGAGTTCACGCAGTACTGATTAACAAAAAAAAAGCGTCACCCCGTCGCTCGTTGACCCGGAAGTGATTTATTTCGCCGCTCTTTAAATGCCAAGCTATCTTGCGCCGCAGCAGAGCGAGCAAGGAGGCGCTAAGCGCGCTAATCGCTAAAATGAATTGCTTCGATGGACGCTCGACTTTTAAAAGAAGTCTGACTCAAACCGCGTTCGGGCGGAGAGCCAGCAGCTATGAACAGAAATGTTGGATTGCAACCATTACGTATCCAAAAAAATAAGACGATGGCTACGTGAGGAAATGGCTGACGTCATCACAACGAAGCGGTTCGACGTCAAACAGATTGTGAACATAAAAAAAAAATGTATAGTCAACAAATTAAAACTGTTGCTTTATGTTATTTATGTAGAATTTTTGTTTGAAATCCCCCTGGCTCTTTTTGTCTTTTCTATATTAGGTACGTATTAATAACTGTTTGGGATATTTTATTGACAATCTAACATTAATATACAAAGAACATGTACATGAGTACGAAATGTAAAAAAAACTGTAGTGGGGGGGCGTGAATTTATTTTCTTCTTGGTAGAGGGGGCGTGACAGGAAATAATCGAGAACCACTGAACTAATATAACCCCGTTTTCCTCAACCAATGAGTCAGTATAATTTGAAGTGGATTATCCACAGACTAAAAATTTGTAATTTAATTCATAATCTAATTTAATCCATCACAACATGATAATTCATCATATTCCTGTCATTTCCTTCTCAAAATGTCGTTCCATTAATTGAATTACCGTCGTACATCCGTCGCCAAACTGAAGTATGGAACATTATTATTTTTTTTTCGTTTTACATAACCTTTAACCTTTCATGTTCTGTTTCAACAAAATTGTATCTCTTATCAGTTTCCCTGTTTCATGAGTTGCTGCCGGGGGCACAAAGGAGGAGTTCAGAGAGGAATTTCACCGTCAGGGGCAATCCCAAACTTTTGTTTCCAGGACATTGTAACACTCTGGGCTGGTTTATTGTTCTTCTTATTGCAATTTTACTGCATTCAGTCTTCCTTGAGACTGAATACGTTCTCGTGTTTGCCAAATAGTTAATCCTAGTTTCTCACTTTAGCTTTTCACAGTCAAGATATGAACTTTTTCAACTGCACAATCACTTCATTGAGGTCTAATTATCAATTGTTTACCATAGTCAGACTTTTGCCGTCAAAGAGACC